>NC_138313.1:45202500-45315000 GCF_965601325.2 Salmo salar
CAGACAGAGAAAGGGAGCGAGCGAGAGACAGACAGAGAAAGCGAGCGAGCGACAGACAGAGAGCGAGCGACAGACAGAGAGAGCGAGCGACAGACAGCGAGACAGAGAGAGAGCGAGCGAGCGACAGACGGAGAGCGAGCGAGCGACAGACGGAGAGAGAGCGAGAGACAGACAGAGAGAGAGCGAGAGACAGACAGAGAGAGAGCGAGAGACAGACAGAGAGCGAGCGAGAGACAGACAGAGAGAGAGCGAGCGAGCAGACAGAGAGAGCGAGCGAGAGACAGACGGAGAGCGAGCGAGCGAGCGACAGACGGAGAGCGAGCGAGCGAGCGACAGACGAGAGAGCGAGCGAGCGACAGACGAGAGAGACGAGCGAGCGACAGACAGAGAGCGAGCGAGCGACAGACAGAGAGCGAGCGACAGACAGCGAGAGCGACAGACAGAGAGCGAGCGAGACAGAGAGCGACAGACAGAGAGCGACAGAGCAGAGAGCGAGCGACAGACAGAGAGCGAAGACAGACAGAGAGCGAGCGAGCGACAGACAGACAGAGAGCGAGCGAGCAGACAGACAGAGAGCGAGCGACAGACAGACAGAGCAGAGAGACGACAGAGCGAGCGAGTGAGCGACAGAGCGAGCGAGCGAGCGACAGAGCGAGCGAGAGACAGAGCGAGCGAGCGAGAGACAGAGCGAGCGAGAGACAGAGTGAGCGAGCGAGAGAAAGAGAGCAAAAGAGAGAGATAGAGCAGAGAGAGAGAGCAGAGCGAGCGAGAGACAGAGAAGCGAGCGAGAGACAGACAGACAGAGAGCGAGCGAGAGACAGACAGACAGAGAGCGAGCGAGAGACAGACAGACAGAGAGCGAGCGAGCGAGCGAGCAGACAGACAGAGAGCGAGCGAGCGACAGACAGAGAGAGAGCGAGCGACAGACAGAGAGAGAGCGAGCGAGAGACAGACAGAGAGAGAGCGAGCGAGAGTGAGCGAGCGAGAGACAGAGTGAGCGAGCGAGAGACAGAGTGAGCGAGCGAGAGACAGAGCGAGCGAGCGAGCGAGAGACAGACGAGGAGAGCGAGCGAGCGAGCGAGGACAGAGCGAGCGAGAGACAGAGTGAGCGAGCGAGAGAAAGAGAGCGAAAGAGAGAGATAGAGCAAGAGAGAGAGAGAGAGACAGAGCGAGCGAGAGACAGAGCGAGCGAGAGACAGAGCGAGCGAGAGACAGACAGACAGAGAGCGAGAGACAGACAGAGAGCGAGCGAGAGACAGACAGAGAGCGAGCGAGCGAGCGAGAGACAGACAGACAGAGAGCGAGCGAGAGACAGACAGAGAGCGAGCGAGCGAGCGAGAGACAGACAGACAGACAGAGAGCGAGCGAGCGACAGACAGACAGAGAGCGAGCGAGACAGACAGACAGAGAGAGAGCGAGCGAGCGAGAGACAGACAGAGAGAGAGCGAGCGAGAGACAGAGTGAGCGAGCGAGAGACAGAGCGAGCGAGCGAGAGACAGAGCGAGCGAGCGAGAGACAGAGCGAGCGAGAGACAGAGCGAGCGAGCGAGAGACAGACAGAGCGAGCGAGCGAGAGACAGACAGAGCGAGCGAGCGAGAGACAGACAGAGCGAGCGAGAGACAGAGCGAGCGAGAGAAAGAGAGCGAAAGAGAGAGAGAGAGCAAGAGAGAGAGAGAGACAGAGCGAGCGAGAGACAGAGCGAGCGAGAGACAGAGCGAGCGAGAGACAGAGCGAGCGAGAGACAGAGCGAGCGAGAGACAAGTCTGACCACACTGTGTTGGAATGCAGTGTCTTTTCCTTTTCAGAACTCTTCAAATCAAACTCAGATCGAGGTGAAGCAGCTAGACGTCTCCTCAATTCAACATCGTCCTGAATGGAGAAGCAAACATCCTTTCTACCTTCACTGTGTGTGTGAGAGGGTCGAACGTGTGTGAGAGGGTGAACGTGTGTGAGAGGGTGAACGTGTGCGAGAGGGTGAACGTGTGCGAGAGGGTGAACGTGTGTGAGAGAGGGTCGAACGTGTGTGAGAGGGTGAACGTGTGTGAGAGAGGGTGAACGTGTGTGAGAGAGGGTGAACGTGTGTGAGAGAGGGTCGAACGTGTGTGAGAGGGTGAACGTGTGTGAGAGGGTGAACGTGTGTGAGAAAGGGTGAACGTGTGTGAGAGAGGGTCGAACGTGTGTGAGAGGGTGAACGTGTGTGAGAGGGTGAACGTGTGTGAGAGGGTGAACGTGTGTGAGAGGGTGAACGTGTGTGAGAGGGTGAACTTGTGTGAGAGAGGGTGAACGTGTGTGAGAGGGTGAACGTGTGTGAGAGAGGGTGAACGTGTGTGAGAGGGTGAACGTGTGTGAGAGAGGGTGAACGTGTGTGAGAGGGTGAACGTGTGTGAGAGAGGGTCGAACGTGTGTGAGAGTGTGAACGTGTGTGAGAGAGGGTCGAACGTGTGTGAGAGAGGGTCGAACGTGTGTGAGAGGGTGAACGTGTGTGAGAGGGTGAACGTGTGTGAGAGAGGGTGAACGTGTGTGAGAGGGTGAACGTGTGTGAGAGGGTGAACGTGTGTGAGAGGGTGAACGTGTGTGAGAGAGGGTCGAACGTGTGTGAGAGAGGGTGAACGTGTGTGAGAGAGGGTCGAACGTGTGTGAGAGGGTGAACGTGTGTGAGAAAGGGTGAACGTGTGTGAGAAAGGGTGAACGTGTGTGAGAGAGGGTCGAACGTGTGTGTGAGAGGGTGAACGTGTGAGAGAGGGTGAACGTGTGTGAGAAAGGGTGAACGTGTGTGAGAGAGGGTCGAACGTGTGTGAGAGGGTGAACGTGTGTGAGAGGGTGAACGTGTGTGAGAGAGGGTCGAACGTGTGTGAGAGGGTGAACGTGTGTGAGAGAGGGTCGAACGTGTGTGAGAGGGTGAACGTGTGTGAGAGAGGGTGAACGTGTGTGAGAGGGTGAACGTGTGTGAGAGAGGGTCGAACGTGTGTGTGAGAGGGTGAACGTGTGTGAGAGAGGGTCGAACGTGTGTGAGAGAGGGTCGAACGTGTGTGAGAGGGTGAACGTGTGTGAGAGAGGGTCGAACGTGTGTGAGAGAGGGTCGAACGTGTGTGAGAGGGTGAACGTGTGTGAGAGGGTGAACGTGTGTGAGAGAGGGTCGAACGTGTGTGAGAGGGTGAACGTGTGTGAGAGAGGGTCGAACGTGTGTGAGAGGGTGAACGTGTGTGAGAGAGGGTCGAACGTGTGTGAGAGGGTGAACGTGTGTGAGAGAGGGTGAACGTGTGTGAGAGGGTGAACGTGTGTGAGAGGGTGAACGTGTGTGAGAGAGGGTGAACGTGTGTGAGAGAGGGTCGAACGTGTGTGAGAGAGGGTGAACGTGTGTGAGAGAGGGTCGAACGTGTGTGAGAGGGTGAACGTGTGTGAGAAAGGGTGAACGTGTGTGAGAGAGGGTCGAACGTGTGTGAGAGGGTGAACGTGTGTGAGAGGGTGAACGTGTGTGAGAGAGGGTCGAACGTGTGTGAGAGGGTGAACGTGTGTGAGAGAGGGTCGAACGTGTGTGAGAGAGGGTCGAACGTGTGTGAGAGGGTGAACGTGTGTGAGAGGGTGAACGTGTGTGAGAGGGTGAACGTGTGTGAGAGGGTGAACGTGTGTGAGAGGGTGAACGTGTGTGAGAGGGTGAACGTGTGTGAGAGAGGGTCGAACGTGTGTGAGAGAGGGTGAACGTGTGTGAGAGAGGGTCGAACGTGTGTGAGAGGGTGAACGTGTGTGAGAGAGGGTCGAACGTGTGTGAGAGGGTGAACGTGTGTGAGAAAGGGTGAACGTGTGTGAGAGAGGGTCGAACGTGTGTGAGAGGGTGAACGTGTGTGAGAGGGTGAACGTGTGTGAGAGAGGGTGAACGTGTGTGAGAGAGGGTGAACGTGTGTGAGAGAGGGTGAACGTGTGTGAGAGAGGGTGAACGTGTGTGAGAGGTTGAACGTGTGTGAGAAAGGGTGAACGTGTGTGAGAGAGGGTCGAACGTGTGTGAGAGGGTGAACGTGTGTGAGAGGGTGAACGTGTGTGAGAGAGGGTGAACGTGTGTGAGAGAGGGTGAACGTGTGTGAGAGAGGGTCGAACGTGTGTGAGAGAGGGTCGAACGTGTGTGTGAGAGGGTGAACGTGTGTGAGAGAGGGTCGAACGTGTGTGAGAGAGGGTCGAACGTGTGTGAGAGAGGGTCGAACGTGTGTGAGAGGGTGAACGTGTGTGAGAGAGGGTCGAACGTGTGTGAGAGGGTGAACGTGTGTGAGAGGGTGAACGTGTGTGAGAGGGTGAACGTGTGTGAGAGAGGGTGAACGTGTGTGAGAGAGGGTGAACGTGTGTGAGAGAGGGTCGAACGTGTGTGAGAGGGTGAACGTGTGTGAGAGAGGGTCGAACGTGTGTGAGAGGGTGAACGTGTGTGAGAGAGGGTGAACGTGTGTGAGAGGGTGAACGTGTGTGAGAGGGTGAACGTGTGTGAGAGGGTGAACGTGTGTGAGAGAGGGTCGAACGTGTGTGAGAGAGGGTCGAACGTGTGTGAGAGGGTGACTGTGTGTGAGCGGGTGAATGTGTGTGAGAGGGTGAACTTGTGTGAGAGAGGGTGAACGTGTGTGAGAGGGTGAACGTGTGTGAGAGGGTGAACGTGTGTGAGAGGGTGAACGTGTGAGAGAGAGGGTGAACGTGTGTGAGAGAGGGTGAACGTGTGTGAGAGAGGGTCGAACGTGTGTGAGAGAGGGTGAACGTGTGTGAGAGAGGGTCGAACGTGTGTGAGAGGGTGAACGTGTGTGAGAGGGTGAACGTGTGTGAGAGGGTGAACGTGTGTGAGAGGGTGAACGTGTGTGAGAGGGTGAACGTGTGTGAGAGAGGGTGAACGTGTGTGAGAGGGTGAACGTGTGTGAGAGGGTGAACGTGTGTGAGAGAGGGTGAACGTGTGTGAGAGGGTGAACGTGTGTGAGAGGGTGAACGTGTGTGAGAGGGTGAACGTGTGTGAGAGAGGGTCGAACGTGTGTGAGAGGGTGAACGTGTGAGAGAGGGTGAACGTGTGTGAGAGAGGGTGAACGTGTGTGAGAGGGTGAACGTGTGTGAGAGGGTGAACGTGTGAGAGAGGGTGAACGTGTGTGAGAGAGGGTGAACGTGTGTGAGAGGGTGAACGTGTGTGAGAGGGTGAACGTGTGTGAGAGGGTGAACGTGTGTGAGAGGGTGAACGTGTGTGAGAGAGGGTGAACGTGTGTGAGAGGGTGAACGTGTGTGAGAGGGTGAACGTGTGAGAGAGGGTGAACGTGTGTGTTCTTCTCCAGCAGGTAGAGACTCAGTCAGCAGAAAATAAAGAGACTGGAAACCTTGAAATAAACCATTAAGACTCCTCCAATTTCAATCTACCGGTCTGCTAAATCAAGAAATATCCAACTCGTTGATCCAACTAGTTTTAAATAAGTGTACACCAGGGTACCAACTGAGCATCACAAAATGATCTAAAATAGACATTGCACACAACCAATCAAGGCTATAATGCCTAACAACGCATATTAGAGCTTGCATAGATTTAGCCTACTAACTGTGAACCGTTAAGCTAACATTATAAAGCTTTTGAAACCATCATATAAAGGGCCAATCATGATCCAATCTCTCGTGACTGGAGGTCAACAGAAAAATGTAGACAAAAATGCAGACAATAACCTATAGTACAATGGATGGATCTGCTTGTTGGATCTGTTCAAATCAAAATGTATTGGTCACATACACATACTTAAATCAAACTTTATTGATTTGTCACACATGCGCTGAATACAACAAGTGCTTTATTCGGGCACATTTAGCAGATGTTATTGCGGGTGTAGTGAAATGCTTGTGTTCCTAGCTCCAACAGTGCAGTAGTGTGTAACAATTCAATCTGTCGATCCACAAACAGTGCATTTTAAAAGGCCCATGTAACAAATCAAGTCACCAGACATGAGCCTAGATCAACAGATGAACTTACTGTAGGGAATAATAAATAGCATTTCCTCTCCTAAGGATCCATCATGCACCATACAACTCTGATTCAGAAGTTAAATGTGGAAGACACATTTCAGTAGAAGGCATTCAGTTGTACAACTGACTAGGTATCCCCCTTTCCCTTGCCCTATTAGACATTTCCTGCCATTTGTTTACTCTCCCTTGTATAGGCTATGAAACACACACACACACACACACACACACACACACACACACACACACACACACACACACACAACATGACCAAAGGTATGTGGACACCTGCTCGTCTAACATCTCATTCCAAAATCGTGGGCATTAATATGGAGTTGGTCCCCCCCCCTTTGCTGCTATAACAGCCTCCAATCTTCTGGGAAGACTTTCCACTAGATGTTGGAACATTGCTGAGGGGACTTGCTGCCATTCAGCCACAAGAGCATTAGTGAGGTCAGGCACTGACGTTGGATGATTAGGCCTGGCTCACAGTCGGCTTTCCAATTCATCCCAATGGTGTTCGATGGGGTTGAGGTCAGGGCTCTGAGCAGGCCAGTCAAGTTCTTCCACACCAATCTCGACAAACCATTTCTGTATGGACCTCGCTTTGTGCATGGGGGCATTGTCATGCTGGAACAGGAAAGGGCCTTCCCCAAACTGTTGCCACAAAGTTGGAAGCACAGAATCATCTAGAATGTAATTGTATGCTGTAACATTAAGATTTCCCGTCACTGGAACTAAGGGGCCTAACCCGAACCATGAAAAACTGCCCCAGACCATTATTCCTCCTCCACCAAACTTTACAGTTGGCACTATGCATTCGGGCAGGTAGCGTTCTCCTGGCATCCGCCAAACCCAAATTCGTTCGTTGGACTGCCAGATGGTGAAGCGTGATTCATCACTCCAGAGAACAATGTCAGCGAGCTTTACAACACTCCAGCCGACGCTTGGCTTGCGCATAGTGATCTTAGGCTTGTGTGCGGCTGCTTGGCCATGGAAACACATGTCATTAAGCTCCCGATAAACAGTTATTGTGCTGACGTTGCTTCCAGAGGCAGTTTAGAACTCAGTAGTGTGTTGCAACCGAGGAAAGACCATTTTTACACGCTACGTGCTTCAGCACTCAGCGGTCACATTCTGTGAGCATGTGTGGCCTACCACTTTGTGGCTGAGCCATTGTTGCTCTTAGACGTTTCCACTTCACAATAACAGCACTTACAGTTGACTGGGGCAGCTCTAGCAGGGCAGAAATTTGACAGACTCATTTGTTGGAAAGGTAGCATCCTATGACGGTGCCACGTTGAAAGTCACTGAGTCCTTCAGTACGGTTCATTCTACTGCAAATGTTTGTCTATACTTAAGGACAAACATACTTAGTCATATTGAGATGATAATGAAATGAATAAACCAGCCTATTTTGGAGACATTGCTAATCCAATGCTCCCCAGTCTCTATTCCTGCTGTGAAGGTCAACCGTTGTTTATTTATTTATGAGAAATTAAACATGACAACTCCATTACTGTGGTTGAAGGGCTTAGACAAAAATACAAACAAAATCATTCTGCAACTGTAAGTACCAACACTTTTGCTGAGGGGGGCTAACAAAAGTCACCAAGGTTATGCACTAAAATGTTATTGATGGTAAAACACAGAATGGAATAAAATGATTTTTTACTTTTGAAATGTGTATAATGTCGGCTATTCTTTTGGTTTTCAGTGCTTTATCACCAGTTCAATCTCAAATAATCTAAGCAAAAGCATAGGATGACAAGTTCATGGTTGCTTTCCATATTGGTGGTTCATTCTGCTTGTGTGACAAAGAGCAATAAATACAGGTGTCATTACCATGTTACCTATACACATGCCACACCTCCAAAAGGTCATTTCTGTGTGGTGGCACATAATAGCTTACAAATAATGATGACATTTAACTAAAATGTGTATTGTATGTGAATTCTTCCTGTGTGATCATTTATAAGGCAAGGCTGGCAAAAAGGAAACGACGGTGAGTCACAGGCGATGATGTATGACCCTGAAGTTGATATCAGGAAAAGGGGTGGAGAATAGCACAGTACTAAGCAGTAAGAAAACCCTTCAAGTTCACACCAAACCAAAGTCAAAAAGGTCACAGTCACAAGTCCAGCCTCGCCTCTTGTCCTCAGGGTAACCAAGCAGAATAGCGGTCTGTCCTCAATGTAACCTAACTAGCTATCTGATAACGTTACCGTGGCTCCAAGACAAAAAGACAGGTAGCTATCTGGTCGGTGGTGGCTACCGACGACATGGACATCTAACTTACATTCAACAGGTCGGTGGTGGAGGTAACTAGACTTAACTTGCCATATAGAAAAGATCCCTGAACAAACATCACCAGTTCATAGTGATTTAAACAGCTGGCTGTGTGTAATTTAAGCCAGTTTGTTAACGTTAGCTAACCTGTCCTTACCGACGAGGCTATATTTACTAGTTTATTCGTTTATGTAGCTACAATGCCACTTACCAACTCAGTATCTGTATACAAACGTAGCACGCTAAAACACGACATAGGTAAAGTTGTTATTTTCATTCGTTGCTGTCTGAAATATGCAGCCAGACGGATAGCTACTCTATATTAGCTAGCAACCGCAATTCATTAGCGTTACCGTTAACTCGAAACCAGCTGACATGAACAACAACACCGACAGTATGAATCCGAGTGAGACAGGTGTTTGACTCCGGGGGTAAGACCTGCCACACACCACACACACTGCTGGAACTGAGTAAAGAACCATAATTCAAGCACCATGCATTATGAGAGGTGTATTTTCCACACACAGTTAACAGCTAGCGGGAGCTACCTTCGGTAATAAGGAACCGGGGTCGCCGACATTTTGTTACTGCCGGTGAAGCAAGCTGTCCTGGCTATAAAACGGCAACACTTCGTCTCCTAGCGTCACTTTTCAACACGCCATGCCAAGTGTTTTGATCTCCTCGACCGTTGGTTATTAATCAACATGAAAATGTCGTTATGCTTAGCCTAGCCAGGTAACGTTAGCTATTTTAGTAAGCTAGCTAGCGAGATAAACGAGTGGTGGTAGTAGTGTGTATGCTCTCGCTAATCGCAGTCCACAGCGGGACTACACACACTGGCTTTTCTCTCTCTAGCTAAAACATATCACATGAAATCCATATGTATTCACCTTATTCGGTGTACTGGTCCTTACAATGTATGGGTGAAATCCTTTTAGGGAAAATAATGAATAAATCGTTTGGCGTGGCTCCAAAGCAGCCGCACTGCAATGGCAGGCACTGGTTGCCTTCCCCTCTCTACCAGTCCGGTTTTCTTCACAACAGCACGGTGACAGGTCCTGCTTGGGTGGAGTAGCTACGTAAAAAGCATCACGCGTCATTCCACTGTAAAGGTTACAGGGTCGAGAACCCATGCCTCAGCATAATTATCGAGCATTGAGGTCAAATTTAATATGATTTCCAGTGCAATCATTAGACTATATTTCAAAGCTGAACATTAAAACCTGCAATATGACATAATGTCCTGATGACTTTATAAGGCAAAAGTGTGTGGTGTGTGTGTGTGTGTGTGTGTGTGTGTGTGTGTGTGTGTGTGTGTGTGTGTGTATATAGCTAACATTGCCCTTGATCATGACACTCAGTGCCAATACATTACACATAAGAGTAATTAGACCAAGGCGTCTTCTGTATGGGGGAGTTTTGTTAAGAGCTCTGATGCTTCGTCTAAACATCAGCACACATTGCTTGCGGTATGGTTTTGGAAGCATAAGGCCCTTATATTTCATATCAGCGATTAAATTATTTTCAAGAAACAAAAGGTTAAATTGATACACCTTTTTTTTTTTATAGGGCTAGAGTTGTCTCCATTTAGACATTCTTGAAATAGAGATTAAGATCTTTATTGGTCAATTGCACACAAAGTACAACCGAAATTTGACTTCAGCTTTTAACCTGACCCCTCTGAAAGAATATGGTGCTTTCAAGACAGCTGGGAACTCTGTAAAAACTAGGTCGAATCATGACGTCAGTGATATTCAGGTTGGAAAGTCAGAGTTATATGCCATATGCCGCGTTCAAGACAACTGGGGAACTCGGCATAGCTCGAAATAGCTCCGACTGGGGAGAAATCGTTTTGGATGGTCATCCAACTAAGGAATTCCAAGTTGAGAACTCTGGCCTCTTTCTAGAGCTCTGACTTGAAGATCGCTGGTGTCATGATTCTACCTCGTTTTTTTTTCAGAGTTCCCAGTTGTCTTGAAAGCCCCACTAGAAGGATGCCAGAGGTTCCGACTTGGAATTCAATACAAACAATTTTCCCAGTCGGTTCCCAGTTGTCTTGAAGTTGGAGATTTCCAAGTTCCCAGTTGTTATAAAAGCAGCAACACATACAGGTAACTGCTAAAGAAGTATCTTAATCGGGCGTTGAGCCACCACGAGCCGCCAGAACAGCTTCAATGCGCATTGGTATAGATTCTACAAGTGTCTGGAACTTTATTGGAGGGATGCAACAGCATTCTTCCACAAGAAAATCCATAATTTTGTGTTTTGTTGATAGTGATAGAAAACGCTCAGGCACCACTCTCAGGCACCACTCTAGAATCTCCCATCAGTGTTCAATTGGGTTGAGATCTGATGACTGCGACACACCCTTTAAACCCCCTATCCTCCTTTGAGATCCCTCTTTCAAAGTCACTGAGATCTCTTCTAGCCATGGTAGCCAAAATAATGGGCAACTGGGCATTTTTTATACATGATCCTAAGCATGATGTGATGTTAATTGCTTAATTAAATCATGAAGCACACCTATGTGGAAGTGCCTGTTTTCAATATACTTTGTATCCCTCATTTACTCAAGTATTTCCGTTATTTTGGGCATTGCCACACTGGGCGCCAGGGGAGCTGTAGTTGTGGAGGGTTAAGTGCCTTGATCAAAGCAAATGGCATCTAGGATTTGATACCAGCAACCCTCTGATTGCCAGTTCACTTCCCACCGGACTTTTCCCATTGGACCTGGGATTCGAACTGGCAATGCTCCGGTCGCTGGCTCGCCTCTATAACCGCTAGACTTCCCATGGAGCATCTCGAGATTTATTTAATCTTGTAATATTTTTAATAAATACATGTATAAATCACGGTGTACATAGAGCTGTGGCGGTCACGAAATGTTGTCAGCCGGTGATCGTCAAGCAAATACGGTAATTGAACGGTAATTAACATAAACAAATTTAGCAACTCATGGCTTCCACGCACAGCCTACAAGCCACTGATGCAGCCCTTTTGAAACATCTACATTTTCAAAAGTATAATAAATCCATGTAATATAGCTGACACCATCACAATAAATCCATTATTTATTTTACACAGGTCTAAAGAAACATGATGTGAAGGAAATGTAGTCTATTTCAGAAGAACAGAACAGCATACTCAAAGTTGTCCTTATGTTAGGTCCTGATCTAGCTATGCCATATGGCTGTGGGCTACACTAGTTCATTTAGCAGACAAGATTTGCTTAGAATTCCATGGCATTATTTTATAGTATGAAGAACAAAATGTAACAAAGCTGAATAAAATAGAAAGGATATTTTCTCCAAATGATTTGAGGGAGTGCGCTATTCTGTGTTGAGCGGTTAACAAAGAAACAGGTACTTATATTTGATTAATTTAGAGTTATTAATGTAACTTTAGTTGTTTTACAAACATTGGACTATATGTTTTGATTTTTAGTACATTCTAAGGCTGCATGATGCGATGATGATGATTTGAAAAAAGTCGTATGAAAGGCATGAGCTCTGCTTTGTTTTTTGCGCAGGCTGTACACACTTCATCAGTCACTCATTCACAATTTGACAAGCACTTGATAATGCCTAGAATTACACGATGGCATCCCCTTTGTGTGGCCGTAATGCACCCGAAAAAAATCCATGCCTTTTGTGGCCGTTGTGCACTTCTCCCTGAGTACTGCGTGCTCCATCATGTGATCGGGTCTTTCTCACAGGCTACAAGTGAAGACAGACACATCTGGCACGCAACTGTGTCCTTATCCAATTCCGAGGTGCATATTCAAGATATTGGAAAAACAGTCCACATTTACTTTTCGTCAGCCAACAATATGAGTAGACCTAACGAATAGGAAAAGCACTAGCCTATGTCAATCTACTATCCCCAATAGTACAAAGGTCGGCAATAAACAAATATTCCAAACATAGTCTGGGACAGTTGTGGGATGTGATAGATTCCAAATGAATACAAACACTTTTTTTACGCAATGTGGCTGACGCAACAGATCAAAACTTTTAGCTTAAAATGTTGATAGCCTAATAGTTTATTTCTTCACATTATAAGTGCAGCAATGCGCACATGATAGTAGACTAACGGTACGAATGTTCCATTAGTGGAAAACACCATTATCAAAAGTGACCGCAAATGCAATTATGCATTTTATGCTTTTATTATAAAAGCATTTTTACGGTGTAAAATTATCTTCCCCAAACTTGACACTCACGCACTGCTTATGTATGCAGTGCGTGATTTAAATTTGATTTGAGTTAGGCTCTACACCACTTTTTATATAGCGGATTAATGTGCTTAATTTTAAGAAGTTATTTGGCCACTGTAGTGATACAAACCTTATTAAAACATATAGGCCTATGGCATAGGCTACATGAGGTGTGCCTATGATTTGAAAAAGTTGCAAAAAAAAGCCATTGTTTCTTATGCTGGGCATCATTCACAAGTGATAATATATAATTTACAAGTGATAGGCTAATATTGTCACCCATTTAATCTTGTCTTTACATATACTAAATAATGTATGTGTGAAATTTGTTTTGATTTAGAATGGACCATTATCATTCACCTGTTTCAAAACGGGATCAGGGAAGAAATACATGTCATCTATGCACTTAAATAGCGAATGGAGGATGCTTTTCCCTGTGGTTTATTTTCATGTCAGCCAGGTAGGCTATACTCCTGTTGTAAATATAAGCAATGTGCTTAATATTAGGAAAGTTGAGAAATAAATATAGTAGGCCTAGCCTATAGACAGCTGATCCAGCTATTTTTAGTGGAGGCCAACACTCTGTTTTCTTGCACAGCCCATTGAAATGTTGCGCAACAGGAACTCATGGGCTCTCATGAAGTGTTTGATCAGATTTTCGATTATATTTGCATTGATGTCAGAGTGATTAGAGGGACAATGGAGTGCTGAGTACCAGGCAGTTAGCAA
The DNA here is from genome assembly GCF_965601325.2 of Salmo salar. NCBI lineage: Eukaryota > Metazoa > Chordata > Actinopteri > Salmoniformes > Salmonidae > Salmo > Salmo salar. The sequence continues at coordinate 45,215,693 of NC_138313.1, forward strand.
GTTTGGTAGGCTACTTACGACAATCAGCAGCATCAGAGCTTGGAGAAGCCTAATTACCGTGACTAAACGGTCACGTGGAATTTGACTGCCTTCATGACTTGTGACCGCTGGTGTGGCGGTTATATGGTCACCACAATAGCCCTTGGCGTACAGTAATTGCATCATTCTATAAGCCAAACAAATATTTTGATTATGATTTATTGATTGCAGGCCAGAAAGGCTAGTCTTTGCTTGGCACGTGCCTTGTTGATTTAAACAACTTTCTCTACACTTGTCAATGTGCTTCTCTTTAAATGCTGTTCCACCAATCCCTACGATTGCATGGATTTGCCATCAGTCAAGCCCACGGCAATAAAATAGGCAGGCCGATAGATGTTTATTACAGTACAGAACACTGCAAGGGAATGCTATATTTTACTGTAGTAGGGGGAGGTGGGGTCTGCTCTGCAGACAAGAAAGTGTTTAGTCTGCAATGGAACAGGCAGCCTGCTCTTACTCACTCAGTTTGATCAGAGAAGATGTGCAGGGAGAATAATGGCAAATAGACTACGGCTGTAAATGAACAGATTGTAAATCTGCATCATCAGTGTGTTCGTGCAAATTGTAACACAAACACCTACAGTATGCAGGTGCATGCACAAAAAGAACACCTTAGGGAGAATACATTTAAAAGCTGTATGCAACAAAAATCGACTAAAACCTTTTCATTTTGACATCCCAACAAATCAAGAATGAACCCTAGGCTATAGCGTAGCAATATTAGCTCCAATTTGCAATGAGCATTGAATACAGCGACAGAGTGATCACCTCTATCTGCTCCGTCTGGAAACGACCATATCTGTAATAACCCTAGATACGCCATCATCAGTCCACTTACTGTATGTTGGATCATGCGTGCAGATTGTAACCCCAACACCTACTGTAGGCTGTGTTGCAGGTGTACAACATCAGATTGTAACACCTACAGTAGGCTGTGCTGCAGGTGTACAACATCAGATTGTAACACCTACTGTAGGCTGTGTTGCAGGTGTACAACATCAGATTGTAACACCTACTGTAGGCTGTGTTGCAGGTGTACAACATCAGATTGTAACACCTACAGTAGGCTGTGTTGCAGGTGAACAACATCAGATTTGACCAAGAGAAAAGATGAAATGCTGTAGATGTTATAACAGAAATCATTTTCAATTCATTTTGACGACCCACCAAACCATTAGCAAAAATAGCTTAATTTCCATATCAATCAATCAATCAAATGTATTTATAAAGCCCTTTTTACATCAGCAGATGTCACAAAGTGCTATACGGAAACCCAGCCTAAAACCCCAAACAGTAAGCAATGCAGATGTAGAAGCACGGTGTTAAATAGAGTACAGAGATACAGAGTGATCGTCTCCGTTAAGCTTGTATTCCTAACACTGTATCTGCAGAAATGTTAACATCAATTATTGTCTAGGTAGGCCTCTGTGCAGAGAAAATAATGTGGCGCTGCATATCCCCAGATACCCAGTAGCCTAATCCAGGTTTTACTGCGTGCACTATATTCACACATTAGCGCCTGCACTTTTGTCAAGTCAAGTATTCCACTAGGAATAGAAGTGCATTAAAGTGTCATGTCATGGGGGCTGCTATAAATATCTTCTCGATAGTCAAATATTTACTAGTGGGAAAAGTACGCAGCATAAAAGAAGGTGCTGAATGTTTGTGGTGTTCTGAATGATATATTTCTGATTTTATTCATGACAGTAAATATAGGTTTGACCCAGTCCTCCGTGCGCTCTTCCTGTTGTCGTCTAAGTCCCAAATGGCAGCCTGATCAAAAGGAATGCACTATGTAGGGAATTAGTGTGCCATTTGGCGATGTAGCCTTTTGTCTCTACATGATTTAGTGCAGAGGTTTGGGCCCTCTGTAATTTAAGACCTTTCACTTGGCACTTGCAGGCTAATCTTCATTCGCTTATCTCACAGCAATAGGCTAGGGTGCAGTGTCTGTGTCAGTGTCTGTGTCTGTGTGATGGTTAAGGTGCATGTGGCACAATATTATGTTTTGGAAGAACTGGGACATTTTAAACAAATAATAACCTCCTATCGCTTCACTCTTCATGCGTTTATGTTAACTAGGGAAATCCTATTATTTCAACATGTTGTGATAGGTCATGAGACATGCTGCCTTGTACAATACATCGCATATTTGATGATGCACAACAACATGAAACAATAGTTTTATACACACTGCCTCAGTGCTGGACAGCATACAGTTGAAGTCGGAAATTTACATACACTTAGGTTGGAGTCATTAAAACTCATTTTTCAACCACTCCACAAATTTCTTGTTAACAAACTATAGTTTTGGCAAGTCGGATAGGACATCTACTTTGTGCATGACACAAGTCATTTTTTTCAACAATTGTTTATTAAAGAAAGATTATTTAACTTATAACTCACTGTATAACAATTCCAGTGGGTCAGACGTTTCCATACACTAAGTTGACTGTGCCTTTAAACAGCTTGGAAAATTTCAGAATATGATGTCATGGCTTTAGAAGCTTCTGATTGGCTAATTGACATAATTTCAGTCAATTGGAGGTGTACCTGTGGATGTATTTCAAGGCCTACTTTCGAACTAAGAACTCAGAAAAAAAAATGTAGACCTCCACAAGTCTGGTTCATCCTTGGGAGCAATTTCCAAACACCTGAAGGTACCACGTACATCTGTATAAACAATAGTACGCAAGTATAAACACCATGGGACCACGCAGCTGTCATACCGCTCAGGAAGGAGGCGCATTCTGTCTCCTAGAGATGAACGTACTTTGGTGCGAAAAGTGCAAATCAACAGCAAAGGACCTTGTGAAGATGCTGGAGTAAACAGGTACAAAAGTATCTATATCCACAGTAAAACAAGTCCAATATCGACATAACCTGAAAGGCTGATCAGCAAGGAAGAAGCCACTGCTCCAAAACCGCCATTAAAAAAGCCAGACTACGGTTTGCAACTACACATGGGGACAAAGATCATACTTTTTGGAGAAATGTCCACTAGTCTGATGAAACAAAAATTGAACTGTTTGGCCATAATGACCATCGTTATGTTTGGAGGAAAAAGGGGGATGCTTGCAAGCTGAAGAACACCATCCCAACCGTGAAGCACGGGAGTGGCAGCATCATGTTGTGGGGGTGCTTTGCTGCAGGAGGGTCTGATGCACTTCACAAAATAGATGGCATCATTAGCAAGGAAAATGATGTGGATATATTGAAGCAACATCTCAAGACATCAGTCAGGAAGTTAAAGCTTGGTCGCAAATGGGTCTTCCAAATGGACAATGACCCCAAGCATACTTCCAAAGTTGTGGCAAAATGGCTTAAGGACAACAAAGTCAAGGTATTGGAGTGGCCATCACAAAGCCCTGACCTCAAACTTATAGACAATTTGTGGGCAGAAGTGAAAAAGCGTGTGCGAGCAAGGAGGCCTACACACCTGACTCAGTTACACCAGCTCTGTCAGGAGGACTGGGTCAGTATTCACCCAACTTATTGTGGGAAGCTTGTGGTAGGCTACCTGAAACGTTTGACCCAAGTTAAACAATTTAAAGGCAATGCTACCAAATACTAATTGAGTGTGTGTAAACTTCTGACCTACTGGGAATGTTATGAAAGAAATAAAAGCTGAAATAAATAATTCTCTCTACTATTATTCTGACATTTCACATTCTTTAAAATTAAGTGGTGATCCTAACTGACCTAAAACAGGGAATTTTTACTAGGATTAAATGTCAGGAATTGTGAAAAACGGAGTTTAAATGTATTTGGCTAAGGTGTATGTAAACTTCCGACTTCAACTGAATATAGTTTTTAAAATGTACAAAATAAATTACACTTAATAATATGAGACTGTGAAACTCACATTGATTGGTAGCTTTCAACAGAGTGAGTTAGGGCCGCTACTGTGTGTGTCACTACTTCTTTGAGAGTGGATAAGGTGTGTGTGTGTGTGTGTGTGTGTGTGTGTGTGTGTGTGTGTGTGTGTGTGTGTGTGTGGCAACTCAAACAAATCTCTATGTATGAGCCATCTATTACCTACTAGTAGAGCATACAGCCACTCCTCTGCAGAGTCAGCCGAAAAACACATGTATCCAAAAATGTCCGTTTTTGACGAGCTTTCTTGTGACAAGCAGAAAAAATGCAGGGCAGTTTTTTTTGTTTTTACCAAGGATGAAATAAATTCATATTTTGTGTGTGTTACATTTCGTCAATGCATTTGGGAAAAGATGGACAAAATAGAGATGGTTTTGAGAAGTCTATTGTTCAATAAGGCAAAGCAGAAGGTTTATTTGAAAGAGAGCCTATCGTTCAATAAGCAGAAGGTTTATTTGAAAGAGAGTCTATTGTTCAATAAGCCAAAGCAGAAGGTTTATTTGAAAGAGAGCCTATCGTTCAATAAGCAGAAGGTTTATTTGAAAGGGAGTCTATTGTTCAATAAGCCAAAGCAGAAGTGGTATAACCTTTTCTAAGAGGCCAATTCAACCTGCATCCCAAATGGCCTCCTATTCCCACTACTTTTGACCAGAGCCCTATGCACTATATAGGGAATAGGGGGCCATTTGGGAGACAACCGAAGTGACCTTTATAGCCTCCTTGCTCTGCAGATATGAGAAGTCCAGAGGAGAGGAGGGGAAACTTAAACCCAGGCACTCTGCTCCTCTTTAGTCATGATGCTCAATATGTTTCCCACGAGGAATACAGATGTAATCAATATAAAATGTCAATTGTGTACTGCACCAAACCCCTGCTCACAGTCTAAAACCCACCGCTCACAACTCACAGCCCACAGTCAGATTCTATTCCAGAATGCTGTATCCTCCTACTGTATTCTGTATTCTATTCCTCAGTGTTAGAGCTACAAGTAGAGTTCCTTATTGTATGCAGCACCTTCTGTTGTGCACTTTGTCACTTTGTGGCCACAGCGGGACCGCTGCTGTCACCTCTAGGCTCTTTGCTCTAATGAGCACAGTAAGGTAGGAGGAGATGGGGTCTGAATATAATGCAGAAGTGAGGAGCACTGGAGGTCCTGTAGAGGTTAGATGTTGCTGACGTAAGGAGAGCTGCCCTGCCGCTGCTTATTCCATTGAAGGAAGGACGGGAAGGTGGGGGAGGATGGTGGAGTGGGGGGGATAGAGGCAGGGGGTAAGTTGGCAAAGGTTACGAGAATTAGATAAACAAGGACAGTCAGTCATAGTTGAACGTCGGTGTAACGTTAACGTGATGGACAGTATAGCTTAAAGCACAACTGGAAACATGACTAGGTTATTAATCCTACAGATCCCTGTGACCTCAAAGCCTGTATCTGTGCTCCTGCTCTGTATACAGCATGTAGTATTTACATACTAAGGAAAGGGGTGATACCTAGTCAGTTGTACAACTGAATGCATTCAACTGAAATGTGTCTCCCACATTTAACCCAACCCCTCTGAATCAGAGAGGTGTGGGGGGGCTGCCTTAATCAACATCTTAGGCACCCGGGGAACAGTGGGTTAACTGTCTTGCTCAGGGGCAGAACGACGACAGCTCGGGGATTCGATTCAAGCAACCTTTCGGTTACTGGCCCAACGCTCTAACCACTAGGCTACCTGCCGCCCCAAGTATCCAGCGAGAGTGCTTAGGGCAATACTGCAATGACAAGGAAAACAAGTCACGGCTGAGCAATAAGGCTGGGTTGAACTGTTGGAATGACCCATTCATTACGTACTGTGGAGAGGGGCAGTAGAAGCTACTGTGACAATGACAAGACATTCGATGGGGAAAAACACATGAACGAACGTGTGTCCAAGATCTCTATGTATTTGCATTGTCTTTGATGTTGGCTTATGCCTCTTAATGTTGTTACGTTCAGCCCTTGAAATACCCTCTGTTAAGTAACACTGCACAGTGTGAGGGGGTGGGTGGTGTGTGTATGCGGCATGCTTGCGTGTGTGTGTGTGTGGTGTGTGTGTGTGTGTGTGTGTGTGTTTATGCATCATAGGCTCTAACGTGACAGTGGGAGATTCACACGCAGTACAACAGAGTAATGTGTTTCATATCCTGCTCACGTGTGTGTGTGTGGGCGGCCCATGCCTGAGTGTGTTAGTGTGTATGGCGTGCACGCCTGTGTGCGTGTGTCCTACGTACACGCGTCCCACAAAACATCGCGGTTGGATTTTCACACGTGGTACAACAAAATAATGTGTGTTTTTGCATATCCTGCTCAGCACATTTTAATAGAATCCCAGGATCCCCAAGACAATGTGATCGGCAAATCACACGGTGCAGAAGCAAATTAGTCATTCACAACAGGGGCTTAGTCCCAAACTGTACCCCCTATTACCTATTCAGTGAACTACTTTGGACCAGGGTCTATAGAGATCTTGCCAGAAGAGGATAGGCGGTTGTTTGGGATGCAAATTACACATTCACAACAGCTCTCTCTCACACACACACACACACACACACACACACACACACACACACAGGGAGGAAAACAAATGACACATTCGCAACGCCTCTCATACTGTAGTTATAGAGCTCTGCCCCTGACTGAGGGTGACTCACTGACACACACACACACACACACACACACACACACACACAGGGAGGAAAACAGCTCGCAAAGGATTGCGTGTCTCTGCGCTATCTATGAGCTATTATAAACTGAGTGGTTTGAACCCTGAATGCTGATGGGCTGACAGCCATGGTATATCAGACCGTATACCAAGGGTATGACAAAACATTTATTTTTACTGCTCTAGTTACGTTGGTAACCCGTTTATAAAAGCAATAAGGCACCTCGGGGGTTTGTGGTACATGGCCAATATACCATGGCTAAGGGCTGTTCTTTAGGCACGACGCATGACGGAGTGCCTGGACACCCCCTCGTGCCTTATTGCTTAATTATGACTGCAGAGATCATATGACATGACACGTGTCAGATACAGCACTGCAGCTACACAGAATAACAGCAGTTCAAGTCGAGAGGGTGACTGTTGAAGAGTGTTAGTTACGTGCATCACTGCTACTTGTTTAATAGCATTAACACAGCTAGCAGTATTAACACAGCTACCAGCGTTAACACAGCTACCAGTATTAACATTAACACAGCTAGCAGTATTAACAAAGCTAGCAGTATTGACATTAACACTGCTAGCAGTATTAACACAGCTAGCAGTATTGTCATTGACACAGCTAGCAGTATTAAAACAGCTAGCAGTATTGACAGTAAAACAGCTAGCAGTATTGACAGTAACACAGCTAGCAGTATTAACACAGCTAGCAGTATTAACACAGCTAGCAGTATTAACACAGCTAGCAGTATTAATACAGTTAGCAGTAGTAACACAGCTAGCAGTATTGACAGTAACACAGCTAGCAGTATTAACACAGCTAGCAGTATTAACACAGCTAGCAGTATTGTCATTGACACAGCTAGCAGTATTATCATTGACACAGCTAGCAGTAAAAACACAGCTAGCAGTATTGCCATTGACACAGCTAGCAGTATTAACACAGCTAGCAGTATTGACAGTAACACAGCTAGCAGTATTGACAGTAACACAGCTAGCAGTATTAACACAGCTAGCAGTATTGTCATTGACACAGCTAGCAGTATTGCTATTGACACAGCTAGCAGTATTGCTATTGACACAGCTAGCAGTATTGTCATTGACACAGCTAGCAGTATTGTCATTGACACAGCTAGCAGTATTGTCATTGACACAGCTAGCAGTAACGTCATTGACACAGCTAGCAGTATTATCATTGACACAGCTAGCAGTATTAACACAGCTACCAGTAGTGTCATTAACACAGCTAGCAGTATTAACAAAGCTAGCAGTATTGACATTAACACAGCTAGCAGTATTAACACAGCTAGCAGTATTGTCATTGACACAGCTAGCAGTATTGACATTAACACAGCTAGCAGTATTAACACAGCTAGCAGTATTGTCATTGACACAGCTAGCAGTATTAACACAGCTAGCAGTATTAACACAGCTAGCAGTATTGACAGTAACACAGCTAGCAATATTATCATTAACACATCTAGCAGTATTGTCATTGACACAGCTAGCAGTAAAAACACAGCTAGCAGTATTGCCATTGACACAGCTAGCAGTATTGCCATTGACACAGCTAGCAGTATTGCCATTGACACAGCTAGCAGTATTGCCATTGACACAGCTAGCAGTATTGCCATTGACACAGCTAGCAGTATTGTCATTGACACAGCTAGCAGTATTGTCATTGACACAGCTAGCAGTATTGCTATTGACACAGCTAGCAGTATTGCTATTGACACAGCTAGCAGTATTGCTATTGACACAGCTAGCAGTATTGTAGTCCAATGCAAAGCATGCAGTTTGTGGATTACTGTAGATGTTTCCTTTTCAGATAACGATGTTCATGGGTATCGATACAGCCGCAGGCCTTCTTGCTCCTTAGGCTTTTTGTATTGTCAGCTTTTATACAGCAGGTCAAACTATTAAGCAGTTAAGCGATTGATTTTGAGGACTCATTTTGTACCTCCTGGCCTATCAATATAATATCTCAAAGGGAATGATTAAGTCAAGAATTGTATTTGTAAAAAAAAAAAAAAAAAATTCATTCTTATTACCAAGAAAAAGGTGGTGTTCCTAACAGTGCGTGTGGTATTGTCTTACACCAGTGATAGCCAGGAATATAATGTTTGACCAGTTTGCAGTGTGTGTGTGTGTGTTTAATGTAGTTGACATGGACGTTGATCGGATCACTGCTATTGATTTTAAATAGCTGCATATCTAAAATGAGAGATTCTTGTGTAGAGAGAGGCAGGATCAAGACACCTGCTGATGAGATCTGTGCTGACAGGCAGCACACTGGACGCCATCAGCTAACGACATGACACAACGTCACCACCCTAAAGTGTGTGTGTGTGTGTGTGTGTGTGTGCACGTGAGACAACCGAGACTGCAGACACAGTATTGCAGGCCACTCTCCCTCACAGTTTAATCCCCATTCTTTAAGAACATACTGTATAGGCTAGACTACGATATGTTCTCCACAGCATAGTCAATGTAAGAAACAATCGCCTAAGTGTGTTTACCCGTGGTGGAGCGACGGCACAAATGCTAGTAACGATAAACTATTCCTATCGGTTAATGCAGCTACCGGCGACGTGGCTTGCCGTGTGACTATCGGTTAATGCAGCTACCGGCGATGTAGCTTGCCGTGTGACTATCGGTTAATGCAGCTACCTGAGACGTAGCTTGCCGTGTGACTATCGGTTAATGCAGCTACCGGCGACGTAGCTTGCCGTGTGACTATCGGTTAATGCAGCTACCGGCGTCGTAGCTTGCTGTGTTACTCTTTATGAGGGACTGAGAGTTAAAGCTGGCAGAATGATGTTTGGAACCCGAGCCAAGATCATGGATTACAGAGGGAGCTACAGTTCTAACAAGGATGTATTCCCACTGGGGATGAAAGCTTTTAGACACAGATGGATTCTGATCAATGCAACTCTAATTTCACAGAGAGAAAGAGACGTAGCGTCCCAAATTACACCCTATTCCCTAGCCTGGGTAGTCGACTGTGGCCCCATAGGTTCCTGGTCAAAAGTAGTACACTATAAAGGGGAAAGGGTGCTATTTGGGTTGCAGAGACACAAACAGAGAGTTGCATCCCAACTGGCACCCTGTTCCTTACATAATGAATTTACAGTATTTTGACCAGAGCACTGTGGGCTATGTAGTGCACTACTTTTTATAAGGTTCTGGTCCAAAGTAGTGCACTATAAAGGGAATAGGGTGCCAGTTGGAATGGAGAGAGACTGTCAGCTGGGATGGAAGGGTGACGGAGGATTAATTAACCGTATTAATGAGCTCTACAGGCTCTGAAGGGTGTGTGTGTGTGTGTGTGTGTGGATTCACACTCTGGGGGTTCTGGTTGTAGAAGACCAGGGAACCGTTGCAGCCTCAACCCCACAACGGTTAACAACGGTCACCGTGAGCATGAGAGCCAAGTCTCCACTGTGAAGTAGTAGTCTCACAGTTAGGCTCTTCATGTGAAGTAGTAGTCTCACAGTTAGGCTCTTCATGTGAAGTAGTAGTCTCACAGTTAGGCTCTTCATGTGAAGTAGTAGTCTCACAGTTAGGCTCTTCATTATTCAGAGCATTTAACTCTTATCCCTTTAACCCCCCCCCCCCCCCCCCCCTCTTATTTACTCCATTATATCTCAGACTCTATCCTCTCCCATTATAGTCCAGGCAGGTGAATTTTAAGGCTGTTCAGATGGCAGGGGTATGTTCCTGGCTGGGGGGGTTGAGTCTCTTTTGATGGGAGCTCTCAGAAATGAGGGGAGCAGGAGGAGGAGGAGGAGAGAGGAGGAGAGGGGGAGAGGAGGAAAGGAGGAGAGGAGAAGGGAGAGGAGGAGGAGAGGAGGAGGGGAGAGGAGGAAAGGAGGAGAGGAGAAGGGAGAGGAGGAGGAGAGGGGAGAGGAGGAGGGGAGAGGAGGAGGAGAGGGGAAGGGAGAGGAGGAGGAGAGGGGGCAAGGGAGAGGAGGAGGAGAGGGGGCAAGGGAGAGGAGGAGGAGAAGGGAGAGGGGGAGAAGGGAGAGGGGAGAGGAGGAGGAGGAGAAGGGAGAGGAGGAGGAGAAGGGAGAGGGGAGAAGGGAGAGGGGAGAAGGGAAAGGAGAGGAGGAGCTGGGAGAAAGGAGAGGAGGAGAGGGGAGAAAGGTGAGGAGGAGAGGACCACCCCATTACTGACTCTAATCATAAGACCAATTAGGTTAGAAGGGCTGCTGGCGGTGAGAGGATCACGTGATAACATTGAACCGTGGGGGTGAGACAGTGGGGGAGATGAGGTGAATCAGCCAGGGGGTAATTTACTGCACTGTGCAAAAAGGTCCCAGACAATACTATAAATCTATCATCTCTTCTCTATTCTACTGGTTAATAAACTCTGTTGATACCTACTGGTTTTATTTCTGGTATCAAATGTTTCAAAGTTAAACTAGCTATCAACCACAACGATAATAATTCAACAGTAATGGTTGGTCCATTCAACATTCCTAAGAAAAGTACAATTTAGGAAGTGTGTTTGCGTAGGAGTGTAAAGCCTGTAGCATGATTCCCAGTCCGAAACAGTTTGGCATATATTAAGAGTGACCTTTTGTGATGTATTTGGTAGGGTTTCTTTCACACAACCATTTTTGGTAGCCGAAGTCTACGCCCCTTTGTCGGTCATTGGTCAACAGTACTACTCCTAGTAGGAGTGGGAACTATGGACCGGATTATTCAATGAAGTTTTGACTAGTTTATATGCAAAAAACAAATTCACTTGAGAAATACTGCACCAAACATCTTTAATTAGTTGTAAAATTGTGCAACTAAAATCTCCTCTGCAAAAAGTTAAATGTATAACAGATTTCTTGGATTAATTCTGACTATTTTGAAGAAGTGGATACTGGCTATGTTGTTGCTACGGCATCTCAAGAGGGACAAACGGTAATATTGGCTGTTTTTTTCTCTTTTCTTCTCGTTTTTTGAGGGAAGGTCTTTCGGGAGTATTCAAGCACAGACGTTCTCTTCACCTAGCCCAGTGGTTCCCAACCAGAGGTACTAGTACCCCTGGGGGTATCTGAACTATCCACAAGGGGTACTTAAGAAGGCCTACTGGTAAAATGCACATGAGGGGGTACTTCAGGGTTACTCTGGGCAGAGCAAAATTCTGTTGGTGGTACAGTAACCAAAAAAGGTTGGAAACCACTACCCTAGCAGAGTTCTGCTAGGAGCAAACCGAGCCTATTTATGCTGGCACCTTTAAAAAAAAAAAAATGTTTTTGTCATTTAACAGATGCCAATCTTATCCAGAGCCACCTACAGTAGTGACTGCATACATTTTCATACTTTTTTTCGTACTGGTTCCCCTGTGGGAACCGAAATCACAACTACCAATTTAGCTACACGGGACCTAGACAGTGAGTGAGTGAGTGAGTGAGGGCGGAGCACAGGATTGGCTGGTTGATTAACCATTCAGGTAGATAGAAAGAACTTGACAGGCAAATTAGGTTTCCTCTCCTTTTTTCTCTGCCCCCCCTTGTGGCAAGAACAGCACTGTCTTTATAGCACCCTATTCCCTATGTTGTGCACTACTTTTGACCAGAGCCCTTCACACTGGGCACAGACGTAAATTCAACATCTATTCCACGTTGGTTCAACTTCAACTTCATTGAAATGACATGGATACAAACGTTGATTCAACCAGTTTGTGCACAGTGGGATAGGCCTTTTTATGCTCTTCCTTTCAGTAGAGAGATTATTCTGGACGTACAACCATATTGAAGATATTCTTGCCTTACATAACACCAGTAAAAGTGTATGGAAACTGCAGCGCAGGCCTTCAGTTTCCTCTTGCATCAAATGTGCAGGCATGGATAATAATTTCCTGGTTTGCTGATATGTGTGTTTAAGTAGTAAAACTCTGCCCTCTGCAGGATGTTTGAGGACATTATATTCTCCATACTGACCCTGATGGTCTTCTGCTGCCACTACACACACACACACACACACACACAGTATTGTACAACTAACCTTGTGGGAACACACAATTCAGTCCCATTGAAAATCATATTTACCCTAACCTGTACCCTAACCCGTACCCTAAATATTAAACCTAACACTAGCTCCTAACCCGTAACCTAACCCGTACCTTAAACCTAACACTAGCTCCTAACCCGTAACCTAACCCGTACCCAAAACCTTAAACCTAACACTAGCTCCTAACCCGTAACCTAACCCGTACCTTAAACCTAACACTAGCTCCTAACCCGTACCCTAACCCGTACCCTAAACCATAAACCTAACACTAGCTCCTAACCCGTAACCTAACCCGTACCCTAAACCTTAAACCTAACACTAGCTCCTAACCCGTACCTTAAACCTAACACTAGCTCCTAACCCGTAACCTAAACCTTAAACCTAATACTAGCTCCTAACCCGTAACCTAACCCGTACCCTAAACCTTAAACCTAACACTAGCTCCTAACCCGTACCTTAAACCTAACACTAGCTCCTAACCCGTAACCTAACCCGTACCCTAAACCTTAAACCTAACACTAGCTCCTAACCCGTACCCTAACCCGTACCCTAAACCATAAACCTAACATTAGCACCTAACCCGTACCTTAAACCTAACACTAGCTCCTAACCCGTACCCTAACCCGTACCCTAAACCTTAAACCTAACACTAGCTCCTAACCCGTACCCTAACCCTTAAACCTAACACTAGCTCCTAACCCGTACCTTAAACCTAATACTAGCTCCTAACCCTAAAACAAATTCTAACACTAATCCTAACCTTAACACTAAACCCCCTAGAAACAGCATTTGTCCTTGTGGGGACCAACAAAATGTCCCCAGTTGGTCAAATGTTTGTTCTTTTACTATTCTTGTGGGGACTTCTGGTCCTCACAAGTATAGTGAAACACACACACACACACACACACACACACACACACACACACACACACACACACACACACACACACACCCTTATGTAGACTATCACACACAATTATGTACACAAACACACAAAGACATTCATTAACACAGTTATCTACTCCAACACGGACATATAAATATCCTCATAAAGGAGAATTCTGTTACAATGAAGCCAGTACTGCTAGTCTATGGCACTTCTGTACATCTGATCAACATTTCTGTTTCATTGCATTTTGTCGCATGGCACGATTCCTCCTTCCTTAGTGACTACAGCGTATTGGTTCTCATTCTATCATGCATTCTATATTCTACAGCGTATTGGTTCTCATTCCATCATGCATTCTATATTCTACAGCGTATTGGTTCTCATTCCATCATGCATTCTATATTCTACAGCGTATTGGTTCTCATTCCATCATGCATTCTATATTCTACAGCGTATTGGTTCTCATTCCATCATGCATTCTATATTCTACAGCGTATTGGTTCTCATGCCATCATGCATTCTATATTCTACAGCGTATTGGTTCTCATGCCATCATGCATTCTATATTCTACAGCGTATTGGTTCTCATGCCATCATGCATTCTATATTCTACAGCGTATTGGTTCTCATGCCATCATGCATTCTATATTCTACAGCGTATTGGTTCTCATGCCATCATGCATTCTATATTCTACAGCGTATTAGTTCTCATGCCATCATGCATTCTATATTCTACAGCGTATTGGTTCTCATTCCATCATGCATTCTATATTCTACAGCGTATTGGTTCTCATTCCATCATGCATTCTATATTCTACAGCGTATTGGTTCTCATTCCATCATGCATTCTATATTCTACAGCGTATTGGTTCTCATTCCATCATGCATTCTATATTCTACAGCGTATTGGTTCTCATTCCATCATGCATTCTATATTCTACAGCGTATTGGTTCTCATTCCATCATGCATTCTATATTCTACAGCGTATTGGTTCTCATTCCATCATGCATTCTATATTCTACAGCGTATTGGTTCTCATTCCATCATGCATTCTATATTCTACAGCGTATTGGTTCTCATTCCATCATGCATTCTATATTCTACAGCGTATTGGTTCTCATTCCATCATGCATTCTATATTCTACAGCGTATTGGTTCTCATTCCATCATGCATTCTATATTCTACAGCGTATTGGTTCTCATTCCATCATGCATTCTATATTCTACAGCGTATTGGTTCTCATTCCATCATGCATTCTATATTCTACAGCGTATTGGTTCTCATTCCATCATGCATTCTATATTCTACAGCGTATTGGTTCTCATTCCATCATGCATTCTATATTCTACAGCGTATTGGTTCTCATTCCATCATGCATTCTATATTCTACAGCGTATTGGTTCTCATTCCATCATGCATTCTATATTCTACAGCGTATTGGTTCTCATTCCATCATGCATTCTATATTCTACAGCGTATTGGTTCTCATTCCATCATGCATTCTATATTCTACAGCGTATTGGTTCTCATTCCATCATGCATTCTATATTCTACAGCGTATTGGTTCTCATTCCATCATGCATTCTATATTCTACAGCGTATTGGTTCTCATTCCATCATGCATTCTATATTCTACAGCGTATTGGTTCTCATTCCATCATGCATTCTATATTCTACAGCGTATTGGTTCTCATTCCATCATGCATTCTATATTCTACAGCGTATTGGTTCTCATTCCATCATGCATTCTATATTCTACAGCGTATTGGTTCTCATTCCATCATGCATTCTATATTCTACAGCGTATTGGTTCTCATTCCATCATGCATTCTATATTCTACAGCGTATTGGTTCTCATTCCATCATGCATTCTATATTCTACAGCGTATTGGTTCTCATTCCATCATGCATTCTATATTCTACAGCGTATTGGTTCTCATTCCATCATGCATTCTATATTCTACAGCGTATTGGTTCTCATTCCATCATGCATTCTATATTCTACAGCGTATTGGTTCTCATTCCATCATGCATTCTATATTCTACAGCGTATTGGTTCTCATTCCATCATGCATTCTATATTCTACAGCGTATTGGTTCTCATTCCATCATGCATTCTATATTCTACAGCGTATTGGTTCTCATTCCATCATGCATTCTATATTCTACAGCGTATTGGTTCTCATTCCATCATGCATTCTATATTCTACAGCGTATTGGTTCTCATTCCATCATGCATTCTATATTCTACAGCGTATTGGTTCTCATTCCATCATGCATTCTATATTCTACAGCGTATTGGTTCTCATTCCATCATGCATTCTATATTCTACAGCGTATTGGTTCGCATTCCATCATGCATTCTATATTCTACAGCGTATTGGTTCTCATTCTATATTCTACAGCGTATTGGTTCTCATTCTATATTCTACAGCGTATTGGTTCTCATTCCATCATGCATTCTATATTCTACAGCGTATTGGTTCTCATTCCATCATGCATTCTATATTCTACAGCGTATTGGTTCTCATTCCATCATGCATTCTATATTCTACAGCAGATGATCTAAAAACAACACTATGATACATGAGGAAACAGCTCAATGTGTTTTTGTTTCTATTTCATGTAATCATTACTCATTTAGAGGACTTTAATTGATTAATTAAGCAATAACGGACATGTTTCAATGCTAAATCTCCAGCTAAGGGTGACAAATGAAACCACTAGAAGACGAGGAGGAACACATGTAATATACCAGATATTATTCCCTTCTGTTACAAATGGATAGACTTAACGAAGAATTCAAGTTAAATTAAGTCATTACATAATGTAACGGTAATTCTTAGACTAAGATAATGTATAATAGAATACAACATTATTGTCCATCGAAATGGAAACTCAATCTTTTTACTGTTCCCCCCCCCCCCCCCCCTGAAATGTAATTTGAATTTAATTGAATCACTGTGTGATTCTCCCCATTGTTATGGCCTTCAGCAGATAGATTCTGGCTGCTGCTAGTCTTCCTCCATGTATCCGGGAGAGCCCAATCCAAACCCCTTAGTGGGCTTACACTGTCCAAGCCTAATGAGATGTGTCCCAAATGGCACCTTATTCTCTGTATAGTGCACTACTTGACCAGGGGCCATATGGCAGTGCATTATGGGAATAGGATACAATTTGGAATACAGCCATGGTGGATGATGTATTGCAGCCAGGTCCAATGCACTCCCCAGTCCTTCCCCCTTGGCCATATCTGTCCTTCTGTGTTTGCAGAATAGGTATAAGCAGTGTAGCTTACAGATCTGTGAAAAATATCAAAGGGGAATGACCACAGGGAAGTGCAAGGAAGTGGGTCAAGGGACTTGAGACTGGCTACTTCTCCTCCCCCCCCCCCCAAAAAAAACCCATTCAGCATCTGACTGAAACTCTCACCATCACTCCTCAGTCATATTCTGTGAGGCGTTGAATTGTCTGGCTCTCCTTACAACCAAGAAAAGACCGAGCTGACTTGTCGGCCCATAGGGTAGTGCACTATATAGGGAATAAGGTTGAATTTGGCACAGAGGCTTGGCCTTCATCACGTCTCCTTCTACAGCCACCGTCTTTGTTACCATTCTTAGGCTCCTGGTATGAAGGACCACCAGGGTTGAAGCCATCGTCCTTCACCGGGCCCCAACTCAACCATCACAAACAACAATAACCCAGTACATTGAACATATCATCCTCTCTTATAAAACACAGCATCGTGCAAAGTCAAACTCTAACTGAAATGTATACTCTAATTGTGCAAATACTATTAGATTGGTCCAGTATCTAAACATTCCTTTATTGCAATCAACCTTCACAAACAACAACAGAGTCGAACGAATATCGTTAGGGACAGTACGTTATTTATAATGAGGGATACCTGGAGAAAATCAGACCTCTCTGCAATGAAAAAGGATGGCCCTCCCTTAAGTTATACATTTATATATAACAAGTGACCCTCCCCTATACCCAGAATAATAATTAAAACATAAAGTGAATAGCAGAGACCATGTGTAACCGCTTTGCTTCTGTCCCTCTCCTCGCCCCCCTACCTGGCCTCGAACCAGGGACCCTCTGCACACATCGACAACAGCCACCCTCGAAGCATCGTTACCTATCGCTCCACAAAAGCAGAGCAAGGGGAACAACTACTTCAAGGTCTCAGAGCGAGTGACGCCACCGATTGAAACGCTATTAGCGCGCACCCCGCTAACTAGCTAGCCATTTCACACCGGTTACATATGCCTACCGTTTACCCTTGCTCTTACTACAGTAGAACAGACCAGTGCCTTAGATATGCAGTTTTAGAAACTGTACTTCGTTTTGTTAGCATTACATGACAAAGTAGTCAGAAGGTTTTGGATTCGCAGACTGCCGTGGACAAGGGTAGAGGTGAAAAGATATGCATTATAATAAAAGCACTGTATGTGAATCTATCATCTTATTTGCGGTTTGAGACAAAATAGCCTTTTTATAAACACATTTCATGCAATTCTACATTATTTTAACATAACTGGAGACAAGTAGAATCTTTTAAATACCACAACAGACAACGAATGAGTGCATGCTGCAACAACAGAGAGGGTTTGATTTCTATACAGGCCATTATTTAAAAGAGGATAGTCTTTAAGTTTAGAACAGTGTTAAAGTTGTCCATCAACTGTAAAAATGTAGCGCAACAGAACCAGCTACAACTGAAGTATCTGATCATCAATGAATTAGAGAAGAAAAAAACTTTGTTGTTTAACACAGCAGCTGCATATCATCAGGTAGGCCTGTATGTGTCATGTCCTGACCAGTAAAGGGGTTATTTCTTATTATAGTTTGGTCAGGACGTGGCAGGGGGTGTTTGTTTTATGTGGTTCGGGGTTTGTTGGTATATGTGTTTTGTAGAGGGGTGTTTGTTTAGATTAGTCCGGGGTTTTTGGTTAGGTTCTATGTTGTTTATTTCTATGTTAGATCTAGGGTGTTTAGTTCTATGTTTAGTTAATTGAGATTGGGCCTTCAATTGGAGGCAGCTGTTCCTCGTTGCCTCTGATTGAAGGTCCTATGTATAGGGGTGTGTTTGTTGTGGGAGGTTGTTTTTGCATAGCTGTGTGTTGCCTGCAAGACTGTTTGTCGTCCGGTCTTGTTTTGTTTGTCAGTGTTCTAATAAAGTTAAAATGAGCACTCAACCCGCTGCGCCTTGGTCCACTTCCTACGACGACCGTTACAGTATGCACTGGTAACTTTTTTTTGTTCATTCGGGGAAACTATCATTTTCTAATTTATTCAATTTTATTGCATGATATTGTTGTTACAAAATAGATTTGTGTTGACTAGGCTAAATTAACAAACCTAAGCATGCATATCTCGCATGATCCTCAAACCAAACACTGGCCAAACTAGTGTTTCTAAAAGTGAATTCAAAAAGCACTGTAGAATGACTGTATAGCCTAATAAGACCTTTTAACTTAACACACCAAGCCCTTCACTGACACCGAGATATTTAAGGAGTACATGGTGACTGACGGAATTGGCTGAAAAATCTATGGATAGAGACTATCATTTTGTCTGTCAAACAGTTAGGCCTACCTCTTATTGCTTGAATAGGATGAAATGGACTCCCAACACAAAACCCTCTTGTTGTTAGTAGCCTAAAGTCAAATTAAAATGAAGACTGTTTAAATGAATTAGCCTACTTTCAACACCAATGCGCTGTCCATCTCCGCGGCTGCCGCTTCATATCAAATCAAACTTTATTAGTCACGTGCGCCGAATACAACAAGGGTAGACTTTACCGTGAAATGCTTACTTACGATCCCTTAACCAACAATGCAGTTCAAGAAGAAGAAAATATTTACCAAGTAGGCTAAAATAAAAAGTAACACAATAACGAGGCTATATACAGGGGGCATTGGTACCGAGTCAGTGTGCGGGGGTACAGGTTAGTTGAGGTAATCTGTACATGTAGGTGGGGGCCAAGTGACTATGCATAGGTAACAAACAAACAGCGAGTAGCAACAGTGTTCAGGGTGGTGGGGTGGGGGGGGGGGGGGGGGGTGATTTTTATAAATTGTTCAGCAGTCTAATGGCTTGGGGGTAGAAGCTGTTGAGGAGCCTTTTGGTCCTAGACTTGGCGCTCCGGTACCGCTTGCCGTGCGGTAGCAGAGAAAACAGTCTATAACTTGGATGACTGGAGTCTCTGACAAGTAATGTAAGCTATGTAAATTACTCAAATATGGCTTATTGTGAGGTCAATAACTCTGACAAATAGCTTCATTATGGGCAACGAAAAATATTGTTCTTATTAAAATCAATTATAGCAGTAGCAAGCTTACCCCTGTCCACTTTCTCATCTGGTTTCTCAGCACAGCCGTTGGTTACACAACACAGCCAATGGTTTCTCAGCACAGCCAATGGTTTCTCAGCACAGCCAATGGTTTCTCAGCACAGCCATTGGTTACACAGCACAGCCATTGGTTACACAGCACAGCCATTGGTTACACAGCACAGCCATTGGTTACACAGCACAGCCATTGGTTACACAGCACAGCCATTGGTTACACAGCACAGCCATTGGTTACACAGCACAGCCATTGGTTACACAGCACAGCCATTGGTTACACAACACAGCCATTGGTTACACAACACAGCCATTGGTTACACAACACAGCCATTGGTTTCTCAGCACAGCCATTGGTTTCTCAGCACAACCATTGGTTACACAACACAGCCATTGGTTACACAACACAGCCATTGGTTACACAACACAGCCATTGGTTACACAACACAGCCATTGGTTACGCAGCACAACCATTGGTTACACAACACAGCCAATGGTTTCTTAGCACAGCCATTGGTTACACAACACAGCCATTGGTCACGCAACACAGCCAATGGTTTCTCAGCACAACCATTGGTTACACAACACAGCCATTGGTTTAGGCAGCACAGCCATTGGTTTCGCAGCACAGCCATTGGTTTCTCAGCGCAGCCATTGGTTAGGCAACACAGCCATTGGTTAGGCAACACAGCCATTGGTCACGCAACACAGCCATTGGTTAGGCAACACAGCCATTGGTTAGGCAGCACAGCCATTGGTTAGGCAGCACAGAAGGGTTTTCATCAGCGAGAGCCATTGGTTAGGCAGCACAGAAGGGTTTTCATCAGCGAGAGCCATTGGTTAGGCAGCACAGAAGGGTTTTCGTCAGCGAGAGCCATTGGTTAGGCAGCACAGAAGGGTTTTCATCAGCGAGAGCCATTGGTTAGGCAGCACAGAAGGGTTTTCATCAGCGAGAGCCATTGGTTAGGCAGCACAGAAGGGTTTTCATCAGCGAGAGCCATTGGTTAGGCAGCACAGAAGGGTTTTCATCAGCGAGAGCCATTGGTTAGGCAGCACAGAAGGGTTTTCATCAGCGAGAGCAGGGCTCGTGATTTGGGATGTGGAAGTCTAGTTTTATATACACCAATCCCATTAGCGCAAAAAACTTGAAGGAAGTACATTTTCTTAGAAAATATAATTTTGCCCTGTGCTTCTCCAAGCATGCTCTTGGTATAGCCGATCATTGAGACCACACTAGGACCACTTGATCTATCCCGCCGAGCAGGGATGAGGGGCATCATGAGGTACACATACTATAACAAGCAACTCATTCTCAAACTCTGAGCAATATGACATTTAATCGATTACAAATTACATAACCCTCCCTGGACAAAAAATAAATAAAGTACTAAATACTAATACTATACCCTCCCCCTGACTGAAATTGAAAAAGTAACTATCTCCCATTTTCTTCCTGGGTAACAATTGTGTAAATTTCAATCGTTCCCTTATCAACCACAAACAACACAGCATCATTCAAACTCTAACTGAAACGAATACTTGTTGTATTCGGCGCATGTGACAAAATAAAGTTTGATTTGAACTGAAATGTACTCTAATTATAAAAACATGGTATTTGATTGATAGAGAATGAAAACAATCCTTGCTTTATTAGTTTAGTGGTTAATTGTTATGACTAATCCTATGTTTACTGATTGTGCTTAATGTCCACGATCTCTCCCTCTGTCATAAATAATGAAGGAAAAGTCAATAGGAGTCATTCGGATTTCTAGTGGAGAGAGCAAAGTAAAGTATATTCAATTCAATGCATCATGTTATTAACTATGAGTGAACAGTACGATCATCAATATTCAGTTCAATGCATCATCCAGGCCCCCCTATATGTTTCTTATGATATTAATTAGGCAATTCAAAGTGAATACCTATGGTACATAACACATACCAACCATACATTTTTTTTAAATACGAGAGGCATAGAAAATATGAATTATATTTATTTCATCGTAGTCAGTGATGTGATGTGTGATGTGCCATGGGTCTCATCTGTATGGATGTTCATACACGCACACACGCGCACACACACCCTTCTCCAAAGACCCTGCTCCTGAGTCACTGCTCCTAACATCTGCTGTTTTCCACAGAGGCAGTGGGGTCTCGCAGGCATGCCTTTCATGCCTTCCACACACGTGACACACACACACACACACACACACACACACACACACACACACACACACACACACAGGCAAACAGGCAAACTAAACGCCATGCAAGCTCTACTCCATCCCAGTGTCATATAAGACAGAGCTTCTCCTTACCTCCCTATCACCCTCCTGTACTGTCCTCCTACCTATACACCCTCCTGTACTGTCCTCCTCCCTATACACCCTCCTGTACTGTCCTCCTCCCTATACACCCTCCTGTACTGTCCTCCTCCCTATACACCCTCCTGTACTGTCCTCCTCCCTATACACCCTCCTGTACTGTCCTCCTCCCTATCACCCCTTCCTGTACTGTCCTCCTCCCTATCACCCCTTCCTGTACTGTCCTCCTCCCTATCACCCCTTCCTGTACTGTCCTCCTCCCTATCACCCCTTCCTGTACTGTCCTCCTCCCTATCACCCCTTCCTGTACTGTCCTCCTCCCTATCACACCCTCCTGTCCTCCCTTCACTTCACACAAAACCTCCCACTCTACTGTAATCACACAGCACAAGACCCCTCCCACACTCTCCTTCTCCACGCCTCCACCTCCTCCTTCACATAAGAACCATCTCCTTACAACAAACCCTGAATATGCAGATTGGCTCATTCGGCTGCAGTTGCTGCTCCTCTTTCCCCCATAAATGCAGCTGCAGCACATTCAGAGGACTGAGCAGAGGACTGAGCAGAGGACTGAGCAGAGGAAAAATGCTTACGCTATTTATATTTTTTTTTTTAGGTACGGGGTGCTTTGGGAACCTCTGTTCACAGTAGGCTTTACTGCAGCCAGAAAGGGGATTTTAGGTGTGTGTGTGCATATAGGCACAAGGAGAGGGGGAAAGCAGATTTATTTATATATATATATATATATATATATATATATGAGTGATAATGCACCTTTTAAAGAGTGATTATTTTGATTAGTGCTTTTATCTGGTTTTAATTAGTGCATCCGGTACATCAAATAATCTGAGATTAAAACTGCCTCTGGTACCTCAGATAATCTGGTTTTAAAGATGCATCTAGTACATCAGATGAACTGAGATTTAAAACTGCATCCGGTACATCAAATAATCGGGTTTTAAAACTGCATCCGGTACATCAGATAATCTGAGATTAAAACTGCCTCTGGTACCTCAGATAATCTGGTTTTAAAGATGCATCCGGTACATCAGATAATCTGGGATTAAAGATGGTATATCAAATACCAGTAGGGCCCTCTTAGTTTGTCTGTGTCTGCAATGGCAGTTCTGGTCTAAAGAAGTGCATTATATTCATAGCCACGGAAAGTAGGGTTGTTGAGGGTGATGCAGCGCCCCCTGAAAAATCTGAATTAAAAAAATATATGTTAATAAAAATACATGTTATTTTTTGCTATAAATATTTGTTCACCAAAGTAGTGCACTGGGCCTTTACTAGTATTAGCAGACCGATGTAGCATCTCTGCTTTGGCAAAAAGGGTAATTGTATAATTAAGAACAGAATTTAGCAGGATTCAATAGTTGGAATTGTGAGAGTTGTTGCCCTGTTCCTTTCTCTGTGATGTCATTCTAATGGAATCTAGAAATAACAAAACTCTGTCATCAAACATCCACATCAAATTAAATATTTTTCTTGATCAAATAACATGGGAAAACAACTTTTTTTGCGCAGTATTAATTTACTATCCTTTCAAACCACTTAATTTACATGTACATTATTGTATTGTACATAGGCTGGTCATCTAGGTTAGTACCTGTAGACTTTTCATCACCATGACGAGAAAACAATGTACAACACAGTAATTGAGTACATGGAGACATCAAGTGGTTTGTGATGATGTGGCTCAGTTGGTAGAGAATGACGTGTGCAACACCAGGGTTGTGGGTTCGATTTCCACGGGGGCACCAGTATGAAAAAGTATGAAAATGTACACACTCACTACTGCTCTGGTTAAGAGTGTCTACTAAAATGGAAAAGGAATGAACAGACCATTTCAGTTTTCACATAGAATTAAGTTGCATCTGCAAAAGTATTGTCTTGAAACTTGTAAACATATATCAAGCAAGTTACAAATGCTGGTAAACACTCTTAATACATTTAGTTACAAAAATGTGATGAAAGTAGAGTGCATTGGTCCTTTAGTAGTCCTGTATTACTGGACCAATATAGACAACACACCCCACCCCCCAAACTACTTCCCTGTGATTAGCTATAGAGAAATGGGGGTTCCCTGCTGGTCAAAAGTAGTGCACTAGGGAATAGGGTGCCATTTATCTGGTCAAAAGTAGTGCACTAGGGAATAGGGTGCCATTTATCTGGTCAAAAGTAGTGGACTAGGGAATAGGGTGCCATTTTCTGGTCAAGAGTAGTGCACTATATAGGGCCTGGGATATACTCTAACCTCTGCAGAAAACATTCCTTCCTTAAAATATTCTCTGAACTAGCTGATGGGGGCAAGAAAAATACTGCATAAAAAAACCCACATCTTCTTACTTCTCACATATATAACCAAGGTCCATAGATGGAAATTATCATTATTGTAGAACTCCTCCAGGATATTACTGCAAGAAATTAACAATGCTTCCCAAATGGAACCCTGTTCCCTACCTATACAGTACGCTATTTTAGACCAGGGCCCATAGGAAATAGGGGGGAGGGGGCATTGTGGACGCCACGTATGTTCTGTGGGGGTTTTAAAACTCCTCTGAACAGCAGGAAAGATGACTCATGTCTCTATTGTCTCGGTGAAGAAGTCTAATGTACACAAAGAAAGCCTACGGGGGTGTGTGTGCGAGCGCAAGCAGTACATTTATTCATTAAAAGGAAGCTCAGCTCTTATCCCAACTAAATGAATTCATTATACTGTACATTCACTGCTGCATAATACTGTAAGATAGAAAGATAGATATGAGATGGATAAGTCCGTCACTGGCTAGTTATGTCAACTTACAATGACATTGTCTGAAATTTGTACCCTATTCCCTACATAGTGCCATATTCTGGTCAAAAGTAGTGCACTATATAGGGAATAGGGTCCCATTTTGGGACGCACACATTCTGTCCCTGACATTGTGGTTGTCCTTAGTATAGCAGGGAGGGAGGGAAGGAGGTTAGGAAAAGAGGCAGAATGATAAAATACTAGAAAGAGGTATTGAGAGAAGAGGTATTGCTCTAGATGTAAAGACATATGAATGAAAGAATGGATCAGAAAATATAAATAAATAAATAAATGTAACCTTTATTTAAACTAGGCAAGTCCGTTAAGAACAAATTATTATTTACAATGACGGCCTACAAAGAGGCTAAGCAACCTCTCCTCTCTTCTTCCCCAGTGTCTGTTCTTCCAGGAATGGTTCATAGTCCTTCTCCCTTTATCTCTGTTGTGCTTTCTGCAGCCTTAGCACAAACATCTGATTCAAGCTTTCTGTGAACAAGTGGTCATCTTGCCAACACAATGACAGTGAGAGTGGGCCCACAGCCACGGCACCACCCCCTGGCCATGAAGTCAAAGGGATGAGCCATCAAACATGAAAACAGAAACAGACAGCCCCCTATTATGGAGTAATAACTACAATATCCAGCAAGGAGCATTATATTTGTATTAATGGTCCTGAATTATATACATATTTACAACCCGACAAATCATATATTCACTTCCAAACATAACTGAAAGAGTCAAATTGATACTGCAAGGGACAGGTGTTGAAAATCTGAATATATATATAAACACTGTGGTGCAACGAGACAGATTCCTGTTTGTTTATTCAATGCATCTATCTGTCCCTATCCAAATAATCCAGAAATGGACCAAATGCTATGAAGCATGGATGTTGTTTATGAGTATAAATGCCGTTGAGTCTGGCTGTGAATGCCGTCAACCGCCACCGTTAACGGCGCTTGCCGACCAGTGTTAAAAT
The DNA here is from genome assembly GCF_965601325.2 of Salmo salar. NCBI lineage: Eukaryota > Metazoa > Chordata > Actinopteri > Salmoniformes > Salmonidae > Salmo > Salmo salar. Next base: position 45,241,638 of record NC_138313.1, read on the forward strand.
AGTTCAACTTTTGCAGTCAGCCGTGGCGTTGTTTCTTCCGGATGTTGATATGCACTGTTTGTTTACCATAGCAACGCATACAGTCGTGTTCCCACGGGGGACCAGTACAGGGAAAAAAATGTATGAAATGTATGCATTCACTACTGTAAGTCGCTCTGGATAAGAGCGTCTGCTAAATTACTAAAATGTAAATGTAAAATGTGTTTTACCGTCACCGTCTTATGAGTATAAACAACACTATGAAACCAAGAGACCCCAGTACAGCAGTAACAGGCCTGAGGGGTACACCTCATACCAGTCCGTGGAGCTGAAAGACGGTGACGGTAAAACACATGTTACATTTACATTTTAGTCATTTAGCAGACTCTCTTATCCAGAGCGACTTACAGTATTGAATGCATACATTTCATTTTTTTTTTTTCCTGCACTGGTCCCCCGTGGGAACACAACTGTATGCGTTGCTATGGTGATTTCAGTAAACAAACAGTGCATATCAACATCCGGAAGAAACAACGCCACGGCTGACTGCAAAAGTTGAACTATTTTAACGCTGGTCGGCAAGCGCCGTTAACGGTGGCGGTTGACGGTATTCACAGCCAGACTCAACGGCATTTACCGTTGTGCTCCCGTTGAAAACAATGACATCCGGTTTGCCGTCTACCTTCTACGTCGTACCATCTAAACGCAGCATAAGAAAGTTAAACTTAGATAATGTATTTTTGTGTTGTTGAGTCAGTTAGACCGTGCCTATTTAAAGGCAAGTTATCTGGCTAAGTCATTGATCTTACTTGGCTGCATACCCCTCTGACTGAGGTTTTAGTGCTATAAAAACTAATGATTAGACATGCCACAATGTATTTTTATTTTATTTAACTAGGCAAGTCAGTAAAGAACACATTCTTCTTTACCATGACGGCCTAGGAACAGTGTGTTAACAGAATGACAGATTTTTACCTTGTCAGCTCGGGGGATTCAATCTAGCAACCTTTTAGGTTACTGACCCACTAGGCTACCCTGCCGCCCCAATTATAGTGATTGTTCTTCAATCAAAACCTAATGCAAGATCACATTAGTTTTTGTTTTAGTATAAAACACACTATGAATCCGTCCCAGATCTCCGCATCAGCAGTTTGGTTCTCCAGCCCTGTGTGAAGGAGCTTTTAGTAGTGGGAGGATGTCATTAAACTAATGGTGATAACGTTACATGTCACAACCAATCAAATAGTAGCAGAGGCCATATGTGAGGTTGTAGTGTGATGCTGTAGTACAAGGCATCAGATGATTTTTTTTTACTCAGTGTTTTGATCTGTTCCTATCCAAATAAACCAGAAATGAATAAAACATTTGTGAAGCAGTGGACTTGTTTTCCCACACTATGTGAGTGAGGTTGTAGTAGGATGCTGCTGGAAAGAGATCCACTCCACTGCTCCTCTCTCCTCTCCCCAGGTCCTCTCCTCTCCATAGCTGCAGCCCCTCATCACTCACTGATAGGTAGATCTTTCCTCCTCTCAACTCCTCTCTCCTCTCCCCGGGTCCTCTCCTCTCCACAGCTGCAGCCCCTCATCACTCACTGATAGGTAGATCTTTCCTCCTCTCAACTCCTCTCTCCTCTCTCCGGGTCCTCTCCTCTCCCCGGGTCCTCTCCTCTCCACAGCTGCAGCCCCTCATCACTCACTGATAGTTAGATCTTTCCTCCTCTCAACTCCTCTCTCCAGGTCCTGTCCTCTCCTCTCTCCGGGTCCTCTCCTCTCCCCTCCCGGGTCCTCTCCTCTCCCCTCCCGGGTCCTCTCCTCTCCCCTCCCCGGGTCCTCTCCTCTCTCCGGGACCTCTCCCCTCCCCGGGTCCTCTCCACAGCTGCAGCCCCTCATCACTGTAATGCGGACCGTTACTTCCATCAGCTGCGTTTGGGTTTGAGCTAGTCAGCAAGTTTCCCTTTCCCTCTCTCTTGTGCAATGTACACACACACACACACACACACACACAGTGTGCTAAAGTCATATACAGTGTGAGAGGCCAGAGGCCATCAGCTGTGTTCTTAGTCTCTAGAGAGAGAGAGAGAGAGAGAGAGACACAATGACGTGACAGTGGCCTCTCTGGCTCTTTGAACCTGAAACTGAGGTGTGTGCGTTTGTGCGAGCGTGCATATATCCTGTGTGCGTGAGAGATTGACAGCTCATAAAGACATAACGAGTTTGCAGTAAGTCACTCTGAGTCACTCCTCTCCGTGAGGACAGACATGCGGACGGACAGCAGCAGGACCATCATGGAAATAAGCCTTTAGAGTTTCATTGTGTATTATAAACTGGGTGGTTTGACACCTGAATGCTGATTGGCTGACAGCCATGGTATATCAGACCGTATACCACGGGTACGACAAAACATTTATTTTTAATGCTTTAATTACTTTGGTAACCAGTTTTATAATAGCAATAAGGCACCTTGGCTGTAAAAACAGCCCTTAGCCGTGGTATATTGGCCATATACCACACCCCCTCGGGCCTTATTGTTTAATTATCCTTCATAGTTGTTATGTCACCACTGTCTCCTGCCAGAGCACACTTCCATGTACTTTTAATGATCAAATAAATCAAACCAAATTCAGAGATGGATACTACAACTGAGCACAAGCTGGCTACTTGGACCAACCAGCCTTCGTCCTCTCAGCCTGCCTCTGAACCAAGTACATCCATGAACCTGAACCTGGCTGAGGTTCCAATGTCTCAGTGAGGCAGGGTGACTGTGGTTCCAATGTCTCAGTGAGGCAGAGTGACTGTGGTTCCAATGTCTCAGTGAGGCAGGGTGACTGTGAGTTCAATACAAGTGTAACAGTTTTTCTTCCGTCCCTCTCCTCGCCCCTACCTGGGCTCGAACCAGGGACCCTCTGCACACATCAACAACTGCCTCACACAAAGCATCGTTACCTATCGTTCCACAAAAGCCGCGGCCCTTGCAGAGCAAGGGGAACAACTACTTCAAGGTCTCAGAGCGAGTGACGCCACCGATTGAAACGCTATTAGCGCGCACCCCGCTAACTAGCTAGCCATTTCACACAGGTTACACTAGCATGGGCCACATGCACTGAATGTGTCACTACCAATGCTGACAGTTCAGTAAATCACTCTGGAAATGAACTTATCATTACTTAGGTGCAACATGGAGCTAGCTCATATAAACATGTACATAGGTCCATATACAAAACATATATGCACTGACTCACTGTACTGTAAGTCACTTTGGATAGGAGCGTCTGCTAAATGACCATATTACTAGCTAGGGCTATGTAGCTAGCTCACATAAACATGTACATGGCATGTGGTGCAAAGGAGGTTGGTGGCACCCTAATTAGGGAGGACGGGCTTGTGGTAACGACTGGAGCGGAACAAGTGGAATGGTATCAAATACATGGTTTCCAGGTGTTTGATGCCGTTCCATTTGTTCCGTTCCAGACATTATTATGAGCCGTCCTCACCTCAGCAGCCTCCACTGGTTTGGGGTCATATTGAATCTGTAAATGTTACCAGTTCTGTCTGTTTGAATAAAATCATCTGCTAAATTACCATATTATTACTTAGGGGCTTGAAGTAATAGGAAAAAGTCTTGTCATATAGTGTCTTCACTTACGTTGGAGTCCAGCAGGTCGATGCTGTCCAGGCTCTTGCTCCTGTGGATGCGTCCTTTGATCCTGCGTAGCGAAGGCTTGGCCTGATGTATGCTGCTCACAGACGATGATGCAGAGATCGAGCCGCTCCCGTGTCCTAGCCCGTGACCGTGTCCGTGTCCGTGTCCCTGACCTAGGCCTTGACCCCGGCTGGCTCTGCCGTGTGGGAGATTGCCGGGGTGGAGGAGGCTGGGGTGAATCCTGAGGGTCAGACAAAAACATCCCATCAGGATCATCATACTGAACACACTCTGAGAATAGAAGAGACGAGAATATAAATTGTCACTGAAGGTCAAATCGGTTGCAGCAAAACTACAAGCAATTATCAGTGGACAAGTGCCTGGCCTCTAGTGTTAGCAGGACTGTGTCTTAGTGAATGAACCATAGTGTTAGCAGGACTGTGTCTTAGTGAATGAACCATAGTGTTAGCAGTACAGGACTGTGTCTTAGTGAATGAACCATAGTGTTAGCAGGACTGTGTCTTAGTGAATGAACCATAGTGTTAGCAGGACTGTGTCTTAGTGAATGAACCATAGTGTTAGCAGGACTGTGTCTTAGTGAATGAACCATAGTGTTAGCAGTACAGGACTGTGTCTTAGTGAATGAACCATAGCGTTAGCAGGACTGTGTCTTAGTGAATGAACCATAGTGTTAGCAGGACTGTGTCTTAGTGAATGAACCATAGTGTTAGCAGGACTGTGTCTTAGTGAATGAACCATAGTGTTAGCAGGACTGTGTCTTAGTGAGTGAACCATAGCTGTTAGCAGGGACTGTGTCTTAGTGAATGAACCATAGTGTTAGCAGGACTGTGTCTTAGTGAATGAACCATAGTGTTAGTAGGACTGTGTCTTAGTGAATGAACCATAGTGTTAGCAGGACTGTGTCTTAGTGAATGAACCATAGTGTTAGCAGTACAGGACTGATGGGCCAGTACGGGGGGGAAAAATGTATGAAATGTATGCATTCACTATTGTAAGTCGCTCTGGATAAGAGCGTCTGCTAAATGACTAAAATGGATAAGAGCGTCTGCTAAATGACTAAAATGTAAATGTAAAAATTTACTAATCTGATGGATATCATGGTTTCCAGATTAAGTCTAGTCCTGGCCTAAAAAACACTGTAAATGGAGATGCCCAAACCAGTCCTAAACTTTTAAGGACTCGGTAAGCTCTATTATCAGAGCCAGCCCACAATGCACCACAGGCGTGACTGAGTGAGAAAGAAAAGTAACACAAACAGACAATAATAAGCCGACAGACTGACTGTGAATAGAGAAGACCAGGATGGTCCTTCTTCATATTTGTTTCTATAAAGGCCACAGTTCCCTATTGAATTACCTGGCATTTAAAGCAGTGGTGTATACTAGGATTTATTTTGATTAAATGCCACACAGTCTCTGGCTGTTTAAACCTGGAGCTGACGTGTGTGTATGCGCGTGTGTGTGCGGGCCTGAGACAGGCCCTGTAGTAAGGAGAGACAGTTATAGCTTGGTAACTGTATAGCTACATCAGGTAATACTTTGATTGAGCAAACTACCAGAAATAAATACAAAAATAATGAAAGGAGCAGACACAAGGTGTCACGATCGTCGTACAGAGAGGACCAAGGCGCAGCGTGAGTTGAGTTCCACATCATTTTAATTCACAGTGAAACAACAAAACGTCCCACGAACGTGAAGTACAGCGCGCACATAGGCACTAACGGAAACAATATCCCACAAAGCAGGTGGGAGAAAGGGCTTCCTAAATATGATCCCCAATTAGAGGCAACGATTACCAGCTGCCTCTAATTGGGAACCATACAACTCACCAACATAGAAATAGAATGATTAGAACACCCCCCTAGTCATGCTCTGACCTAAACACCATAGAGAACCAAGGGCTAGAGCAGGGGAGTTTAACCCATGTAGTACTGGTAATCTACAGGAGAGAGAATGTGCTAGAGCAGGGGAGTTTAACCCATGTAGTACTGGTGATATACAGGAGAGAGAATGTGCTAGAGCAGGGGAGTTTAACCCATGTAGTACTGGTGATCTACAGGAGAGAGAACGTGCTAGAGCAGGGGAGTTTAACCCATGTAGTACTGGTGATATACAGGAGAGAGAATGTGCTAGAGCAGGGGAGTTTAACCCATGTAGTACTGGTGATCTACAGGAGAGAGAATGTGCTAGAGCAGGGAAGTTTAACCCATGTAGTACTGGTGATATACAGGAGAGAGAATGTGCTAGAGCAGGGGAGTTTATTTCAAATGTTTATTTATTTATTTATTTATTATTATGTTTTAATTCTTATATATATATTTTTGGGGGTTTATAAATGTTTATCCCCAATTTCGTGATATCCAACTGGTAGTTACTCGAAGGTCAAGATGTCACGGCTGTCAAAAGGAGATGACCAAAGTTTCACATTTTATTTACTCTGTGAAACTATGCATTACATAAATAAACTGAATACACAAAACAACAAACCGTGACGCAGAGGAGAAACAAACACTACTCAAAAATAATCACCCACAAAACCCAGGAAGAAAAACCCCTACTTAAGTATGATCTCCAATTAGAGACAACGAGGACCAGCTGCCTCTAATTGGAGATCATCCCAAACAAGCCAACATAGAAATACAAAAACTAGGACCTAAGAACATAGAAATAGAAAACATAGAAAAACACAAAACACCCCCTGTCACGCCCTACTCTACCATAGAAAATAACATCTTACTATGGTCAGGACGTGACACAAGAGCCATGCGTCCTTTGAAACACGACCCCGCCAAGCCGCACTGCATCTTGACACACTGCTCACTTAACCTGGAAGCCAGCCGCACCAATGTGTCGGAGGAAACACAGTAAAACTGGCGACCGCAGTCAGCGTGCATGTGCCCAACCTGCCACAAGGAGTCGCTAGAGCACGATCGGACAAGGACATCCCAGCCGGAAAAACCCTCCCCTAACCCGGACGACGCTGGGCCAATTGTGCGCCGTCTCTCGCGGTCGCGGCTGGCTACGACAGAGCCTGGGATCGAACCCGGATCTGTAGTGATGCCTCTAGTACTGCGATGCAGTGCCTTAGACCACTGCGGCACTTGGGAGGGCTTTGACTGTCTTGACAGAACATGCTTAACCAGGATTTACTCTCAAACGATACTTGAGAGAGGAGAGGAAAGGGAGGGAAAGGAAGAGGGGAGAGAGGGAGAGAGATCCATTTCCATTTTAAGTGGCTGACCATGATACTCCAGAGGGTTTTGTGACTAAATGTTTAAAAAGTGGTGAAAGAAAAAGAGAGGAATAACCTATGAGCGGAAACAGAGCGGTGAAGCTCGTAAAAAGAAAAATGCCTTTTCAGATGGATTTTCTGTGAGAAAATGTGTAACGCATGCATAATAACAGAACAACAGAGTTGAAAGGTCACTCCGGTCAGCGCTCACTCCTTCTACACCCATCACCTGGAGCAATGAAAGATGCCAGGCGAGGACTTTTTAGACAAATGAGACAGAGCCAAAGTGACTAAGACGAGCAGCTGACAGGAAAGAGGATGCATCACAGACCAAAGGTAGTCTTGCACAGTCAGAGGCCATCTCTTACACGTTGATTCTAGAACAGACGTCGGCCAATAGCCTTCAGGCAGGAAGTCAAAGAGGGTAACTTATTGCCTTCTGCTACAGTGGGATGGCTAGATAGTGTTTATGTCACTAATGGTACCCTATTCCCTACATACTGTACTACCTTTGACTAGAGCCTTGTGGGCACTGGTCAAAGTAGTGCACTGTATAGGGAATAGCTCTGGTGAGAAGTAGTGCACTATATAGGGAATAGCTCTGGTGAGAAGTAGTGCACTATATAGGGAATAGGGTGCCATTTGGAGACAGACGTCCTAGTCTGTTTTTGATCTACGTTGTTTAATAGAATACACGTACAGGTGTTATGATGGAGATTATACCGCCACTCTAGGTGGAACACTGATTCATCAAAAGTTGGTTTCTTACACACACACACACGCGCATTTGGCATAGAGTTCCAAGCTGCACCCAGCATGCACCCAGCATGCAGGCTTTTAGAAGGTCAGGAGATCGTTTACTTCTGTTCTGCTTACTGTAAGACTTCATCTTTTAGAAGGTAAGGCACCATAGTCAGGCTCCCGAGTGGCGCAGCGGTCTAAGGCACTGCATCTCAGTGCTAGAGGCGCCACTACAGACCCTGATTCGATTCCAGGCTGTATCACAACCGGACGTGATCGGGTGTCCCATAGGGCGGAGGACAATTGGCCCAGTGTTGTTAGGGTTTGGCCGGGGTAGGCCGTCATTATAAATAAGTAGACCATCAGCAGAACCTCTATCAGCAGAACATCAGCAGAACATCAACATACCATTAACAGAACCTCTAACAGCAGACCATCAACAGAACCTCTATCAGCAGAACATCAGCCAGCAGAACCACCATCAGCAGAACCTCTATCAGCAGACCATCAACAGAACCTCTAACAGCAGAACATCAGCAGAACATCAGCAGAACATCAACATACCATTAACAGAACCTCTAACAGCAGACCATAAACAGAACCTCTAACAGCAGAACATCAACAGAACCTCTAACAGCAGAACATCAACAGAACCTCTAACAGCAGAACATTAATAGAACATAAACAGAACCTCTAACAGCAGAACATCAACAGAACCTCTAACAGCAGAACATCAACAGAACCTCTAACAGCAGACCATTAATAGAACCTCTAACAGCAGACCATTAATAGAACATCAACAGAACCTCTATCAGCAGAACATTAATAGAACATCAACAGAACCTCTATCAGCAGACCATCAACAGAACCTCTAGCAGCAGAACATTAATAGAACATCAACAGAACCTCAACAGCTGAACATCAACAGAACCTCTAACAGCAGAACATTAATAGAACATCAACAGAACCTCTAACAGCAGAACATTACATCCAGAACCTCTATCAGCAGACCATCAACAGAACATAAACAGAACCTCTATCAGCAGAACATCAACAGAACCTCTATCAGCAGAACATCAACAGAACCTCTATCAGCAGAACATCGACAGAACATCAACAGAACCTCTATCAGCAGAACATCGACAGAACCTCTTATTTATAATGCTCTCTACCCGCTCTCTAAGTACTTCTTTATTCACACACTTCACACACACAGCGTCTTTATTCATAACATACACACACTCATATACATCTCATAGCATACACACTCACAGTGTGGCAAGTGTTTGACGTAGTGTTTTGGTAACTATTAGCGACGCTGGACAGCAGCTTGCATCAGAGAGTCAGCAGAGATGTGTATGTAGAGACAGAGACTGGGAAATCTCAAGCTAGACACTGTGTGCAGAAACAACGTCCTGTTTCATTAGGAGGAGGCTGTCTATCAGTAACACGGATATACACTGCCTTCAGAAAGTATTCATACCCCTTGACTTTTTCCACATTTTATTGTTACAGCCTAAATTCAACATGGATTACAGAGATGTTTTTTTCTTCTCTCACCTATCTACACACAATACCCCATAATGACAAAGGGAAAACATGTTTTTAGAAATGTTAGCACATTTATTGATAATGAAATCCAGAAATATATCATTTACGTTGTATTCACACCCCTGCGTTGTGTGCCAAGCTTGTAGAGTCATACCCAAGAAGACTCGGGGCTGGTGCTTCAACAAAATACTGAGTAAAGGGTCTGAATACTCATGTAAATGTGATATTTCCGTGTTTTATTATAAAAAGAATTGCAACAATTCTTGCTTTCTCATTATCTGGTATTGTTTGTAGATTGATGAGGGGGAAAAAACTATTTAATCCATTTTTAGAATAAGGCTGTAACGTAATAAAATGTGTAAAAAGTCAAGGGGTCTGAATACTTTCCGAATACTCTGTAAGTAAATAAGATCAATGTCCCATGATGACGCATACAGATCCAGTACAGAGTGATAATGTAGTTCAGTACAGAGGGTGGTAATGTACTGTAGTCCAGTACAGAGGGTGATAATGTACTGTAGTTCAATATAGGGTGATAATGTACTGTAGTTCAGTACAGAGGGTGATAATGTACTGTAGTCCAGTACAGAGGATGATAATATACTGTAGTCCAGTACATATGGTGGTAATGTACTATAGTTCAGTACAGAGGGTGGTAATGTAGTTCAGTACAGAGGGTGGTAATGTAGTTCAGTACAGATTGATAATATAGTTCAGTACATTGGGTGGTAATGTAGTTCAGTACAGAGGGTGGTAATGTAGTTCAGTACAGAGGATGATAATATACTGTAGTCCAGTACATATGGTGTTAATGTACTGTAGTCCAGTACAGAGGGTGGTAATGTAGTTCAGTATAGAGTGATAATATAGTTCAGTACATAGGGTGGTAATGTAGTTCAGTACATATGGTGGTAATGTAGTTCAGTACATATGGTGGTACTGTAGTCCAGTACAGAGGGTGGTAATGTACTGTAGTCCAGTACAGAGGGTGGTAATGTACTGTAGTCCAGTACAGAGGGTGGTAATGTACTGTAGTCCAGTACAGAGGGTGGTAATGTACTGTTGTTCAATATAGGGTGATAATGTACTGTAGTCCAGTACAGAGGGTGGTAATGTACTGTAGTCCAGTACAGAGGGTGGTAATGTACTGTAGTCCAGTACAGAAGGTGGTAATTCAATACAACATGGTGATAATGTAGTTCAGAGAAGTTGTTACAAAGAAAAGGGACCAGGGACAAGATACATCATTAATCAGGACTTTTTAAATCAAACCCCTAATTCACAATTTTTCCAATGTTTTTCTCTGTGTCTCTCTCTCTCTCTCTGTTTGTGTGTCTGTCTGTCTGTGTGTCTGTCTGTGTGTCCTGCAGAGCCATCAGGTTGTATGATTAGCCGGAGCAATACGGGGTACTGCTTCATCAGCAAGTCAATATGGAAGTTCCGCTCCATCCCATCCAGCTTGGCTAATGCTAATTTCACATTTGACAAGCACTGGACTGGAGACACACACACACACACACACACACACACACACACACACACACACACACACACACACACACACACACACACACACACACACACACACACACACACACACAGAAGCAATATAATAAAAATCCTAATTGTGTCCACACACACATATTGTGTTCTGTCCAACCAACAGCACTAGCAGGTGCTACATGGGTGTCGGTTCACTGCAGAATGTGTGCAGTGAGACATCACCTCCACCTAGCTAGCCAACCCCTATCAATACACTGACTGACCTGGCATTCACTCACTCACACTCACTCACACACTCTCACTCTCTCACACACACACTCACTCTCACACACACTCACATACTCTCACTCTCACACACTCTCACTCTCTCACACACACACACACTCTCACTCATTCACTCACTCAAACACTCTCACTCACACACTCACTCACTCACTCTCACACACTCTCACTCTCTCACACACACACTCTCACACACTCACATACTCTCACTCTCACACACTCTCACTCTCTCACACACACACACACTCTCACTCACTCACTCACTCTCTCACTCACTCACACACACACTCACTCACTCACTCACTCTTACACTCACTCACTCTCACACACACTCTCACACACTCACACACTCTCACCACACTCTCACACACACTCACTCACACTCACACACACACCACTCTCACTCACTCACACACTCTCACTCACTCACTCACTCACTCACTCACTCACTCACTCACTCACACTCTCACTCACTCACTCACACTCTCACTCACACACTCTCACTCTCACTCACTCACTCACTCACACACTCACTCACAATCTCACTCTTACTCACATACTCTCACTCACTCACTCTTACTCACACACTCTCACTCTCACTTACTCACACACTCTCACTCTCACACACTCACTCACTCTCACACACTCACACACACTCTCACTCCACTCACACACTCTCATTCACTCACACACACTCACTCACTCACACACACTCTCACTCTCACTCACTCACTCACTCACACTCACTCACTCTCACACACACTCTCACACTCACTCACTCTCACTCTCACACTCACTCTCACACACTCTCACACACACTCACTCACACACACACTCTCACTCACTCACACACTCTCACACACACTCTCACTCACTCACACTCACACACTCTCACTCTCACACACACTCACACACTCTCACACACTCACTCACACACTCACAATCTCACTCTTACTCACATACTCTCACTCTCACTCACACTCTCTCACACTCTCACACACTCACACACTCTCACTCACTCACACGCTCTCACTCACAATCTCACTCTTACTCACATACGCTCACTCACTCACTCACACACTCACTCACTCACTCTCACACACTCTCACTCTCTCACACACACACTCTCACACACTCACATACTCTCACTCTCACACACTCTCACTCTCTCACACACACACACACTCTCACTCACTCACTCACTCTCTCACCACTCACACACACACTCACTCACTCACTCACTCTTACACTCACTCACTCTCACACACACTCTCACACACTCTCACACTCTCACACACTCTCACACACACTCACTCACACTCACACACACACACTCTCACTCACTCACACACTCTCACTCACTCACTCACTCACTCACTCACTCACTCACTCACACTCTCACTCACTCACTCACACTCTCACTCACACACTCTCACTCTCACTCACTCACTCACTCACACACTCACTCACAATCTCACTCTTACTCACATACTCTCACTCACTCACTCTTACTCACACACTCTCACTCTCACTTACTCACACACTCTCACTCTCACACACTCACTCACTCTCACACACTCACACACACTCTCACTCACTCACACACTCTCATTCACTCACACACACTCACTCACTCACACACACTCTCACTCTCACTCACTCACTCACTCACACTCACTCACTCTCACACACACTCTCACACTCACTCACTCTCACTCTCACACTCACTCTCACACACTCTCACACACACTCACTCACACACACACTCTCACTCACTCACACACTCTCACACACACTCTCACTCACTCACACTCACACACTCTCACTCTCACACACACTCACACACTCTCACACACTCACTCACACACTCACAATCTCACTCTTACTCACATACTCTCACTCTCACTCACACTCTCTCACACTCTCACACACTCACACACTCTCACTCACTCACACGCTCTCACTCACAATCTCACTCTTACTCACATACGCTCACTCACTCACTCACTCACTCACTCACTCACTCTCACACACTCACACACTCACACACTCTCACTCACTTACACACTCTCACTCACTCACACACTCTCACTCACACACTCACTCACTCACTCACTCACACTCACTCACTCTCACTCTCTCACACACTCTCACTCTCACACACACTCACACACTCTCACACACACTCACACTCACTCTCACACACACTCTCACTCTCACACACTCTCACACACACACTCTCACACTCTCACTCACACACTCACTCACACACTCACTCACAATCTCACTCTTACTCACATACTCTCACTCACACTCTCTCACACTCTCACACTCTCACTCTCTCACACTCTCACACTCTCACTCACTCACACACTCTCACTCACTCACACGCTCTCACTCACTCACTCACTCACTCACTCACTCACTCACTCACTCACACACACTCTCTCACACTCTCACACTCTCACACACTCACACACTCTCACTCACTCACACGCTCTCACTCACTCACACACTCTCACACACACTCACACACTCTCACACACACTCACACACTCACTCACACACTCTCACTCTCACACACTCTCACTCTCACACTCACTCACTCACACACACTCACTCACACACTCTCACTCTCACACACTCTCACTCTCACACACTCTCACTCACACTCACACACTCACACTCTCACACACACTCACACACTCTCACACACTCACTCACTCACTCTCACTCACACACTCTCACTCTTACTCCACACCCACTCCTCACTCACACACTCACACACTCTCACTTACTCACACACTCTCACTCACACACTCACTCTCACACACTCTCACTCTCATACACTCACACACTCTCACACACCCACTCACTCACTCACTCACTCACTCACTCTCACTCACTCACATGCTCTCACTCTTACTCACTCACTCGCTCACTCGCTCACTCACACACTCTCACTCACACACACTCTCACCCTCCACACACACACACACTCACTCACTCACTCACTCACTCACTCACTCACTCACTCACTCACTCACTCACTCACTCACTCACTATCCCTATTGTCTCTTCATCGTGCTAACCCAAACAGACTTGTACTGGCTCAGATCTTTTCCCTCCACATTGTCCTTTGAAGTCACAGTTGCGGTCACCTTACATATTATAATCAGATCTATTTCAACAGTATTGTGCCGACCTGAACCGTACTGTGCTGGCTTGGATATGTTCTTTTCACATTGTTCTTTCCAGCACGGTCCCAGGAACTATGGTGGATGTGTAACCAGGCCAGTGCCGTACAGCTGGGCTCAGCTCAGTCGTGTTGAAAACACCCACATAATGAAGACATGAATCAGCTCATTTTATGATGTCCACACTCTGTTATTGTTTCCCCTCCTAGGTTGTGACACAGTTTCCCAGAGTGCAGCTCTCCTCAGTTCAGTTTGGCTCACTAGTGTTAAAATGGTTCTTCTCTATCTACTGTAGACCTTTTGTTGAGCCCGAATAACTAATTATGCTGTGTTTAGCCTGTGTCCTTCCGTTGTTGTGGTAGACATTTTTAGCAGATGAAAGTAAATGGAAACATTTAAAACAACAGAAATCTAGCTAAGGGAACATGTGGTGTTAGCTGCAGCAGTTAACCCTGAGGGCTTGACAACAACAGAGTGGAAAGTTCCTTTACGCTGGTTAAGTCGTGTGTGTGCTCCTGTGTGTGTGCTCCTGTGTGTGTGCTCCTGTGTGTGTGCTCCTGTGTGTGTTTGTGTGCGTGTGCGTGTGTGTTTGTGTACGCGTGTGTGCATGCTTATGTGTGTATGTGAAGAGGGATGTTTTTTAAGACTACAGGGAATAGGAACAGCTGTTTGCTAACTGTAACTCTGATTTAGTGTAGTCGCACAGATCAAACCCTCAAGACATGCTAACCTCTCACCATTACAATAACAAGGGAGGTTAGCATTTTATATCAAACCCTCAAGACATGCTAACCTCTCAACATTACAATAACAGGGGAGGTTAGCATTTTATATCATACCCCCAAGACATGCTAATATATCACCATTACAATAACAGGGGAGGTTAGCATTTTATATCATACACCCAAGACATGCGAATATATCACCATTACAATAACAGGGGAGGTTAGCATTTTATATCATACCCCCAAGACATGCTAATATATCACCATTACAATAACGGGAGGTTAGCATTTTGGGGGGGTATTATATTTATGCCTCTGTAACTTTCTCACACATCAATATTCACCATTCATTCAAGATTATCTGTAATCATGGTAGCATCCACATTAATGTAGAAGTGTTTAGAAACATATTTTATTCTTATTTACAGTAAATGTGACTCCAGAATGACACAATAAATTATTTACCATTTAATTTCTATTGGGCACAAAATAATCTGAAACACAAGCAGAACAAACAGCAAATGCATCCAAGCTTGATGCAGTCATTGCGATCTATGAATATGGGACCAAATACTAAACGTTTTACTACTTTAATACACATATAAGTGAATTTGTCCCAATACTTTCGGTCCCTTAAAATGGGGGGGACGATGTAAAAAAAGTGCTGAAATTTCTAAACGGTTCATCCGATATAGATGACAATACACTCAGATTAAAGCTGACAGTCTGCACAGTCTGCATCAACTCAAATCCAATGTGCTGGAGTACAGAGCCAAAACGACAACAAAAATGTTTCATTGTCCCAATACTTTTGTAGTTCACTGTACACAGCAATGTTCTTCACACGGTCACTGCTTATATCTACCTCTGGTTCTGCCTGGTTAAATCTACCTCTGGTTCTGCCTGCTTAAATCTACCTCTGGTTCTGCCTGCTTAAATCTACCTCTGGTTCTGCCTGCTTAAATCTACCTCTGGTTCTGCCTGGTTAAATCTACCTCTGGTTCTGCCTGCTTAAATCTACCTCTGGTTCTGCCTGGTTAAATCTACCTCTGGTTCTGCCTGCTTAAATCTACCTCTGGTTCTGCCTGCTTAAATCTACCTCTGGTTCTGCCTGGTTAAATCTACCTCTGGTTCTGCCTGGTTAAATCTACCTCTGGTTCTGCCTGGTTAAATCTACCTCTGGTTCTGCCTGGTTAAATCTACCTCTGGTTCTGCCTGCTTAAATCTACCTCTGGTTCTGCCTGCTTAAATCTACCTCTGGTTCTGCCTGGTTAAATCTACCTCTGGTTCTGCCTGGTTAAATCTACCTCTGGTTCTGCCTGGTTAAATCTACCTCTGGTTCTGCCTGGTTAAATCTACCTCTGGTTCTGCCTGCTTAAATCTACCTCTGGTTCTGCCTGCTTAAATCTACCTCTGGTTCTGCCTGGTTAAATCTACCTCTGGTTCTGCCTGCTTAAATCTACCTCTGGTTCTGCCTGCTTAAATCTACCTCTGGTTCTGCCTGCTTAAATCTACCTCTGGTTCTGCCTGCTTAAATCTACCTCTGGTTGCCTGGGTGACACTTGAGCTAGAGTGTGTATTAGAATTTCTGTTAACCCACTGGTAGTCTGGATGCTTCCAACAATTTATAATGGTACTTACTGACCAAAGTTTCAGTTTCAAACGACCTTTGATCAGGGTATTTTTACAGTTAGGTAAAACTCTGTTATTAAGAAGCATACATTTTGCTTCATGCACCTGGTAGCACGTTAAGGTGTTATGTGTTATTTCATAGTTTTGATGTCTTCACTATTATTCTACAATGTAGAAATTCATTTTTAAAAAATAAAGAAAATGCCTTGAATGAGTAGCTGTGTCCATACTTTTGACTCATACTGTACATGTCATTTAACAGACACTTTTATCCAAAGCAACTTAGTCATGCGTGCATTATTTAAAAATATTTTTTTATGTATGGGAATATTCACTCTAAAACACTGCCTGGCACTGTAAAATTAACATCAGTAGGCCTACTGGCTTATTTTAGCAGTACTAAAATAAGTACTGGCAGCTTCTTCATTCCATGTCTTAGCCCTCTGTCTGACCACTAGATGTGAGTTTGGCAGACCAGGAAGTAACTCACTGTGTCCCCATAGCACTGGCCAATGGGAGCAGGCACAGGGAAAGGCTCATGGATGTAGTAATGGAACATTAAACCATGTATAATGTGCACGCATGGTGAATAAATATCCACACATTAAACAATATACTCCTGCACCTGCACTCAGCACAATCAGCACTTTCACTTAGGCCTAGATTCAATCCGATCAAGCGTTAACGGGCAATAGCCGAAACCCGCAAAGCTGATGTTTATGGCTGTTTCGGCAGTGGAACTGCGTTGGAGCTGTCAAATCGCTGAGCAGCTGCTTTTGTGATCATTGTTACGAAGCCACACCTGCCCTACTCGCGTTATTTCACAACGACAAAGTGTAGGCTATATAGAAATATTGACGCTCAAATTAAAAATCATTCAACAAAATAACGTTTTTTTTTTTTTGTATCAGTCTAATCAAGGTGTAGATTACATCTCACATTCCAGTGTTACAATTTGTAAACAAGGCTGCATTGGGATTTCTCTTAATGCGACTCTGTGCGGCCAATGGCAATGTCCGCTTTAGGTATAATGGCGGGAGCCGCTTGTGGATTTGACAGATCTAATGCAGTTCCACCTCCTATACCGACAAAACAAACTGCTATGCGAGTGTCAGCTAGCGCGGATCTGATAGAATCTAGCCCTTAGTCTAGCCCTTAGTCTAGGCCCCAGGCCCTTAGTCTAGGTTCTTAGTCTAGGCCCCAGGCCCGTAGTCTAGGCCCCAGGCCCGTAGTCTAGGCCCCAGGCCCTTAGTCTAGGTTCTTAGTCTAGGCCCTTAGTCTAGCCCTTAGTCTAGCCCTTAGTTTAGGCCCATAGTCTAGGCCCCAGGTCCTTAGTCTAGGCCCTTAGTCTAGGCCCCAGGCCCTTAGTCAAGGCCCTTAGTCTAGGCCCCAGGCCCTTAGTCTAGCTCTTAGTCTTCTCCCTTAGTCTCTTAGTCTAGGCCCCAGGTCCTCAGTCTAGGCCCTTAGTCTAGCCCTCAGTCTAGGCCCGTAGTCTAGGCCCCAGGCCCTTAGTCAAGGCCCCAGGCCCTTAGTCTCTCAGTCTAGGCCCCTGGTCTAGGCCCGTAGTCTAGGCCCCAGGCCCCTGGTCTCTCAGGCCCCAGGCCCATAGTCTAGTCCCTCAATCTAGGCTCCAGGCCCCTAGTCTCTCAGTCTAGGCCCCAGGCCCCTAGTCTAGTCCCTCAGTCTAGGCCCCAGGCCCCTAGTCTAGTCCCTCAGTCTAGGCCCCAGGCCCTGCAACATATGCAGTGAATATAGGAATGTGATGTATATCTAAAACCATGTTTACTGTATCCTCTATATTATAATGTACAGTATGTTGATGATTCTGATACACACACACACCGAGAAAAGTGGAATTAAGCTCAAATTAACATTCATACATAACACTATGCATAACGCTCACACGTGGAATACACACTCAGCACTCTAAACTATAAGTGCTTTGCTTTAGTTGACTATTTAAATAGCCTCGGTAACCATGTGCTGCAGTGCGTACTTATGCACGTTGTTGTGTATTCAGTGTCCCTAGACTGAATGTACTTAAATAAGAAAATGTTTTCCTGATTCTGCTGCAAGACTTAATCTCCTTTTATCCCTTTGGGATATTCACGTGTTCTACTACTAAATTAGTCTGCGGTTATCTGAGGAAGATAACATCGCATCAAGACATTGCCTCAGAGCAGATATTAAAATGTCAACCAAGCCTCTACCATCTAAAACATGTTTTTTTAAAGGCAAGCAAACACCTCCTGTGGATGTATCTAACATTTCCTATGACTAAATGACTGTAAGCCCATCCACTAAACATGTTGACTTATTCATTTTTCGTTTAAATTCAATGATTGTGTATGTATTGGCAAGTTATGCAAAACATCAACAATGTACAAGGAGGTTTATGGTGAGGTTGTTATGGTTTATGGTTGATGGTGAGGTTGATGAGGTTGATGGTGAGGTTGTTGAGGTTTATGGTGAGGTTGGTGAGGTTGATGGTGAGGTTGGTGAGGTTGATGGTGAGGTTGGTGAGGTTGATGGTGAGGTTGGTGAGGTTGATGGTGAGGTTGTTATGGTTTATGGTGAGGTTGGTGAGGTTGATGGTGAGGTTGTTATGGTTTATGGTGAGGTTGGTGAGGTTGATGGTGAGGTTGTTATGGTTTATGGTGAGGTTGTTATGGTGAGGTTGATGGTGAGGTTGTTATGGTTTATGGTGAGGTTGTTATGGTTGATGGTGAGGTTGTTATGGTTTATGGTGAGGTTGGTGAGGTTGATGGTGAGGTTGTTATGGTTTATGGTGAGGTTGTTGAGGTTGATGGTGAGGTTGTTGAGGTTGATGGTTTATGGTGAGGTTGTTGAGGTTGATGGTTTATGGTGAGGTTGTTGAGGTTGATGGTGAGGTTGTTGAGGTTGATGGTGAGGTTGTTGAGGTTGATGGTTTATGGTGAGGTTGTTGAGGTTGATGGTGAGGTTGTTGAGGTTGATGGTGAGGTTGTTGAGGTTGATGGTTTATGGTGAGGTTGATGGTTTATGGTGAGGTTGTTGAGGTTGATGGTGAGGTTGTTGAGGTTGATGGTGAGGTTGTTGAGGTTGATGGTTTATGGTGAGGTTGTTGAGGTGGATGGTGAGGTTGATGTTGAGGTTGATGGTTTATGGTGAGGTTGTTGAGGTTGATGGTGAGGTTGTTGAGGTTGATGGTGAGGTTGTTGAGGTTGATGGTTTATGGTGAGGTTGTTGAGGTTGATGGTGAGGTTGTTGAGGTTGATGGTTTATGGTGAGGTTGTTGAGGTTGATGGTGAGGTTGTTGAGGTTGATGGTGAGGTTGTTGAGGTTTATGGTGAGGTTGTTGAGGTTGATGGTGAGGTTGTTTTCTAGGTTTATTATGAAGTTGTTTCAGCCTGTTAGGGACAGCATCATTAGACTTTACCTTATATAAACATACCAAAAAGTTATTTCAGCTGTGATCAGATACTGTCACCAACCAGGTGCTGAAATCCCCTAAATCCTAACATGTGGACCGGCCTGAACATATTTCAATATGCTTAGCATAAAAAGGAGAGCAAGCGTATGATTGATCTGTGTGAATGCTTCAGTCTAAGAACAAAATATGAAGTTAAGAATGTGAAATGATCAGTTGACATGACAACCACAATGTTGTTGACTGACTACAACTTCCGTTGCGAAGAAATGTTTGATTAGAGATGTTTGATCCTAAAATGGTCGGTCTTTAACTTAATCAAGATGTATTTTTTTAAATCAATATCCTCACTAGTTGGATTAGCAACTGTTGTCTTGGTTGACAAGGGAGGGTGGAAGGTTGGTTGGTCTTTCAGTCCTTTTATCAGTCTTGTTTCAATCCAGAGCCATGTATTTAATACATCATCTAGACATATGACTCTGTTCCATTAGGTCAAAGGTACTGTATGACTTGTGTTTAGTTTTTGTACTGAGCAGCCCTCTCTGCCAGGTCTCCCCTGTGAGATGTCTTCTGACCCGGTTAAATACAAAACAAATGTATTTACTGTCCGGCCTGTGGGTGGAGCAAGTTGTAGCAGGTGCGTCCACCTGTCCTCAGCTTGACCTCAGTGATGATGTAACCGATGGCCAGCGGAGAAGACGCTCTGATGCTATCATTTATTCAGCAGCAGACCACCTTAAATAACGAGGAGGAAGGACAAAGGTTGTATAAGGTTTCATTCTGAGCCAGAATGGTCCAGTTTAGCCCTGTGTTTCCCAAAAGGAGGGTCGGGACCCACTGGTGGGACGCAGACAATTTCGACTAGGTCAGAGCATACAACTGGATGATAGAAGGAAAATGGTACTTTTGTTTTATTCAGCGTCAGGGCCACAGGAATTTGTTTTAATTTAGCCAAGGCGACATAGCAATTGTTTTTTTATTGACCTATAGCCTACGGTCGGGTCTGTAACAGTGCTGGTAGGTAGGTAACCTATAGCCTGGTCTGTAACAGTGCTGGTAGGTAGGTAACCTATAGCCTGGTCTGTAACAGTGCTGGTAGGTAGGTAACCTATAGCCTGGTCTGTAACAGTGCTGGTAGGTAGGTAACCTATAGCCTGGTCTGTAACAGTGCTGGTAGGTAGGTAACCTATAGCCTGGTCTGTAACAGTGCTGGTAGGTAGGTAACCTATAGCCTAGTCTGTAACAGTGCTGGTAGGTAGGTAACCTATAGCCTGGTCTGTAACAGTGCTGGTAGGTAGGTAACCTATAGCCTGGTCTGTAACAGTGCTGGTAGGTAGGTAACCTATAGCCTGGTCTGTAACAGTGCTGGTAGGTAGGTAACCTATAGCCTGGTCTGTAACAGTGCTGGTAGGTAGGTAACCTATAGCCTGGTCTGTAACAGTACTGGTAGGTAGGTAACCTATAGCCTGGTCTGTAACAGTGCTGGTAGGTAGGTAACCTATAGCCTACGGCCTGGTCTGTAACAGTGCTGGTAGGTAGGTAACCTATAGCCTGGTCTGTAACAGTGCTGGTAGGTAGGTAACCTATAGCCTGGTCTGTAACAGTACTGGTAGGTAGGTAACCTATAGCCTGGTCTGTAACAGTACTGGTAGGTAGGTAACCTATAGCCTGGTCTGTAACAGTACTGGTAGGTAGATCCCCCTATTCCTCTCCTCTCTGTCCCAGATCCCCCTATTCCTCTCCTCTCTGTCCCAGATCCCCCTATTCCTCTCCTCTCTGTCCCAGATCCCTCTGTTCCTCTCCTCTCTGTTCCAGATCCCCCTATTCCTCTCCTCTCTGTCCCAGATCCCTCTGTTCCTCTCCTCTCTGTCCCAGATCCCTCTGTTCCTCTCCTCTCTGTTCCAGATCCCCCTATTCCTCTCCTCTCTGTCCCAGATCCCTCTGTTCCTCTCCTCTCTGTTCCAGATCCCTCTGTTCCTCTCCTCTCTGTTCCAGATCCCTCTGTTCCTCTCCTCTCTGTTCCAGTTCCCTCTGTTCCTCTCCTCTCTGTCCCGGGGGAAGAATTAGGCTAATAAGAGTATGACTAAGGAATGTGATTAACTAAACAGGCCTAGAGATAAAGAGCTGCTGCATTTGATCAGAGCAACAACAGGCTGACAGACTGCCCTGACCCCTGACCCCTGCTGCCAGGGATACAGGAGCACATCACCATGGTGGTTGGTCCCTGACTACCTGACCCCTGACCCCTGCTGCCGGGATACAGGAGCACATCACCATTAATCTATAGGGCATGCCTTTAATCTATAGGGCATGCCTTTAATCTATAGGGCATGCCTTTAATCTGTAGGGCATGCCTTTAATCTACAGGTCATGCCTTTAATCTGTAGGTTCATGCCTTTAATCTATAAATCATGCCTTTAATCTATAGGTCATGCCTTTAATCTATAGGGCATGCCTTTAATCTACAGGGCGTGCCTTTAATCTATCGGGCATGCCTTTAATCTGTAGGGCGTGCCTTTAATCTACAGGGCGTGCCTTTAATCTATAGGGCATGCCTTTAATCTGTAGGGCGTGCCTTTAATCTACAGGGCATGCCTTTAATCTATAGGGCATGCCTTTAATCTATAAATCATGCCTTTAATCTATAGGGCATGCCTTTAATCTATAGGTCATGCCTTTAATCTACAGGTCATGCCTTTAATCTACAGGGCATGCCTTTAATCTACAGGTCATGCCTATAGGTCATGTCTATAGGTCAGCTACTGAAGACATTGGCTCGAATCTAAGTGGCTCCTTAAGAATTCGAGAAAATGAACAACTAAGGACAATTTTTTTTACTTATCCCACTGACTTTCCAAACCCTAAAGCCTGGTCTGGTCTGTCGAGTCTGCTTCGAGACGCGATGTTGCACCTCTGGGTTTGTAAACTCTGTGATGTAGTGGTAAAGATTCCACCATGTTGATTCTACCTTACAGGTCTGCAAACATTGAAGGGTTAGGATCAACGGGACTCGTAGGGATCAAACTGGGATCGGCCCTGCATGGTTGTCGGTCCCATAGAATTTGAATGACTAGAACGGGGTTTCCCCATTCATACGCTGTGGTCTGGGGGGGCCATTCTAGGAATTGTATTTCTATGGTTGGTCCCTGCATGGAATGTGGTGACATTCATCCCTCTCTGGTTACTGGAGTAGGGTTTCATGGATAGAAACATCGTTACTAGAACGGACATTCCCATTCGAGTCAATGCAGAACATTGAGTGGAATGAGTGGGAGAACTGGGTTTACAAGAGCAAGATGCGAGGAGGTTGAATAAGACCCGATGGTAACAGTACAACACCATACAATGACGTGAGATAGGATGACATCATCTAGCACCCTTACTATTAACGAGCACAGAAAATGAAGGCGATCAGAGAGTCTTCCCACTTAGACCTGCACTGAGATCAGAGAGTCTTCCCACTTAGACCTGCACTGAGATCAGAGAGTCTTCCCACTTAGACCTGCACTGAAATCAGAGTCTTCCGACTTAGACCTGCACTGAGATCAGAGAGTCTTCCCACTTAGACCTGCACTGAGATCAGAGAGTCTTCCCACTTAGACCTGCACTGAGATCAAAGAGTCTTCCCACTTAGACCTGCACTGAGATCAAAGAGTCTTCCCACTTAGACCTGCACTGAGATCAAAGAGTCTTCCCACTTAGACCTGCACTGAGATCAGAGAGTCTTCCCACTTAGACCTGCACTGAGATCAAAGAGTCTTCCCACTTAGACCTGCACTGAGATCAGAGAGTCTTCCCACTTAGACCTGCACTGAGATCAGAGAGTCTTCCCACTTAGACCTGCACTGAGATCAAAGAGTCTTCCCACTTAGACCTGCACTGAGATCAGAGAGCCTCCCCACTGTTAAGACGGGCTTAGACCTGCACTGACATCAGAGAGCCTCCCCACTGTTAAGACGGCCTTAAATGTCTCTCTTCTATTTGAAACTATTCTGTTCTAATCAGTTCTAATATGAATTGAGTGTTGATAAAGACATAAGACTAACCACTATGGAGCCATGCCAAAGTGTCGCAGCTTTACTGAGGGGGACATTTATCTCCCACTGTATGCCTTTGTTTTGTCAGACAGAGACTAACAGCAGCAGCAATGTGCCGATGAGTTTACTGACTGATAATTAACCGTCTTGTTTTCTTTTCAACAGGATAGTAATCTTGTCGTAAGCACATAAACCCTTCTCTCTCTCTCTCTCTCTCTCTCTCTCTCTCTCTCTCTCTCTCTCTCTCTCCACAGCTACAGACTACAGCAGAGATTTTCTGCTTACCGCAACAGTGAGTGACATTTATAAGACGGATAGTTTTTCAGGGTCTGTAGGAGTGATGAATCAGATTACACGGACGGGAAAGACCTGATCCAAGATCAGTACCCCTTGTCTGCGATACTTTATATGTAGATATAATAAAGCTTCACAGGACAGGAGGATCAGGGCCGTAGTCATAAAGCATCTCAGAGTAGGACTCCCGAGTGGTGCAGCGGTCTAAGGCACTGCATCTCAGAGTAGGACTCCCGAGTGGTGCAGCGGTCTAAAGGCACTGCATCTCAGAGTAGGACTCCCGAGTGGTGCAGCGGTCTAAAGGCACTGCATCTCAGAGTAGGACTCCCGAGTGGTGCAGCGGTCTAAAGGCACTGCATCTCAGAGTAGGACTCCCGAGTGGTGCAGCGGTCTAAGGCACTGCATCTCAGAGTAGGACTCCCGAGTGGTGCAGCGGTCTAAGGCACTGCATCTCAGTGCTAGAGGTGTCACTACAGAGCCTGGTTTGAATCCAGGCTGTATCACAACCGGCCGTGATTGGGAGTCCCATAGGGCGGCGCACAATTGGCCCAGCGTTGTCCGGGTTTGGCCGGGGTAGGCCGTCATTGTAAATAAGAATTTGTTCTTAACTGACTTGTGTAGTTAAATAAAGGACATTGTGTGCTGATCTAGGATCAGATCCCCCCCAGTCCATGTAATCGTATTCATTATGATTTAAAAGGCTAAACTGATCCCAGATCAGCACTCCTTTACTGTGAGACGCTTTTCTACGGGCCCTGGAGATAGAATCACACATAATGCTTTAATTATGCTTACAAAGAAATACATGAAAGCCGTTTTGATTTGAAATGGAGGGCAAGAAACAGGAAGACACAACCACACAGAGAAGAGTATGAATGGAATGTTTTAATGAAGATGTAGATGAGGAGGGGGTCCTATGTTGTCCCAAATGGCACCCTATTCCCTACGTAGTGCACTACTCTGGTCAAAAGAGTGCACTACGCAGGGAATAGGCTGCCATTTGGGACACACACGATAGGTTGTTAAAGGCCTGCTGATCTGCTGCACTTCACAGTTTTACAACGGACAAGAAAAACAGGACAGGAAAATATATTTTTTCCATTTTAAAACTTTATTAATGAATTACTTACATTTACTATAATTTACAAAGGGAGTTATTGATGATTTAACACAGGACTGTATGCAATTGGTTAGATAATGAAAGTGTATATGAGAAAGTAGCTGAACTGTCAGTGAATTTAAGAAGCATAGATTCAAGCATAAGGTTACAAAGGAGCAGAAGCAGTAGGTTACAGAGGAGCAGTAGGTTACAGAGGAGCAGTAGGTTACAGAGGAGCAGTAGGTTACAGAGGAGCAGTAGGTTACAGAGGAGCAGTAGGTTACAGAGGAGCAGTAGGTTACAGAGGAGCAGTAGGTTACAGAGGAGCAGTAGGTTACAGAGGAGCAGAAGCATGAGGTTACAGAGGAGCAGAAGGCTACAGAGGAGCAGAAGCATGAGGTTACAGAGGAGCAGAAGGTTCCAGAGGAGCAGAAGCCGAAGGTTCCAAAGGAGCAGAAGCATGAGGTTACAGAGGAGCAGTAGGTTACAGAGGAGCAGTAGGTTACAGAGGAGCAGTAGGTTACAGAGGAGCAGTAGGTTACAGAGGAGCAGTAGGTTACAGAGGAGCAGAAGGTTCCAGAGGAGCAGAAGCATGAGGTTACAGAGGAGCAGAAGGTTCCAGAGGAGCAGAAGGTTACAGAGGAGCAGTAGGTTACAGAGGAGCAGTAGGTTACAGAGGAGCAGTAGGTTACAGAGGAGCAGAAGGTTACAGAGGAGCAGTAGGTTACAGAGGAGCAGTAGGTTACAGAGGAGCAGAAGGTTACAGAGGAGCAGTAGGTTACAGAGGAGCAGTAGGTTACAGAGGAGCAGTAGGTTACAGAGGAGCAGAAGGTTACAGAGGAGCAGTAGGTTACAGAGGAGCAGAAGGTTACAGAGGAGCAGAAGCATGAGGTTACAGAGGAGCAGTAGGTTACAGAGGAGCAGAAGGTTACAGAGGAGCAGTAGGTTACAGAGGAGCAGTAGGTTACAGAGGAGCAGAAGGTTCCAGAGGAGCAGGAGCATGAGGTTACAGAGGAGCAGAAGCATGAGGTTACAGAGGAGCAGAAGGTTCCAGAGGAGCAGGAGCATGAGGTTACAGAGGAGCAGAAGGTTCCAGAGGAGCAGGAGCATGAGGTTACAGAGGAGCAGAAGGTTCCAGAGGAGCGGAAGGTTCCAGAGGAGCAGAAGCATGAGGTTACAGAGGAGCAGAAATAACAATGACAAGCCTATAACGCATTGAACAAATACACTCAACTTGGATAGCTTTATTGTATAAAAAAACGCTAGAAAACACTGGCTCCTTCATAGCCTATCACCCACCCCTAGTGTACACGTTAATGCACGCGCCCACGGAAACAAACAAACACACGCACGCAAACTCAGGGCATGCGGAATTTACCTAGTTTACAGCATATCGACTAGCCCTACAGTAGTTGTAGCCTAATTAATGATTGTAACACGGTGTATATATAGAGAGAGAGAGAGGGGCAGGCTGGCTGCGGTAGATACAGTCACTGGATGGTTCTGACATATATATCACAGAGTGAAACAAACACAAAATGCTCATCTTGCAGATTTAGTCTGCTCAAGCTACCGTATCTACCTTATAACGGGTTTCTCTTTGTTTTCTTCTCCGACCATTACCCTCTTATTATAAAAGGATGTGCGGGAGGCGACAGCTTGGCGCGTTGCCGGATTCCCCTCTCTATAGTATCCCCTCCTGATCTACTCAGCTCAACCTGAACTGCCTGGCTGGCGACATCCCATAATGATTCTGAATCATCCGCAGCAGCAGGCAGCAGAAGCACTAAGTCATATTCATACTCATACTCACCACAACGATTTCCTGGGAGGAAGATGATGTTCTTTGTTGTAGGAGGTCACCCCCAGAGCCAGCTGCATAACAGTAATATATTTCTGGTAATTCACCATGGTATTGTCCACCGCTACTAAGAATCCAACCCAAAGAAAAACATAGGTAATCATATATTCGTAGTAGTTTATTCCCTGGCAGCGTCTGCCTTCACTGCGTCTTCCTTGTTCAGCAGCATCTCAACGCCATTTCCAGTATCGGCGAAGGACTGACAGGGGAAACACTCCCCGAGGAACTGACAGAAAGGTGCCATACCGCGACCAAGAGCCATGTCTGCAATGACAGTATCAAGACTACACTCCTCTAATCGTATTAGCTCTCACAGAATAGATCGCCAATCCATTCGATTTTTAGTCAGGATTTAAACATTATTTTTTTCTTTACTCCTTCCTTCCTTTCTCCGGGACCGCGGGGACTTTGCTGGAAAACAGTCTGTGAAAAACGGTCTGTGCTGCTGCGTTGGTTCAAGCGTCCGTGCGTGAGGTAGGGGAGAGTGTGTTGGCTATGTGTAGTCAGAAAGAGGCACAGAGGGAGGGGGGAGGGGGGGGGGGGGTGTATTTGAAAAGGACGAATTAATAATACATTTTGAGGATCTTGTTGCATTTACTTATGCGGTCAAACATCGGCGCTACTTCGAAACCTTATATCCTAATGCCCTACTACATCCTACTACCCTACTCCATCCTACTGCATCCTACTGCATCCTACTCCATCCTACTGCATACTACTCCATCCTACTGCATACTACTCCTTCCTACTGTCCTACTCCATCCTACTTCATCCTACTGTCCTACTCCATCCTACTCCATCCGACTGCCCTACTCATCATACTCCATCCTACTGCATCCTACTGCCCTACTCCATCCTACTGCATCCTACTCAATCCTACTGCATCCTACTCCATCCTACTCCATCCTACTGCATCCTACTCCATCCTACTGCCCTACTCCATCCTACTGCATCCTACTCCATCCTACTCCATTGTGTAAAAACACATTTGATTCTATTGTTCTTGTCATGTAGCCTGTGACGTGTTGGGGATTGGGGCAGCTACTCTGAAAACGGTTACTACACACTGGAAGAAGCTAAACTACACTAAAGCTACTCTTACTTTTAAAAAGTAGTTCGCTACCTCCAAACTACTTCGTGATAAATTCTGGTATCTACAATAAATCTGAAATACCATACACCACAAATTGCAGATCATTCTGGTGTCAGATGTTAGCTGAATGTGTAATCAAGTGAGATTAGGCATGTCTGATGCCTAAAATTCTTGCCTGCTTCACCCATGTTTTCTGTTATTTTTACATGGTAAAACAGTAGTGTGTAGTTCCAGTAGTTAGCTACACCGCTACATGGTAAAACAGTAGTGTGTAGTTCCAGTAGTTAGCTACACCGCTACATGGTAAAACAGTAGTGTGTAGTTCCAGTAGTTAGCTACACCGCTACATGGTAAAACAGTAGTGTGTAGTTCCAGTAGTTAGCTGCACCGCTACATGGTAAAACAGTAGTGTGTAGTTCCAGTAGTTAGCTACACCGCTACATGGTAAAACAGTAGTGTGTAGTTCCAGTAGTTAGCTACACCGCTACATGGTAAAACAGTAGTGTGTAGTTCCAGTAGTTAGCTACACCGCTACATGGTAAAACAGTAGTGTGTAGTTCCAGTAGTTAGCTACACCGCTACATGGTTAAACAGTAGTGTGTAGTTCCAGTAGTTAGCTACACCGCTACATGGTTAAACAGTAGTGTGTAGTTACAGTAGTTAGCTGCACCGCTACATGGTAAAACAGTAGTGTGTAGTTCCAGTAGTTAGCTGCACCGCTACATGGTAAAACAGTAGTGTGTAGTTCCAGTAGTTAGCTACACCGCTACATGGTAAAACAGTAGTGTGTAGTTCCAGTAGTTAGCTACATGGTAAAACAGTAGTGTGTAGTTCCAGTAGTTAGCTACCTGGTAAAACAGTAGTGTGTAGTTCCAGTAGTCAGCTACACTGCTACATGGTAAAACAGTAGTGTGTAGTTCCAGTAGTTAGCTACACCGCTACATGGTAAAACATAAATGAACTACTGAAAACACTACCAAGATTTGAATTGAGTTCAACTACCACCAAGCTACTGCAAAATGGAGTTAAACTACTAGTTAAACTATATACATGTTGTTCACAACTCCCTAACACTGATGACCTACCATTTATTTATTCATTTAGAAAATATTTAACTCGATTAATAATGTATGTAGGTAAGTAGACCTAGTCTATACAATATGAAAACTTCTTAAGGAATGAAATCATTTTTTGGTAAAAATAGGTTTCAGTTCCATTGAAGCGAACAGCAGCAACAGAACCAGAATTGCGTAGGTCTGTTCCAGCACCACAGGGCAGTGGACAGCGACCTTCTCAATTGAAGGCAGCTACTCCCCACTGGGAGTCCCTATGACAATTCATTGATTGATTTATATACACTGCTCAAAAAAATAAAGGGAACACTTAAACAACACAATGTAACTCCAAGTCAATCACACTTCTGTGAAATCAAACTGTCCACTTAGGAAGCAACACTGATTGACAATACATTTCACATGCTGTTGTGCAAATGGAATAGACAACAGGTGGAAATTATAGGCAATTAGCAAGACACCCCCAATAAAGGAGTGGTTCTGCAGGTGGGGACCACAGACCACTTCTCAGTTCCTATGCTTCCTGGCTGATGTTTTGGTCACTTTTGAATGCTGGCGGTGCTTTCACTCTAGTGGTAGCATGAGACGGAGTCTACAACCCACACAAGTGGCTCAGGCAGTGCAGCTCATCCAGGATGGCACATCATATGCGAGCTGTGGCAAGAAGGTTTGCTGTGTCTGTCAGCGTAGTGTCCAGAGCATGGAGGCGCTACCAGGAGACAGGCCAGTACATCAGGAGACGTGGAGGAGGCCGTAGGAGGGCAACAACCCAGCAGCAGGACCGCTACCTCCGCCTTTGTGCAAGGAGGAGCAGGAGAAGCACTGCCAGAGCCCTGCAAAATGACCTCCAGCAGGCCACACATGTGCATGTGTCTGCTCAAACGGTCAGAAACAGACTCCATGAGGGTGGTATGAGGGCCCGACGTCCACAGGTGGGGGTTGTGCTTACAGCCCAATACCGCGCAGGACGTTTGGCATTTGCCAGAGAACACCAAGATTGGCAAATTCGCCACTGGCGCCCTGTGCTCTTCACAGATGAAAGCAGGTTCACACTGAGCACGTGACAGACGTGACAGAGTCTGGAGATGCCGTGGAGAACGTTCTGCTGCCTGCAACATCCTCCAGCATGACCGGTTTGGCGGTGGGTCAGTCATGGTGTGGGGTGGCATTTCTTTGGGGGGCCGCACAGCCCTCCATGTGCTCGCCAGAGGTAGCCTGACTGCCATTAGGTACCGAGATGAGATCCTCAGACCCCTTGTGAGACCATATGCTGGTGCAGTTGGCCCTGGGTTCCTCCTAATGCAAGACAATGCTAGACCTCATGTGGCTGGAGTGTGTCAGCAGTTCCTGCAAGAGGAAGGCATTGATGCTATGGACTGGCCCGCCCGTTCCCCAGACCTGAATCCAATTGAGCACATCTGGGACATCATGTCTCGCTCCATCCACCAACGCCACGTTGCACCACAGACTGTCCAGGAGTTGGCGGATGCTTTAGTCCAGGTCTGGGAGGAGATCCCTCAGGAGACCATCCGCCACCTCATCAGGAGCATGCCCAGGTGTTGTATGGAGGTCATACAGGCACGTGGAGGCCACACACACTACTGAGCCTCATTTTGACTTGTTTTAAGGACATTACATCAAAGTTGGATCAGCCTGTAGTGTGGTTTTCCACTTTAATTTTGAGTGTGACTCCAAATCCAGACCTCCATGGGTTGATAAATTGGATTTCCATTGATTTATTTTTGTGTGATTTTGTTATCAGCACATTCAACTATGTAAAGAAAAAAGTATTTAAGATTATTTCTTTCATTCAGATCTAGGATGTGTTGTTTAAGTGTTCCCTTTATTTTTTTGAGCAGTATATATGGCTTTGGGTGGGCCCATTTAGTTTAGACTTTGTAGTCTGTAATTTAAAGAGGAGTTAAAAAACCAAAACATATTCCTCCTCTTCAGACTCACCAGAGGCATGGTTATAATTACAGGGGGGCTGGACGGATCCCCCTAAAATAATTGAAATATCAATGTCAACATTAGCATCAGGCATCCCCCAAGAGACATTGTGCACCTCCAAAACAAATCAAATGTATTTATAAAGCCCTTTCTACATCAGCCGATGTCACAAAGTGCTGTACAGAAACCCAGCCCTCAAACCCCAAACAGCAAGCAATGCAGATGTAGAAGCACTCAAAGAGACATTGTGCACCCCCAAGAGACATTGTGCACCCCCAAGAGACATTGTGCACCCCAAAGAGACATTGTGCACCCCAAAGAGACATTGTGCACCCCCAAGATACATTGTGCACCCCCAAGAGACATTGTGCACCCCCAAGAGACATTGTGCACCCCCAAGAGACATTGTGCATCCCCCAAGAGACATTGTGCACCCCCAAGAGACATTGTGCACCCCAAAGAGACATTGTGCATCCCCCAAGAGACACTGTGCACCCCCAAGAGACATTGTGCATCCCCCAAGAGACATTGTGCACCCCCAAGAGACATTGTGCACCCCAAAGAGACATTGTGCATCCCCCAAGAGACATTGTGCACCACCAAGAGACATTGTGCACCCCCAAGAGACATTGTGCACCCCAAAGAATGTGTATAATTAAAACCCTGGCTGCATAGTGGGCCAGAGGCCATTTCATAGTCAGCAGCAGTCCTGCAGTAACTACAGATGTCCCATACCAGAGATTATATATGGTTAGGTTAGGCAATTTAAAGGAGATTTGGTAATTAGTCAACCCATGTTATATGGTAACGGGATCTCATTTCCTTTTAAATAATTAGCCACTGGCACTGAAAATATTCTGCCCTCTCTTATTAATGAAAAAAAATTAACATTACAGTTATTTAGCTGATGTTACCACAGAATTAGTCCGAGTCGAACGGTGTGCCTTTTGAATTAAGTCCTTTTGGAAGTTTTTCTTGGCAAGCCTTTTTGTTGGATTTTTGTCATTGACCACGTTTGCATGCACACCGATATCCCGTTATTATTTTGGATACTCAATTGTTCTGTTTTTGAGTTGACACATATAAACATCATATTCCGTTTACAATAACCCGAAAAAGCTTCGATCCCAGTTATGAGAACCCCGGGTAAGATGCCTGGCATATGCTGATTTTAGATGGGATACCTTGGCATGTAAATGTCTTATCCCTTTTACTTTTGTTTTTCGTGGTCTGCGCAGGCTCAGTTTCGCATATCATGGATGTTGTGTGATGATGTTTTCATTTTATAGTCAAACAAATCAAAAAGAAGGCTACCTCCGCAGTTCGATCCACCATAATTCTTGTTGGTACTTATTCTCCCCAATTTCGTGATATCCAATTGGTAGTTACAGTCTTGTCCCATCGCTGCAACTCCCTTACGGACTCCGGAGAGGCGAAGGTCGAGAGCCATGCGTCCTTCCGAAACACGACCCTTCCAAGCCGTACTACTTCTTGACACTGCTCACTGCTCGCTTAACCTGGATGCCAGCTGCACCAATGTGTCAGAGGAAACACTGTACAACTGGCGACCAAAGTCAGCGTGCATGCACCCGGCCTGACACAAGGAGTTGCTAGAGCGACATTCCGGCCGGCCAAACCCTCGTCCTAACCCGGACCATACTGGGCCAATTTTGCGCCGCCTGATGGGTCTCCCGGTCGCGATCGGCTGCAGCAGAGCCTGGACTCGAACCAGGATCTCTAGTGGCACAGCTAGCACTGCGATGCAGACCACTGTGCCACTCCGGAGGCCCAATACATTTAAAAAAAAAAAGAAAAAGAAATGTAAGTAATAATGATCAATTAAGTATATTTGAATTTAACCATAATATTTGTTATAATATTTGTTCTGTCTTTTCTGGTGGAAATAAACTGAAATTGCAACCAACTTTCAATGGCTTGTTATAAAAATAGCAATATTTTGATTTCGTTGTCAAATAACTAAAAGTGAGAGGTTGTAATCTGAATAAAGTAAAAAAGGCCAATCTTGAACATGGGGTGAGACATTCTTACTAATCTGCTAGAGAACCAGTTTGGATTTAAGTACAGCTTTTGTATGACTGAAGCCTTTAATGAGAGGTCTAATGCTATAATATTTATACATTTCTGCCCTCCAAATGTATATTCATTATACACTGCTCAAAAAAATAAAGGGAACACTAAAATAACACATCCTAGATCTGAATGAATTAAATAATCTTATTAAATACTTTTTTCCTTACATAGTTGAATGTGCTGACAACGAAATCACACAAAAATAATCAATGGAAATCCAATTTATCAACCCATGGAGGCCTGGATTTGGAGTCACACTCAAAATTAAAGTGGAAAACCACACTACAGGCTGATCCAACTTTGATGTAATGTCCTTAAAACAAGTCAAAATGAGGGTCAGTAGTGTGTGTGGCCTCCACGTGCCTGTATGACCTCCCTACAACGCCTGTGCATGCTCCTGACGAGTTGGCAGATGGTCTCCTGAGGGATCTCCTCCCAGACCTGGACTAAAGCATCCGCCAACTCCTGGACAGTCTGTGGTGCAACGTGGTGTTGGCGGATGGAGCGAGACATGATGTCCCAGATGTGCTCAATTGGATTCAGGTCTGGGGAACGGGCGGGCCAGTCCATAGCATCAATGCCTTTCTCTTGCAGGAACTGCTAACACACTCCAGCCACATGAGGTCTAGCATTGTCTTGCATTAGGAGGAACCCAGGGCCAACTGCACCAGCACCAAAGAAATGCCACCCCACACCATGACTGACCCACCGCCAAACCGGTCATTCTGGAGGATGTTGCAGGCAGCAGAACGTTCTCCACGGCGTCTCCAGACTTTGTCACGTCTGTCACATGCTCAGTGTGAACCTGCTTTCATCTGTGAAGAGCACAGTGCGCCAGTGGCGAATTTGCCAATCTTGGTGTTCTCTGGCAAATGCCAAATGTCCTGCACGGTGTTGGGCTGTAAGCACAACCCCCACCTGTGGACGTCGGGCCCTCATACCACCCTCATGGAGTCTGTTTCTGACCGTTTGAGCAGACACATGCACATGTGTGGCCTGCTGGAGGTCATTTTGCAGGGCTCTGGCAGTGCTTCTCCTGCTCCTCCTTGCACAAAGGCGGAGGTAGCGGTCCTGCTGCTGGGTTGTTGCCCTCCTACGGCCTCCTCCACGTCTCCTGATGTACTGGCCTGTCTCCTGGTAGCGCCTCCATGCTCTGGACACTACGCTGACAGACACAGCAAACCTTTCTGCCACAGCTCGCATTGATGTGCCATCCTGGATGAGCTGCACTACCTGAGCCACTTGTGTGGGTTGTAGACTCCGTCTCATGCTACCACAAGAGTGAGAGCACCGCCAGCATTCAGAAGTGACCAAAACATCAGCCAGGAAGCATAGGAACTGAAGTTGTCTGTGGTTACCACCTGCAGAACCACTCCTTTATTGGGGGTGTCTTGCTAATTGCCTATAATTTCCACCTGTTGTCTATTCCATTTGCACAACAGCATGTGACATTTATTGTCAATCAGTGTTGCTTCCTAAGTGGACAGTTTGATTTCACAGAAGTGTGATTGACTTGGAGTTACATTGTGTTGTTTAAGTGTTCCCTTTATTTTTTTGAGCAGTATATAAATAGGCCCATTTAATTTTGTCTGTGTTGCCATTCCAAATAAAATGGAATATGTTTTGCTCATATCATTTGAAAAACAAGTCGTTAGGTGTTGGCAGGTCCATAACCTCTACAGGATCGGTCCCCCCCCCCCCCCCAAGTGACGGTTGAGCTAACGTAGGCTAATGTGATTAGCATGAGGTTGTAAGTAACAACAACATTTCCCAGGACATAGACATATCTGATATGGGCAGAAAGCCTAGGTAAACTGGGATATGACTGAAGAGTTAATCAGGGTGATTTTCCACAAATAGACATTTTACTTTCCATGGTAGCAAGATCTTATCTATTTTTGCTAACTTTCTATTAAAATGTATTGTAGTGAGATCATTTCTTTCTTCTGGGATATAAATACAGAGTATGTCCACTTCACCGTCAGACCGTTTTATTGGTAAACTACACGGTAATGTAAAAGTTACATTTTTTTGTCATCCAATACGTAATATAGTACACCTACCATAATTTGCTTTTAATCCAGAGAGGTTTCAGAAATGATCTAGATCCTCTATGAGGCTGTGGAGGGATTCACATTGTGGATTTAAAAGATAAGCTGAATCATCAGCGTACAATGACACCTTAGTTTTTAAGCCCTGGATTTCTAACCCCTTAATATTATTGTTGGATCTAATTTTAGTAGCTAACATTTCGATGGCCATAATAAACAGATATGCCAATAGTCGACAACCTTGTTTTACTCCTCTCGACAGTTTAAGCATTTCTGAGAAGTAGCCATTATTTACTATTTTACACCTAGGGTTACTATACATACCTTTAACCCATTGTATAAGAGATTCTTCAAAATTGAACTATTGATTGATTGAATTTATTAGACCATTTTTTTAAATGCATACATAAGGGCGCTCCAGCCGGTGACGCCTCCACATACAATTTATATATAAATTCCAGTTGTACTTTATCAAAAGTTAGCTATGAAAACCAGGCCTGATTTCCCAGATGTTTCATAGTGTTCTATTGTTTCAAGTACTTGTCTTATATTATCTCCAATGTATCATCCATGTAAACAACCTGTCTGATCAGGATGAATAATAACAATACCTATTTAATTCTATGCGCTATGCATTTTGCTAGAATTTTTGGTCACAACACTGACGTGTAAGGGGCCTCCAATTATTTAAATGGGCTGGATATTTATATTTACCACCTGGGTCCTGTTTCAACAATAGTGAAATCAGACCTTCTTGCTTAGTATCTGATAGTCTGCCATTTTTATATGAGTGGTTAAAACATGTTATTAACGTACCTTTGAGTACAACAATTTTTTTTTGATATACCTCAACTGGTATGCCATCCAGCCCTAGCGTTTTCCCGGACTTGAAGGCTTTAATTGCATCTAGAAGTTCCTCCTCTGTATTTAGGCCTACACATGAGTCTTTCTGTATAGCTGTTAATTTTCGATTATTAAAATAAAAAAAATCCTTACAATTAACTTTGTTTAGTGGAGATGGAGGAAACTGAAACATAAACATAAAAAAGTACTTTGCTTCCTCTTTCAAAATATTGTTTGGTGAATCATGGGTGACTCTGTCCTTTAAAAAGTTACAGTAAAATAAAAAAATAAATGTGGTAGAATTTCTATGTTGAAGATTCAAAAAAAAAATGGTGCCTTTTTCCCCATTTCTAGTTCGGTTTATTTTTACACTTGATCTTTCTTGAATAAGTTTCTCCAGTTCTTTTTGATTTTCCTTTAACTTATTCTGTGCCTCTATGGTACAGTTTGTATTGCTATTTGTACTGCTAGCCGTATTTCCAGTGTTAATATTAACTATTTTGACCTAAATTGCTTTTGTTTTAAAGATGAGTATTGAATTGCATGGCCTCTTAACGTGTCCCATACAATAAGGGGATCTGCTGTTCCTATGTTATGTTGGAAAAAAGTCAGTTATAAATTATTCTGTCCTGAGTAGAAACAAGTTGTCATCCAATAGGCTTTGATTAAATTTCCAATATCCAAGTGGAAATTCTATAATATACAGTGCATTGGGAAAGTATTCAGACCCCTTCCACTTTTTCCACATTTTGTTACATTACAGCCTTAATCTAAAATGTATTAAATTGTTTTTTCCCCTCAACAATTTACACACAATAACCCATAATGACAACGCAAAAACTGTTTTTTGGACATTTTTGCAAATTTATTACAATAAAAAACTGAAATATCACATTTGTACCTTTTATTAAGTACTGTGATAAAGCACCTTTGGCAGCGATTACAGCCTTGAGTCTTCTTGGGTACGACGGTACAAGCTTGGTACACCTGCATTTGGGGAGTTTCTCCCATTCTTCTCTGCTGATCCTCTCAAGCTCTGTCAGGTTGGATGGGGAGTGTCAATGCACAGACATTTTCAGGTCTCTCCAGAGATGTTCGATCGGGTTCAGAGTGGCCCTCTGGCTAGGCCACTCAAGGACATTCAGAGACTTGTCCCAAAGCCACTCCTGCGTTGTCTTGGCTGTGTGCTTAAGGTCGTTGTCCTGTTGGAAGGTGAACCTTCGCCCCAGACTTATGTGCTGAGCGCTCTAGAGCAGGCTTTTATCAAGGATCTCTCTGTACTTTGCTCCGTTCATTTTTCCCTCAATCCTGACTAGGCTTCCAGTCCCTGCCGCTAAAAAACATCCCCATAGCATGATGCTGCCACCACCATGCTTCACAGTAGGGATGGTGCCAGGTTTCCTCCAGACGTGAAGCTTGCCATTCAGGCCAAAGAGTTCAATCTTGGTTTCATCAGAACAGAGAATCTTGTTTCTCATGGTCTGAGAGTCCTTTAGGTCCCTTTTGGAAAACTCCAAGCGGGCTGTCATGTGCCTTTTACTGAGGAGTGGCTTCCGTCTGGCCACTCTACCATAAATGCCTGATTGGTGGAGTGCTGCAGGGATGGTTGTCCTTCTGGAAGGTTTTCCCATCTCTACAGCGGAACTCTGAAGGTCTGTCAGAGTGACCATTGGGTTCTTAGTTACCTCCCTGACCAAGGCCCTTCTCCCCTGATTGCTGAGTTTGGCTGGGTGGCCAGCTCTAGGAGGAGTCTTAGTGGTTCCAAACATCTTCCACTTAAGAATGATGGAGGCCACTGTGTTCTTGGGGACCTTCAATGTGGCAGAAATGTTTTGGTACCCTTCCTCAGATCTGTGCCTTGACACAATCCTGTTTCTGAGCTCTATCAAATCAAATCAAAGTTTTTTATTTGTCACGCGCGCCGAATACAACAGGTGTAGACCTTACAGTGAAATGCTTACTTACAGGCTCTAACCAATAGTGCAAAAAAGGTATTAGGTGAACAATAGGTAAGTAAAGAAATAAAACAGTAAAAAGACAGGCTATAAAGTTAGCAAGGCTACATACAGACACCGGTTAGTCAGGCTGATTGAGGTAGTATTTACATGTAGGTATGGTTAAAGTGACTATGTATATATGATGAACAGAGAGTAGCAGTAGCATAAAAGAGGGGTTGGCGGGTGGTGGGTGGGACACAATGCAGATAGCCCGGTTAGCCAATGTGCGGGAGCACTGGTTGGTCGGCCCAATTGAGGTAGTATGTACATGAGTGTATAGTGTATAGACTATGCATATATGATAAACAGAGAGTAGCAGCAGCTCCTTTGACCTCATGGCTTGGTTTTTGCTCTGACATGCACTGTCAACTGTGGGAGCTTATACAGACAGGTGTGTGCCTTTCCAAATCATGTCCAATCAATTTAATTTACCACAGGTGGACTCCAATCAAGTTGTAGAAACATCTCAAGGATGATCAATGGAAACAGGATGCACCTGAGCTCAATTTCGAGTCTCATAGCAAAGGGTCTGAATACTTATGTAAATAAGGTATTTCTGTTTTTTATTTTTAATAAATTAGCAAAAATTTCTACAAACGTGTTTTGCTTTGTCATTATTGGGTATTGTGTGTAGATTGATGAGGGAAAAAAGTAATTTAATCACTTTCAGAATAAGGCTATGTAACAATATGTGGAAAAAGGGAAGGGGTCTGAATACTTTCTGAATGTATATGCCAATTTCTTCATGCTCCAACTGCATTCTGTCCCCTAGCAACACTTTTTAAACTTTTGGTGCCAGTGAGAATGACATAAGAAAGTAGTCAAGACGACTAGCTTGATTGATCCTCCGCCATGTATATCTCACTAGGTTAAGATATTTAAGCCTCCATATATCCACTAATTCCAATATATCCATGACATTCATGATTTCCTTAAGTGCATAGTTTGTAGTGTGATTTCCTTTACGGTCCATTGAGGTATTTAAAACCGTATTATAATCTCCCATCATAATAATATAGTCTTGTATTGTAGGCTTGATAAATAATTATTTATATATATAAATATATATACTTTTTTAAAGCGTGGATCATCATTATTTGGACCGTATAGATTAATGAGACAAATCTGTTTATGGTCCAATAACATATTGTCACACCCTGATCTGTTTCACCTGTCTTTGTGATTGTCCCCCCCCCCCCCCCCCCACCCCCCCAGATGACATCCATCTTCCCTGTTATCCCCTGTGTATTTATACCGGTGTTCTCTGTTTGTCTGTTGCCAGTTTGTTACTTTGACACAGTCTGAATCTGGGTCTTACCTTATCCTGATACTACCAACTGGCCATGACTGACCCAGCAGACCCGGGCCAGCTGTGCTACGCCATCTCTTCCCAAGGAGCCACCATCGGGAGGCACGAGGAACTGCTTCATGGCCTTAAGGAGGGGGTCCAAACGTTGGCTGAATGGCATGATCGGGCATTGAACAGTTTGCTGGAGCAATTCCGCTGGTTGTCTGGGAAGCAGAGCCCCCCCCCAGAATGCTTCAATAGAGAATCGAGCACCTGTTGGGCATTTCTATCGCAGTGTGTCCTCATTTTCGAGCTTCAGCCTTCCTCCTTCAGCCTTCCAGCCTTCCTCCCCCTCGGATCGCTCCAAGGTAGCCTATCTCATCACGCTGAAGTCCGGGAGGGCTCTCACCTGGGCTACTGCTGTATGGGAACAGCAGCCGGCCATATGCGTTAGTCTGGAGGGGTTCGTGGGAGAGTCACTGCAGTCCCTGGTTTGAATCCAGAGTGCATCACATCTGGCTGTGATTGGGAGTCCCATAGGGCGGCACACAACTGGCCCAGCGTCGTCCGGGTTTGGCCGGTGTAGGCAGTCATTGTAAATAAGAATTTGTTCTTAACTGACTTGCTTACTTAAATAAAAAATAAATTACAAATGGCTGACAGTTAGTTACTTCGAGGTCACCAAAAACAACAAGGCCTCAAGGAAGCTGAACACACAGTAGCTGATGGCAGTGGCCCAAATGCCTCCCTGTTCCCTGTATTGTGCACAGGGTGACATTTGGGGCGCAGAGGATGTGTCGTTCACTCCCCTTCACAGATACTGACAGGACTGGGTAGTCGTTCACTCCCCTTCACAGATACTGACAGGACTGGGTAAGTGAAAGGACTACGGCAGAAACTAGGGATACGTCCCAAATGGCACCCTATTGCATATAAAGTGCACTACTTTTGGTTCTGTTTAATACTAGTGCACTATGTAAGGAATATGGTGTAATTTGAGACACAGCCCTGATGGAGCTCAAGTGTTGCTAACCCAGCTGTCTCAGATCTGGTAAGGGGGAGTGAATGAGGGGAGTGAACGAGGGAACACAGGACTTCTTGTTCGAATAAAATGCAGCCCAGCTGGCTTTAAACACCAGTGATGTCTCTTCTTCCTACAGTAGCAGATACTTCTTCCTACAGTAACAGATACTTCTTCCTACAGTAGCAGATACTTCTTCCTACAGTAGCAGATACTTCTTCCTACAGTAGCAGAGACTTCTTCCTACAGTAACAGAGACTTCTTCCTACAGTAACAGAGACTTCTTCCTACAGTAACAGAGACTTCTTCCTACAGTAGCAGAGACTTCTTCCTACAGTAGCAGAGACTTCTTCCTACAGTAGCAGAGACTTCTTCCTACAGTAACAGAGACTTCTTCCTACAGTAACAGAGACTTCTTCCTACAGTAACAGATACTTCTTCCTACAGTAACAGAGACTTCTTCCTACAGTAACAGATACTTCTTCCTACAGTAGCAGATACTTCTTCCTACAGTAGCAGATACTTCTTCCTACAGTAACAGAGACTTCTTCCTGCAGTAGCAGATACTTCTTCCTACAGTAGCAGATACTTCTTCCTACAGTAACAGAGACTTCTTCCTACAGTAGCAGAGACTTCTTCCTACAGTACAGAGACTTCTTCCTACAGTAACAGAGACTTCTTCCTACAGTAACAGATACTTCTTCCTACAGTAACAGATACTTCTTCCTACAGTAGCAGAGACTTCTTCCTACTGTAACAGAGACTTCTTCCTACAGTAACAGAGACTTCTTCCTACAGTAGCAGATACTTCTTCCTACAGTAACAGAGACTTCTTCCTACAGTAACAGAGACTTCTTCCTACAGTAGCAGATACTTCTTCCTACAGTAACAGAGACTTCTTCCTACAGTAGCAGAGACTTCTTCCTACAGTAGCAGAGACTTCTTCCTACAGTAGCAGAGACTTCTTCCTACAGTAGCAGAGACTTCTTCCTACAGTAACAGAGACTTCTTCCTACAGTAACAGAGACTTCTTCCTACAGTAGCAGAGACTTCTTCCTACAGTAACAGAGACTTCTTCCTACAGAAGCAGAGACTTCTTCCTACAGTAACAGAGACTTCTTCCTACAGTAGCAGAGACTTCTTCCTACAGTAACAGAGACTTCTTCCTACAGTAACAGAGACTTCTTCCTACAGTAACAGAGACTTCTTCCTACAGTAACAGAGACTTCTTCCTACAGTAACAGAGACTTCTTCCTACAGTAACAGAGACTTCTTCCTACAGTAACAGAGACTTCTTCCTACAGTAACAGAGACTTCTTCCTACGGTAGCAGAGACTTCT
Source organism: Salmo salar (assembly GCF_965601325.2). Taxonomy (NCBI): domain Eukaryota; kingdom Metazoa; phylum Chordata; class Actinopteri; order Salmoniformes; family Salmonidae; genus Salmo; species Salmo salar. The sequence continues at coordinate 45,283,586 of NC_138313.1, forward strand.
TCCTACAGTAACAGAGACTTCTTCCTACAGAAGCAGAGACTTCTTCCTACAGTAACAGAGACTTCTTCCTACAGTAACAGAGACTTCTTCCTACAGTAACAGAGACTTCTTCCTACAGTAACAGAGACTTCTTCCTACAGTAACAGAGACTTCTTCCTACAGTAACAGATACTTCTTCCTACAGTAACAGAGACTTCTTCCTACAGTAGCAGAGACTTCTTCCTACAGTAACAGAGACTTCTTCCTACAGTAACAGAGACTTCTTCCTACAGTAACAGAGACTTCTTCCTACAGTAGCAGAGACTTCTTCCTACAGTAACAGATACTTCTTCCTACAGTAGCAGAGACTTCTTCCTACAGTAACAGAGACTTCTTCCTACAGTAACAGAGACTTCTTCCTACAGTAACAGAGACTTCTTCCTACAGTAACAGAGACTTCTTCCTACAGTAACAGAGACTTCTTCCTACAGTAACAGAGACTTCTTCCTACAGTAGCAGAGACTTCTTCCTACAGTAGCAGAGACTTCTTCCTACAGTAACAGAGACTTCTTCCTACAGTAACAGAGACTTCTTCCTACAGTAACAGAGACTTCTTCCTACAGTAGCAGACACATCCCTCCAGCCACGTCGCAGACACTGACGTCTTGCTCCCGGATAAGCTAAACACCTTCTTCGCCTGCTTTGAAGATAACACGGTGCCACTGACGTGGCACACTACCAAGGACTGTGGGCTCTCATTCTCCGTGGCCGACGTGAGTAAGATGTTTAAACGTGTTAACCCTCGCATCCCTAGCCGCATCCACAGAGCATGCGCAGACCAGCTGGCTGGAGTGTTTACGGACATATTCAATCTCTTGCTATCCCAGTCTGATGTCCCCACATGCTTCAAGATTTCCACCATTGTTCCTGTACCCAAGAAAGTAAAGGTAACTGAACTAAATGACTATCGCCCCGTAGCACTCACCTCTGTCATCATGAAGTGCTTTGAGAGGCTAGTTAAGGATCATATCACCTCCACTTTACCTGTCACCCTAGACCCACTTCAGTTTTCTTACCGCCCCAATAGGTCCAAAGACAATACAATTGCCATCGCACTGCACACTGCCCTATCCTATCCAGACAAGAGGAATACTTATGTAAGAATGCTGTTCATTGATTATAGCTCAGCCTTCAACACCACAGTACCCTCCAAGCTCATCATCAAGCTCAGGGCCCTGTGTCTGAACCCCACCCTGTGCAACTGGGTCCTGGACTTCCTGACGGGCCGCCCCCAGGGGGTGAAGGTAGGAAACAACACCTCCACTACGCTGATCCTCAACACTGGGGCCCCACAAGGGTGTGTGCTCAGCCCTCTCCTGTTCTCCCTGTTCACCCATGACTGCATGGCCACGCATGCCTCAAACTCAGAGAGCATGCCCCTATCCACATCGACGGGACCACAGTGGAGAAGGTGAAAAGCTTCGAGTTCCTCGGCGTAAATATCACTGACGATCTGAAATGGTCCACCCACACAGACAGTGTGGTGAAGAAGGCGCAACAGCGCCTCTTCAACCTCAGGAGGCTGAAGAAATTTGGCTTGGCCCGTAAGACCCTCACAAAATTTTACAGATGCACCATTGAGAGCATCCTGTCGGGCTGTATCACCGCCTGGTACGGCAACTGCACTGATCGCAACCGCAGAGCTCTCCAGAGGGTGGTGCGGTCTGCCCGACGCATCACCGGGGGCAAAGTACCTGCCCTCCAGGACACCTACAGCACCCGATGTCACAGGAAGGCCAAAAAGATCATAAAGGACATCAACCACCCGAGCCACTGCCTGTTCACCCCACTATCATTCAGAAGGCGAGGTCAGTACAGGTGCATCAAAGCTGGGACCAAGAGACTGAAAAACAGCTTCTATCTCAAGGCCATCAGACTGTTAAATAGTCAGAGGAAACACCGTCCAACTGGCGACCGAGTCAGCATGCATGGACCCAGCCCACCACAGGTGTCGCTAGAGCACGATGGGGCAAGGACATCCCAGCCGGCCGAACCCTCCCCTAACAACACTGGTCCAATTGTGTGCCGCCTCATGGGGTCGCCCGGTCACGGCCAGCTGCGACACAGCCCGGGATCGAACCCGGATTTGTAGCAACGCCTCTAGCACTGCGTTGTAGTGCCTTAGACCGCTGCACCACTCGGGAGGTCCCTCATGATGGTATTATATAGTAACACTATTAAAAGGTGTTTCAAGCGGAAATCCTTATTTGAAACGAACAAAATGCCTCCCCGCCACAGTTTCTGTAAAAAGCTGAGGGATGAGGCTGGAGAAATACAACCACTCTCAAATCCATACACTACGCTATGCATGCAAGGACTGACTATTCATTATATCCAAATTATAGTTTAAACCATGTGTTTAGTGTTTAGTGTGTTTGTTTACATTTACTTTGTTTACAAACAGAGTAAATGTGGAGAAAATTAGATTTCCATCCTCTCTCCTTTCGAGTCCACTCCACTCCTCTCCTATCCCCTACCCTACCCTCTCCTATCCCCTATCCAACCCTCTCCTCTCTCCTGTCCTCCTCTCCTCTCCGGTCTCCTCCCCTACCCTGTCCTCTCCTCTCCTATCCCCTACCCTACCCTCTCCTCTCCCCTCTCCTCCTCTCCTCTCTCCTCTCCTCTCCGGTCTCCTCCCCTACCCTCTCCTCTCTCCTCTCCTCTCCTCTCCGGTCTCCTCCCCTACCCTCTCCTCTCTCCTCTCCTCTCCGGTCTCCTCCCCTACCTTCTCCCCTCTCCTCTCCGGTCTCCTCCCCTACCCTCTCCTCTCTCCTCTCCTCTCCTCTCCGGTCTCCTCCCCTACCCTCTCCTCTCTCCTCTCCTCTCCTATCCCCTACCCTACCCTCTCCTCTCCTCTCCGGTCTCCTCCCCTACCCTCTCCTCTCTCCTCTCCTCTCCTATCCCCTACCCTACCCTCTCCTCTCCTCTCCGGTCTCCTCCCCTACCCTCTCCTCTCTCCTCTCCTCTCCGGTCTCCTCCCCTACCCTCTCCTCTCTCCTCTCCTCTCCGGTCTCCTCCCCTACCTTCTCCTCTCTCCTCTCCGGTCTCCTCCCCTACCCTCTCCTCTCTCCTCTCCGGTCTCCTCCCCTACCCTCTCCTCTCTCCTCTCCGGTCTCCTCCCCTACCTTCTCCTCTCTCCTCTCCGGTCTCCTCCCCTACCTTCTCCTCTCTCCTCTCCGGTCTCCTCCCCTACCCTCTCCTCTCTCCTCTCCTCTCCTCTCCGGTCTCCTCCCCTACCCTCTCCTCTCTCCTCTCCTCTCCTATCCCCTACCCTACCCTCTCCTCTCTCCTCTCCTCTCCGGTTTCCTCTCCTATCCCCTACCCTACCCTCTCCTCTCCCCTGTCCTCCTCTCTCCGCTCCTCTCCGGTCTCCTACCCTACCCTCTCCTCTCCCCTGTCCTCCTCTCCTCTCTCCTCTCCTCTCCGGTCTCCTCCCCTACCCTCTCCTCTCCTATCCCCTACCCTCTCCTCTCCCCTGTCCTCCTCTCCTCTCTCCTCTCCTCTCCGGTCTCCTCCCCTACCCTCTCCTCTCCTATCCCCTACCCTCTCCTCTCCCCTGTCCTCCTCTCCTCTCTCCTCTCCTCTTCGGTCTCCTCCCCTACCCTCTCCTCTCTCCTCCATCTCCTCTTCTCTCCTCCATCCTCTCCTCCATTCCTCTCTTCTCCTCCCATCTCTCCTCTCCTCTCCCTTCTGCCCTATCATTATCCTTGTCACATGTGAACCCTGCTGACACCTTTAATCACACAGACAGATGCACATATACTGTATATAGACAGTATGAAGTCATTATTCCCTGTAAGTAAATAGGACAGCCAGAACTGCCCTCTTTCCTGTGTCCTTAGATTTACACACACCACACACACACACACACACACACACACACACACACACACACACACACACACACACACACACACACACACGAGGGCAGACAGAACGGTCCTCTTTCGCATGTTCTTATTCCCTCTGACTCTCTTCCTGTCCACTGTCTTCCGCTTAACAGAAACCCTATGAACTGGTTTGTAGGACTCGCGAGACTGCGTCCCAAATAGCATCCTATTCCCCCTCTATGGGCCCCAGTCAAAAGTAGTGCACTATATAGGAAATAGGGCATCATTTTGAACATGGGATGACAGAAAGGAGACAAGGCTGGAGGTCCAAATGGCAACCTGTTCCCTATATAATGCACTACCCATAGGGCTCTGGTCAAAAGTAGTGCACTATGTAGGGAATAGGGCGCCATTTTGAACATGGGAGGACAGAGACTAGAGGAGACGAGGCTGGACCTGAGCGCTGCAAACCACTACAGGTATGTGTCCCAAATGGCACCCTGTTCCCTATATAATGCACTACCCATAGGGCTCTGGTCAAAAGTAGTGCACTATGTAGGGAATAGGGTGACATTTGGGACCCATTCCACTACTGCTGAAAGGACATGATGTGATTTATTACTTTTGCACCAAACAGAGAGAGAAGTTTACAGAGAAAGTCCTCTCCACTGCACCAAGAGAAGCACAGAGCACAGAGGGGACAATACCCTGCACACTCACTGAATGCTTTGGATGTATGCGGGCACACACACACACACACACACACACACACACACACACACACACACACACACACACACACACTCTGTCTTACTATGCTTGTGAGTACTTTTTAACAACTGATTCTCATTCAAAACCCTATTTTCCCTATCCATAAACCTAAGCCTAAACCTAACCCCTAAGCCTAACCTAATCCCTAAGCCTAAACCTAACCCCTAAGCCTAACCTAACCCCTAAGCCTAAACCTAACCCCTAAGCCTAAACCTAACCCCTAAGCCTAACCTAATCCCTAAGCCTAAACCTAACCCCTAAGCCTAACCTAACCCCTAAGCCTAACCTAACCCCTAAGCCTAAACCTAACCCCTAAGCCTAAACCTAACCCCTAAGCCTAACCTAACCCCTAAGCCTAAACCTAACCCCTAAGCCTAACCTAATCCCTAAGCCTAAACCTAACCCCTAAGCCTAAACCTAACCCCTAAGCCTAAACCTAACCCCTAAGCCTAACCTAACCCCTAAGCCTAAACCTAACCCCTAAGTCTAAAATAGCCTTTTTCCAAGTGAGGACTGGCAAAATGTCCTCACTTTTCAGATTTTTTTTTAGTTTACTATTCTTGTGAGGACCTCTGGTACTCACGTGTACACACACACACACACACACACACACACACACACACACACACACACACACACACACACACACACACACACACACACACACACAGAGAGCTCCAGCTAATCTCTCCTGCTGCCAGATTTTCATTTGCCCCACTTATGTCACAAGGAGCAAGCGAGCGTAGTGACTTATAGGGGCGGCAGGTAGTCTAGTGGTTAGAGCGTTGGACTAGTAACCGGAAGGTTGCTGGATTGAATCCCCGAGCTGACAAGGTACACATCTGTTGTTCTGCCCCTGAACAAGGCAGTTAACCCACTGTTCCCTGGTAGGCTGTCATTGTAAATAAGAATTTGTTCTTAACTGATTTGCCTAGTTAAATGAAGGTTAAGAAATAATGTGTGTGTGTGTGTGTAGATACAGATGTATACGGTAATATCCCTTCCTGGGGAAACTCAGTTTATTCACCTTTTGTATGTTTGGAATGGCGTTTACTCACTCATGATGCTATTTAGGTGTTTCCTGCACTAGGTTTTAACCCACCAATTTACCTACTTTTCCATAATTCCTTGCATTTCTGGAATTACGAGGGAATATGCAAGAGATAAGTGAATCCCCCGCCCAGGATGCAACCCTACCCGTGCTCTGGGGGTTTGCCATCCTTTTCTGGGAGGAATGATATCTCACATGATCAGTTATACTGCTACGGTACATGTTCCTTCCTTCAAAGACCCCAGACATCATTCCAGGGTATCTAAAGTGAGTTTTAACAGTTCCAAACCTACAGTATGTGAGTTAATTGAAAGGTTCCTAGTTTGATTCAGAATGCCAGAGGCACTTCTTTCCAAAACCTGGTATTTAAATGATTCAACTCTGAAAGTAGCCTAGAGATTATATATGTATAGTACATATATGATTATGTATGTACAGTACCAGTCAAACGTTTGGACACACCTACTCATTCAAGGGTTTTTGTTATTATTTTAAAAAAATAACTATTTTCTACATTGTAGAATAATAGTGAAGACATCAAAACTATGAAATAACACATATGGACTCATGTAGTAACCAAAAAAGTGCTAAACAAATCAAAATATGTTATATTTGAGATTATTCAAAGTAGCCACCCTTTGCCTTGATGACAGCTTTGTACACTCTTGGCATTGTATATAGTGTATCACACAGGAGGACTGAAACTACAGAATTTATGTTGTCTGTCAAGCCATGTTGATACTACCACAATTTCCACTAGCCCGGGTGACATCAGCTAAAACAGAAAGGATTTTCTCAGAAGTGCCGTGTGGGTCATTTGGTAGAGCATGGCACTTGTACGGAGGACCATTAAGTGCATATAGATAGTCTGTGTCCAAAAATGTATTTTTTGGTCAATTGGTCAATTCAGAAAGTAAATCCAATTTCAATTTTTCCCAATTGAAGAGAATTGGAATAGGAATTTCTGTGGACTTCCTTAATGGACTGGAATGGAATTTACCCGGCTTTGGTTCCATTTTGGGACAAAATCTAAATCAATTGCCCTTTAAATAGATCTATGGAGCATCATTTTCTCTATATCTGCTGTCAAAACACCTACAGTTGAAGTCGGAAGTTTACATACACATTATCCAAATACATTTAAACTCAGTTTTTCACAATTCCTGACATTTAATCCTAGTAAAAAGTCCCTGTTTAAGGTCAGTTAGGATCACCACTTTATTTTAACAATGTGAAATGTCAGAATAATAGTAGAGAATGATTGATTTATTTCAGCTTTTATTTCTTTCATCACATTCCCAGTGGGCCTTTAAATTGTTTAACCTCTATGGGCTAGGCGGGACGTAATCGTCCCACCTACGTAACAGCCAGTGTAATCCAGTGGCGCGATTTTCAAATACCTTAAAAATCCTATTACTTCAATTTCTCAAACATATGACTATTTTACAGCTATTTAAAGACAAGACTCTCGTTAATCTAACCACACTGTCCGATTTCAAAAAGGCTTTACAACGAAAACAAAACATTAGATTATGTCAGCAGAGTACCCAGCCAGAAATAATCAGACACCCATTTTTCAAGCTAGCATATAATGTCACAAAAACCCAGAAGACAGCTAAATGCAGCACTAACCTTTGATGATCTTCATCAGATGACAACCCTAGGACATTATGTTATACAATACATGCATGTTTTGTTCAATCAAGTTCATATTTATATCAAAAAACAGCTTTTTACATTAGCATGTGACGTTCAGAACTAGCATACCCCCCGCAAACTTCCGGGGAATTTACTAACAATTTACTAAATTACTCACGATAAACGTTCACAAAAAGCATAACAATTATTTTAAGAATTATAGATACAGAACTCCTCTATGCACTCGATATGTCCGATTTTAAAATAGCTTTTTGGTGAAAGCACATTTTGCAATATTCTAAGTACATAGCCCAGCCATCACGGGCTAGCTATTTAGACACCCGGCAAGTTTAGCCTTCACCAAAATCAGATTTACTATTACAAAAGTTTGATTACCTTTTGTTGTCTTCGTCAGAATGCACTCCCAGGACTGCTACTTCAATAACAAATGTTGGTTTGGTCCAAAATAATCCATCGTTATATCCGAATAGCGGCGTTTTGTTCGTGCGTTCCAGAAACTATCCGAAATGGTAAATCAGGGTCGTGCGCATGGCGCAATTCGTGACAAAAAATGTCTAAATATTCCATTACCGTACTTCGAAGCATGTCAACCGCTGTTTAAAATCAATTTTTATGCAATTTATCTCGTAAAAAAGCGATAATATAATCCGACCGGGAATCTCCTTTTCGGTAAACAGAGGAAAAATCACAAAGACGGGGGCAGCCAGTGCACGCGCCTAAGCCCACAGTCCCTTGATCGGCCACTTGAGAAAGGCGATAATGTGTTTCAGCCTGGGGCTGGAATGACGACATTCAGGTTTTTCCCTGGCTCTGAGAGCCTATTGGAGCCGTGGGAAGTGTCACGTTACCGCAGAGATCCTTTGTAATGGAATGAGATGTCAAAGAAAGACAATAAATGCTCAGACAGGCCACTTCCTGTAAAGGAATCTCTCAGGTTTTGACCTGCCATTTGAGTTCTGTTATACTCACAGACACCATTCAAACAGTTTTAGAAACTTTGGAGTGTTTTCTATCCAAAGCCAATAATTATATGCATATTCTAGTTACTGGGCAGGAGTAGTGGTATAAAATACAGTGGTATAAAACACAGTGGTATAAAATACTTAGGTAGTTCTTCAAAGTATTTCTACTTAAGTAGTTTTTTGGGGTATCTGTACTTTACTTTACTATTTATATTTTTGACAACTTTTACTTTTACTTCACTACATTTCTAAAGAAAATAATGTACTTTTTAGTCCATATTTTCCCTTACATTTTGAATGCTTAGCCGGACAGGACAATGGTCCCATTCACACACTTATCAAGAGAACATCCCTGGTCATCTCTACTGCCTCTGATCTGGCGGACTCACTAAACAGAGAACATCCCTGGTAATCTCTACTGCCTCTGATCTGGTGGACTCACTAAACAGAGAACATCCCTGGTAATCTCTACTGCCTCTGATCTGGCGAACTCACTAAACAGAGAACATCCCTGGTCATCCCTACTGCCTCTGATCTGGCAGACTCACTAAACAGAGAACATCCCTGGTCATCCCTACTGCCTCTGATCTGGCAGACTCACTAAACAGAGAACATCCCTGGTCATCCCTACTGCTTCTGATCTGGCGGACTCACTAAACAGAGAACATCTCTGGTCATCCCTACTGCCTTTGATCTGGCGGACTCACTAAACAGAGAACATCCCTGGTAATCTCTACTGCCTCTGATCTGGCGGACTCACTAAACAGAGAACATCCCTGGTAATCTCTACTGCCTCTGATCTGGAGACTCACTAAACACAAAGGCTTTTGTTTGTTAATGAATGTCACTGATGGAGTGTCCCCCTGGCTATCTATAAATAAAAATAAAAACGCAAGAAAATTGTGCCATCTGGTTTGTATAAGGAATTTGAATTTATTCATGCTTTTACTTTTGATACTTACAGTGGGGGAAAAAAGTATTTGATCCCCTGCTGATTTTGTACGTTTGCCCACTGACAAAGAAATGATCCGTCTATAATTTTAATGGTAGGTTTATATGAACAGTGAGAGACAGAATAACAACAAAAAAATCCAGAAAAACGCATGTCAAAAATGTTATAAAATGATTAGCATTTTAATGAGGGAAATAAGTATATACTTTTACTGAAGTAGTATTTTACTGGGTAACTTTTACTTGAGTCTTTTTCTATGAAGGTATCTTTTACTCAAGTTTGACATTTGAGGGCCTCCCGAGTGACGCAGCAGGTCTAAGGTGTCACTACATATCAGAGTTCAATCCCGGGCAGTGTCACAGCCGGCCGCGACCGGGAGACCAGTGAGGCGACGCACAGTTGGCCCAACATCGTTAAGGGAGGGTTTTGGCCAGATGGCATGTCCTTGTCCCATCGCGCTCTAGCGACTCCTGTGGCGGGCCGGGCACATGCACGCTGACACAGTCGCCAGTTAGACGGTGTTTCCTCCGACACATTTGTGTGGCTGGTTTCTGGGTTAAGCAAGCAGTGTGGCTCTCAACCTTCGCCTCTCCAGAGTCCACACGGGAGATGCAGCGATGGGACAAGACTGTAACTACCAATTGGGGAAAAATACAAAAATATGACATTTGAGTACTTCACTGCTCGCACACAAACACACAGCTGGCATCCCACTGAAAACTACAATCAATCTGACACTACACAGCCCAATCATTCTGACACTACACAGCCCAATCAATCTGACACTACACAGCCCAATCAATCTGACACTACACAGCCCAATCAATCTGACACTACACAGCCCAATCAATCTGACACTACACAGCCCAATCAATCTGACACTACACAGCCCAATCAATCTGACACTACACAGCCCAATCAATCTGACACTACACAGTCCAATCAATCTGACACTACACAGCCCAATCAATCTGACACTACACAGCCCAATCAATCTGACACTACACAGCCCAATCAATCTGACACTACACAGCCCAATCAATCTGACACTACACAGCCCAATCAATCTGACACTACACAGCCCAATCAATCTGACACTACACAGCCCAATCAATCTGACACTACACAGCCCAATCAATCTGACAATACACAGCCCAATCAATCTGACAATACACAGCCCAATCAATCTGACACTACACAGCCCAATCAATCTGACAATACACAGTCCAATCAATCTGACACTACACAGCCCAATCAATCTGACACTACACAGCCCAATCAATCTGACACTACACAGCCCAATCAATCTGACAATACACAGCCCAATCAATCTGACACTACACAGCCCAATCAATCTGACACTACACAGCCCAATCAATCTGACACCTCACAGCCCAATCAATCTGACACTACACAGCCCAATCAATCTGACACTACACAGCCCAATCAATCTGACACTACACAGTCCAATCAATCTGACACTACACAGCCCAATCAATCTGACACTACACAGCCCAATCAATCTGACACTACACAGCCCAATCAATCTGACACTACACAGCCCAATCAATCTGACACTACACAGCCCAATCAATCTGACACTACACAGCCCAATCAATCTGACACTACACAGCCCAATCAATCTGACACTACACAGCCCAATCAATCTGACACTACACAGCCCAATCAATCTGACACTACAGTGTTCTAGGAAGTGTAGCCTTCAAGAAGAAAAAGCAAGTTGAGTTTTTAATTTTTTTTATTTAAAATGTATATGTCATTGATTAACTTTATATTTCTATGGTGTAGACCAGTGGTGCCCAAACTTGTTATAGTCCCGTACCCCTTCAAACATTCAACCTCCAGCTGTACCCCCTCTAGCACCAGGGTCAGCGCACTCTCAAATGTTGTTTTTTGCCATCATTGTAAGCCTGCCACAGACACACAATACGATACATTTATTAATCATAAGAATGAGTTTTTGTCTCAACCTGGTTCGTGGGAAGTGACATAGAGCTCTTATAGGACCAGGTCACAAATAATAATATAATAATAATCAATCATTTTGCTCATTATTTAACCATCTTACACATAAAACCTTATTTGTTCATCAAAAATTGTGAATAACTCACCACAGGTTAAGGAGAAGGCTGTGCTTGAAAGGATGCACATAACTCTGCAATGTTGGGTTGTATTGGAGAGAGTCTCAGTCTTAAATCATTTTCCACACACAGTCTGTGCCTGTATTTAGTTTTCATGCTAGTGACGGCTGAGAACCCACTCTCACATAGGTACGTGGTTGCAAAGGGCATCAGTGTCTTAACAGCACGATTTGCCAAGGCAAGACACTCTGAGCACAGCCCAATCCAGAAATCTGGCAGTGGCTTCTGATTCAATTCCATTTTCACAGAACCGCTTGTTGCAATTTCGATGAGGCTCTCTTGTTCAGATATCGGTAAGTGGACTGGAGGCAGGGCATGAAAGGGATAACGAATCCAGTTGTTTGTGTCTTCCGTTTCGGGAAAGTACCTGCGGAATTGCACACCCAACTCACTCAGGTGCTTCACTATATCACATTTGACATTGTCCGTAAGCTTGAGTTCATTTGCACACAAAAAATGATACAATGATGGAATGACCTGTGTGTTGTCTTTGTTAATGCAGTCAGAGAAGAGCTCCAACTTCTTAATCATAGCCTCAATTTTGTCCCCATTAAATATATTTGCGGAAAGTCCCTGTAATCCTAGATTCAGATCGTTCAGGTGAGAAAAAAACATCACCCAGACAGGCCAGTCGTGTGAGAAACTCGTCATGCAAGTGGTCAGACAAGTGAAAATGATGGTCAGTAAAGAAAATTTTAAGCTCATCTTTCAATTAAAAAAAAAAACATGTCAATACTTTGCCCCTTGATAACCAGCGCACTTCTTTCTGTATGTTGTAAAAGCGTTACATGGTCGCTGCCCATATCATTGCATAGTGCAGAAAATATACTGCTCAAAAAAATAAATGGAACACTTAAACAACACATCCTAGATCTGAATGAAAGAAATAATCTTATTAAATACTTTTTTCTTTACATAGTTGAATGTGCTCACAACAAAATCACACAAAAATAATCAATGGAAATCCAATTTATCAACCCATGGAGGTCTGGATTTGGAGTCACACTCAAAATTTAAGTGGAAAACCACACTACAGGCTGATCCAACTTTGATGTAATGTCCTTAAAACAAATCAAAATGAGGCTCAGTAGTGTGTGTGGCCTCCACGTGCCTGTATGACCTCCCTACAATGCCTGGGCATGCTCCTGGTGAGGTGGCGGATGGTCTCCTGAGGGATCTCCTCCCAGACCTGGACTAAAGCATCCGCCAACTCCTGGACAGTCTGTGGTGCAACGTGGCGTTGGTGGATGGAGCGAGACATGATGTCCCAGATGTGCTCAATTGGATTCAGGTCTGGGGAACGGGCGGGCCAGTCCATAGCATCAATGCCTTCCTCTTGCAGGAACTGCTGACACACTCCAGCCACATGAGGTCTAGCATTGTCTTGCATTAGGAGGAACCCAGGGCCAACCGCACCAGCATATGGTCTCACAAGGGGTCTGAGGATCTCATCTCGGTACCTAATGGCAGTCAGGCTACCTCTGGCGAGCACATGGAGGGCTGTGCGGCCCCCCAAAGAAATGCCACCCCACACCATGACTGACCCACCGCCAAACCGGTCATGCTGGAGGATGTTGCAGGCAGCAGAACGTTCTCCATGGCGTCTCCAGACTCTGTCACGTCTGTCACGTGCTCAGTGTGAACCTGCTTTCATCTGTGAAGCGCACAGGGCGCCAGTGGCGAATTTGCCAATCTTGGTGTTCTCTGGCAAATGCCAAACGTCCTACACGGTGTTGGGCTGTAAGCACAACCCCCACCTGTGGACGTCGGGCCCTCATACCACCCTCATGGAGTCTGTTTCTGACCGTTTGAGCAGACGCATGCACATTTGTGGCCTGCTGGAGGTCATTTTGCAGGGCTCTGACAGTGCTTCTCCTGCTCCTCCTTGCACAAAGGCGGAGGTAGCGGTCCTGCTGCTGGGTTGTTGCCCTCCTACGGCCTCCTCCACGTCTCCTGATGTACTGGCCTGTCTCCTGGTAGCGCCTCCATGCTCTGGACACTATGCTGACAGACACAGCAAACCTTCTTGCCACAGCTCGCATTGATGTGCCATCCTGGATGAGCTGCACTACCTGAGCCACTTGTGTGGGTTGTAGACTCCGTCTCATGCTACCACTAGAGTGAAAGCACCGCCAGCATTCAAAAGTGACCAAAACATCATCCAGGAAGCATAGGAACTGAGAAATTGTCTGTGGTCCCCACCTGCAGAACCACTCCTTTATTGGGGGTGTCTTGCTAATTGCCTATAATTTCCACCTGTTGTCTATTCCATTTGCACAACAGCATGTGAAATTTATTGTCAATCAGTGTTGCTTCCTAAGTGGACAGTTTGATTTCACAGAAGTGTGATTGACTTGGAGTTACATTGTGTTGTTTAAGTGTTCCCTTTATTTTTTTGAGCAGTGTATATGAGAGTTCAGGGGCCTTGCTTTAACAAAGTTAACCATTTTCACTGTAGTGTCCAAAACGTCTTTCAAGCTGTCAGGCATTCCCTTGGTAGGAAGAACCTCTCATGAATGCTTCAGTGTACCCAAGTGGCGTCGGGAGCAACTGCTTGCATGCGCGTTACCACTCCACTATGTCTCCCTGTCATGGCTTTTGCGCCATCAGTACAGATACCAACATGAGCAGCAGCTATGTTTGGCTCCATATGGACTGTTAGTGGAATTCCCGCGAGAGAGTAACGGTGAATGTGATTGGATGTTAATTATTTGACTAGGCTACCTGTATTTGACATTGTGTTGTTATTTCGCTGAACACTAGAAGGTTTAATTTTTGGGGGGGCAGTGAAACGAGGCTACTTCGGTGAGAAAAAAAATCTCACCCAAATGTACAGCCCCGTTGGAAAATGTATATGGACTGTTTGAAAATGTGAAGAAAAGAAAAGTTGAAAAAAAATATTAACATTTATTTTTTTATTTTTAATGTGAATTTTTTATGCGAATCACATTTTTATTTGGCGTACCCCCGACGGCATTGCAGGGGTACACCAGTTTGGGAATACCTGATGTCGACAATATAGTTAGCGTGTGTGTATAATATGTTTAGACCTACACTCTGTCAAACAACGTGTACACACACACACATGCATATACACACATTGAAAAGTCAAGCACCAATGTCTGGAGGCACTGGCTGTCCTAGATCCAATAAGATAGAAGATAGATAGAATAAACACAAAAATTAACAAAAAAGACATTTCACTCAGGTTTACCAACAATCCCCCATGCCAGCACTACACGCTGCTACTCTGTATGAGATACTTTTGTATATATAGTGTATGTGGACAGCCCTTCAAATGAGTGTATTCGGCTATTTCAGCCACACCCGTTGCTGACAGGTGTATAAAATCGAGCACACAGCCATGGAATCTCCATAGACAAACATGGGCAGTAGAATGGCCTTACTGAAGAGCTCAGTGACATTCAATGTGGCACCGTCATCGGATGCCACCTTTCCAACAAGTCAGTTCTACAAATTTCTGCGCTGCTAGAGCTGCCACGTACCACTAAGTGCTGTTAATGTGAAGTGGATATTTGGAGCAACAACGGCTCAGCCGCGAAGTAGACCACACAAGCTCACAGAACAGAACCACCGAGTGCTGAAGCACGTAGCACGTAAAAATCCTCTGTCCTCGGTTGCAACACACTACTGAGTTCTAAACTGCCTCTGGAAGCAACGTCAGCACAAGAACTGTTCTTCGGGAGCTTCATGAAATGGGGTTCCATGGCCGAGCAGCCGCACACAAGCCTAAGATCACCATGCGCAATGCCAAGCGTCGGCTGGAGTGGTGTAAAGCTCGCCGCCTTTGGACTCTGGAGCAGTGGAGACACGCGTTCTCTGGAGTGATGAATCACGCTTAACCTTATGGCAGTCCAACGGACAAATCTGGGTTTGGTGGATGCCAGGAGAACACTATGCCCCAATGAATAGTGCCAACTGTAAAGTTTGGTGGAGGAGGAATAATGGTCTGGGCTGTTTTCCATGGTTCTGGCTAGGCCCCTTAGTTCCAGTGAAGGGAAATCTTAAAGCTACAGCATACAGTGACGTTCTAGACAATTCTGAGCTTCCAACTTTGTGGTAACAGTTTGAGGAAGGCCCTTTTCTGTTTGAATGACAATGCTCCTGTGCACAAAGCATACAGAGCCCTGACCTAAACTTCATTGAACACCTTTCGGATGAACTGGAACGCCGATTGCGAGCCAGGCCTAATCGGCCGACATCAGTGCCCAACCTCACTAAATGCTCTTGTGGCTGAATGGAAGCAAGTCCCCTCAGCAATGTTCCAACATCTAGTGGAAAGCCTTCGCAGAAGAGTGGATGCTCCATTGTAATACCCATGAGTTTGGAATGAGATGTTTGACGAGCGTGTGTCCACATACTTTGGTCATTTAGTTTGTGTCTGTGTGTCAAACATACCCCTAAATCAACCCACATTACCCCACTAGCAGGGATCTTTTAGCACAACACCAGAAACACCATGAAGCTAGAAACGGGTTTCACCACCTCACATTCTACTGGCAATAACATACCGATCACTCCGTGCCTTATCAGTAGCCATAACGTCAACACACCACACCAACACACCACACCAACACAGAAACACACCACACAGACACACCAACACACCACACAGACACAGAAACACACCACACAGACACACCAACACACCACACCAACACAGAAACACACCACACAGACACACCAACACATCACACAGACACACCAACACACCACACCAACACAGAAACACACCAACACACCACACAGACACACCAACACACCACACCAACACAGAAACACACCAACACACCACACAGACACACCACCACACAGACACACCAACACACCACACAGACACACCAACACACCACACCAACACAGAAACACACCAACACACCACACAGACACACCAACACACCACACCAACACAGAAACACACCACACCAACACAGAAACACACCAACACACCACACAGACACACCAACACACCACACCAACACAGAAACACACCAACACACCACACAGACACACCAACACAGAAACACACCAACACACCACACAGACACACCAACACAGAAACACACCAACACGCCACACAGACACACCAATACACCACACAGACACACCAACACACCACACCAACACAGAAACACACCAACACACCACACAGACACACCAACACACCACACCAACACAGAAACACACCACACCAACACAGAAACACACCAACACACCACACAGACACACCACACAGACACACCAACACACCACACAGACACACCACACAGAAACACACCAACACACCACACCAACACACCACACCGACACACCACACCGACACACCACACCGACACACCACACCGACACACCAACACAGAAACACACCAACACAGACACACCAACACAGACACACCAACACAGACACACCAACACAGACACACCAACACAGAAACACACCAACACACCAACACACCACACCAACACACCACACAGTCACACCAACACACCACACCAACACACCACACCAACACACCACACCAACACACCACACCGACACACCACACCGACACACCACACCGACACACCACACAGACACACCAACACACCACACAGACACACCACACCAACACACCACACCGACATAACACACCACACAGACACACCAACACACCAACACACCACACCAACACACCACACCAACACACCACACCAACACACCACACAGACACACCAACTCACCAACACACCACACCAACGCACCATACAGACACACCAACACACCAACACACCACACCAACACACCACACAGACACAGTCACACCAACGCACCACATAGACACACCTAGAGTGCATCGGAGAAGCACAGCCGTGTATTTTGCAAATATTATGCTAAAAACAAAAAGAATTCAATCCAAATCGGACTTATTTTGTCACCTCACTTTTCCACCGGCCATGTGGACATGTAACACACATACCAAAAAGCAACCATTCCTTGGTTACCAGTAGCCTATATAGAAACTCATCACAGCAATGTCTGGTCACACTAATGCCTATAGCCTTTAGGTCACCAGGGAAGCACAGTGAAAGGGTTTATTATGAACAGAAATAAGATGACTTACATAGTCTTGTTAGCGTAGTACTGCATCCCTTGTGGAGGTTCAGTGTGCATTCTGGTGGTGGGCTGTTTTCAGCTGGGGCTGTGTGTGTGTGTGTGTGTGTGTGTGTGTGTGTGTGTGTGTGTGTGTGTGTGTGTGTGTGTGTGTGTGTGTGTGTGTGTGTGTGTGTGTGTGTGTGTTGGTCTGTTTCTGTCAGCCTAGCTGTCTCTCTCAGTGTGTCACTTTCTCCTAGCTCTGCGTGTGTGTGGCTGTGTGTGTGTGTGGCTGTGTGTGTGTCAGTGCTAGTTCCAAGCTCAGGGCCAGACTACTGGGACACGGCTGTCTTAGAGCTGACTTGGCTGGCAGACATAGAAGAGGAGACCTCCTTAACGGTCTGGGGAGCAATACCTACCTCCCTCCCTCCCTCTGCCTGCTTTCCAGGCCCTAGGTCCCTTCACTTCAGGGCTCCTCCTCCCTGTCTCACTCCTCGACCTCTCAACAGTCCCCTCCCTCTTCCTGCCTGCCCTCCCTTCCTGCCTGCCCTCCTGCCTGCCCCCCCTGCACCACTTCCTCCCTCCCTGCCCTCCCTCCTCCTTCACTATATGCGCCCAGCGAAGGGGAGTGCCCTCCAGGGGTCCAACAGGCACAGAGATATATCATCAATGACGATACACTCCCAGACAAGAGCAGTAGCCTTCCAGGACTATTCTCCACTGGCTCGCTGGCTAGAAAGATCCACTCTCCACTCATAGACACTATCATAATATATAATATCACCATGATATCAATGATATACCATAGCTAAGGATTTATATTTGTCAGTATACAGTGCATTCGGAAAGTATTCAGACCCCTTGACTTTTTCCACATTTTGTTATGTTACAGCTTTATTCTACAATTGATTAAATCATTTTTTCCCCTCATCAATCTACACACAATATAATGACAAAGTAAAAACAGGCTTTTAGAAATGTTTGCAAATTTATAAAATAAAAATATCACATTTACATAAGTATTCAGACCCTTTACTCAGCACTTTCTTGAAGCACCTTTGGCAGCGATTACAGCCTTGAGTCTTCTTGGGTATGACGCTACAAGCTTGGCACACCTGTATTTGGGGAGTTTCTCCCATTCTTCTCTGCAGATCCTCTCAAGATCCTCTCAAGCTCTGTCAGGTTGGATGGGAAGCGTTGCGACACAGCTATTTTCAGGTCTCTCCAGAAATGTTTGATCGGGTTCAAGTCCAGGCTCTGGCTGGGCCACACAAGGACATTCAGAGACTTGTCCCGAAGACACTCCTGCGTTGTCTTGGCTATGTGCTTAGGGTCGTTGTCCTGTTGGAAGGTGAACCTTCGTCCCAGTCTGAGGTTCTGAGAGCTCTGGAGCAGGTTTTTATCAAGGATCTCTCTGTACATTGCTCCATCTTTCCCTCAATCCTGACTAGTCTCCCAGTCCCTGCCGCTGAAAAACATCCCCACAGCATGATGCTGCCACCACCATGCTTCACCGTAGGGATGGTACCAGGTTTCTTCCAGACGTGATGCTTGGCATTCAGGTCAAAGAGTTCAATCTTGGTTTCATCAGACCAGGTAATCTTGTTTCTCATGGTCTGAGAGTCTTTAGGTGCCTTTTGGTAAACTCTAAGCAGGCTGTATTTGTTTTTCTATTTATTATGAATCTCCATTAGTTGCTGCCAAGACACTCTTCCTGGGGTCCAGCTAAATTAAGGAAGTTACACATTTTAAAAACATTAAAATACATTCATAACACATTTCACAACATATTAAGTGTGTGCCATCTACTACCACATACAGTACCAGTCAAAACTTTGGACACACCTACTTAGAGCAAACCAGATGGGATGGTGTATCGCTGTAGAATGCTGTGGTAGCCATGCTGGTTAAGCGTGCCTTGAATTCTTAATAAATCACAGACAGTGTCACTAGCAAAGCCCCCCACACCATCACACCTCCTCCTCCATGCTTTACGGTGGGAACCACACATGTGGAGATCATCCATTCACCTACTCTGCGTCTTACAAAGACACGGAGGTTAGAACCAAAAATCGCAAATTTGGACTCGTCAGTCCAAAGGACAGATTTCCACTGGTCTAAAATCCACTGCTCGTGTTTCTTGTCCCAAGCAAGTCTCTTCTTCTTATTGACATGAATATTATTAATGTTACCTCTCTAAGTAAATCCAAGGGCCAGCCGTGCCACCCTGTTCTGAGCCAATTGCAATTTTCCTAAGTCTCTCTTTGTGGCACCTGACCACATGACTGAACAGTAGTCCAGGTGCAACAAAACTAGGGCCTGTAGGACCTGCCTTGTTGATAGTGCTGTTAAGAAGGTAGAGCAGCGCTTTATTATGGACAGACTTCTCTCCATCTTAGCTACTGTTGTATCAATATGTTTTGACCATGACCGTTTACAATCCAGGGTAACTCCAAGCAGTTTAGTCTCCTCAACTTGCTCAATTTCAACATTATTTATTAAAAGATTTAGTTGTGGTTTAGTGAATGATTTGTCCCAAATACAATGCTTTTAGTTTTTTTTTACATGTTTAGGGATAAGTTATTCCTTGCCACCTATTCTGAAACTAACTGCAGCTGTTTGTTAAGTGTTGCAGTGATTTCACTTGCTGTAGTAGCTGATGTGTATAGTGTTGAGTCATCTGCATACATAGACACTGGCTTTACTCAAAGCCAGTGACATGTCATTAGTAAAGATTGAAAAAAATAAGGAGCCTAGACAGCTGCCCTGAGGAATTCCTGATTCTACCTGGATTATGTTGGAGAGGCTTCCATTAAAGAACACCCTCTGTGTTCTGTTAGACAAGTAACTCTTTATCCACATTATAGCAGGGGGTGTTGAATGCTGAAAGTCTGTTGTCAATTTCTTTACTGTAAAATAGCATTGTATCTGCTCAAACACAACTTTTTCCAAACATTTACTAAGAGTTGGTAACAGGCTGATTTGTCGGCTAATTGAGACACTTAAATAGGCTTTACTATTCTTAGGTAGGGGAATACATTTAGCTTCCCTCCTGGCCTGAGGGCACACAATTTCTTGTAGGCTTAAAATAAAGATTTGGCAAATAGGAGTGGCAATATTGTCTGCTATTATCCTCAGTAATTTTCCATCCAGATTGTCAGACCCCGGTGGCTTGTCATTGTTGATAGACAACTATAATTGGTTCACCTCTTCCACACTTACTTTACGGAATTCAAAATGACAATGCTTGTCTTTCATAAATTGGTCAGGTATACTTGGATGTGTAGTGTCAGCGTTTGTTGCTGGCATGTCATGCCTAAGTTTGCTAATCTTGCCAATGAAAAAATCATTAAAATAGTTGGCAATATCAGTGGGTTTTGTAATGAATGAGTCATCTGATTCAATAAATGATGGAGCTGTGTTTGCCTTTTTTCCCCAAATTTTATTTAAGGTGCACCAACACTTTTCATTATTTATGTCATTTATCTTGGTTTCATAGTGTAGTTTCTTCTTCTTTTTATTCAGTTTAGTCACATGATTTCTCAGTTTGCAGAACGTTTGCCAATCGGTACAGTGAGTTTCAGAGATTGTCAGAATATAAATGTCATCCGTTACTAGCAAATTATTGATTTTATGAACCTTGTTTCTTAAGCTGCATATGTTAACGTGGACTATTTTTTAACACTTTTCTGGGATGCTTGATTGTTTTTCTTGCTTTACTGGGAAGCTTAGCAGAAGTAGACATGCTTGGGTTATTGATGTTAGTGCAGGGTGAGCTGCACACAGTGGACTTCCTACTAGGGCACATCACCTCAGTGCTAACAGTATAACTCTGATTCATAGGCTCATGATTACTGCATACAATAGCTGTAGGTTCAGCAGAGGCATTCAGGGCAGTTATAGGGACATAAATTAGGTTCCTTACATTGTGTCTTCCAGCTCCCCTGGGATAATGTACATTTGCTGAAGCATTATGACAACTCAGTGACACAACGGTAGGGATTAACTGAGATGGGCTTGGGTCATTTATAAGTCATTGTCTCAACGCAGCCTTATAATGCTGTGAAAGGATCCATGAACCCAAGCCCATTTGGGTGGATCCCATCTTCCTTATAAAACGAGTTGTGTTTCCAGAAGGTATCATAATTGGTAAATACATGTTACACCCACAGAGCTGCAATAGTTTCGTAGCCAGTTAAGAATGGCTAAAAGTGGGCTGTCCTGTGCCTTTTACTGAGGAGTGGCTTCCGTCTGGCCACTCTACCATAAAGGTCTGATTGGTAGAGTGCTGCAGAGATGGTTGTCCTTCTGGAAAGTTCTCCCATCTCCACAGAGGAACTCTGGAGCTCTGTCAGAGTGACCATCGGGTTCTTGGTCACCTCTCTGACCAAGGCTCTTCTCCCCTGATTGCTTAGTTTGGACGGTCGGCCAGCTCTAGGATATGTCTTGGTGGTTCCAAACTTCTTCCATTTAAGAATGATGGAGGCCACTGTGTTCTTGGGGACCTTCAATGCGATCTGCTCAAGACGAAGCTTCTCACTGTAACCAGTTTCTGTAATCTTGTTCAGGTTATTAATCAACCTACCAGGGTGTTTACAAACACTACAGGGACAAGATTATCCACATGTATCGATCACATTTTTACTAATACTGTTGAACTTTGTTCTAAAACTGTATCGGTACCCATTGGATGCAGTGATCACAATATTGTGGCTATATCCAGGAAGGCCAAAGTTCCCAAAAGCTGGGCATAAAATAGTGTATAAGAGATCACACAATAGATTTAGCTGTAACTTTTATGTGGATGATGTTAAAATATTTGTTGTTCTGATGTGATTAATAAGGAGCATCCAGATGCTGCACTTGATGAATTTATGACATTGCTTCTTCCAATTATTGATAAACATGCACCTGTTAAGAAACTGACTGTTAGAACTGTTAAGGCTCCATGGATTGATGAGGAATTGAAAAACTGAATGGTTGAAAGAGATGGGACAAAAGGATTGGCTAATAAGTCTGGCTGCACATCTAACAGCAAATTGAGAATTTATGCGGAAAAAAAAGAAAGAAAAACCTGTATTATGATGCCAAGATCAATGATATAAAGTTGATTGGAAGAAAAACGTTGTAGGCAGAAAGACAAATTCAACTCCATCTTTCATCGAATCAGATGGCTTATTCATCACAAAACCATTTGATGTTGACAATTATTTTAATGATTACTTCATTGGCAAAGTGGGCAAACTTAGGCAGGAAATGCCAACAACGAACAGTGAGAAATTGTATTCATACATTAAAAAAAAAACAAGTAATGAAAGAAAAGCATTGCAAGTTTGAATTTTGTAAAGTTAGTGTGAAAGAGATGGAAAAAGTATTGTTATCGGTCAATAATGACAAACCTCCTGGCATTGACAACTTAGATGGAAAGCTACTGAGGATGGTGGCTGACTCTATAGCCACTCCTATCTGTCATATCTTTAATCTGAGCCTAGAGGAAAGTCTTTGTCCTCAGGCCTGGAGGGAATTTAAAGTAATTTCTTTACCCAAGAGTGGTAAAGCAGCCTTTACTGGTTCTAACAGCAGACCTATCCGCTTGCTGCCAGCTCTTAGCAAACTGTTGGAAAGAATTGTGTTTGATCAAATACAATGCTATTCTCTGTAAACAAATTAATAGACTTTCAGAGAAGGGCACTCAACATGTACTGCACTGGCACAAATGACTGATGATTGGTTGAAAGAAATTGATAATAAGAATATTGTGGGAGCTGTACTGTTAGATTTCAGTGCAGCCTTTGATATTATTGACCATAACCGGTTGTTGAAAACACTTTTGTGTTATGGCTTTTAAACAAAGCACATGTGTCCGTGTATGCTGATGATTCAACCATATACGCATCAGCAACCACAGCTAGTGAAGTCACTGAAACCCTTAACAAAGAGTTGCAGTCTGTTTTGGAATGGGTGGCCAGTAATAAACTGGTCCTGAACATCTCTAAAACTAAGAGCATTGTATTTGGTACAAATCATTCCCTATGTTCTAGACCTCAGCTGAGTCTGGTAATGAATGGTGTGGCTGTTGAACAAGTTGAGGAGACTAAATGACTTGGTGTTACATTAGATTGTAAACTGTCATGGTCAAAACATATAGATTCAATGGTTGTAGAGACGGGGAGAGTTCTGTCTGTAATAAAGAGATGCTCTACTTTTTTGACACCACACTCCACAAAGCAGGTCCTGCCGGCTCCAGTTTTGTCTTATCTTGATTGTTGTCCAGTCATGTGGTGAAGTGCTGCAAAGAAAGACCTAGTTAAGCTGCAGCTGGTCCAGAACAGAGCAGCACGTCTTGCTCTTCATTGTAATCAGAGAGCTGATATTAACACTATGCATGCCAGTCTCTCTTGGCTATGAGTTGAGGAGAGACTGAATGCGTCACTTCTTGTTTTTATAAGAAACATTCATGTGTTGAAAATAGTCAAATTACACACAGCTCTGACACACACACTTACACCACCAGACATGCCACCAGGGGTCTTTTCACAGTCCCCAAATCCAGAACAAATTCAATAAAGCGTAGAGTATTATATAGAGCCATTATTGCATGGAACTCCGTTCCATCTCATATTGCTCAAATGAACAACAAACCTGGTTTAAAAAACAGATAAAGCAACACCTCATGGCACAACGCCTCTCCCCTATTTGACCTAAATAGTTTGCATATGTATTGATATGTAGACTGTGTGCCTTTTAAAAATTTTTTTTTTTATGTATGTAGTTCTGTCCTTGAGCTGTTATTGTCTATTAATGTTCTGTATTATGTAATTCTGTATTATGTTTCATGTTTTGTGTGGTCCCCAGGAAGAGTAGCTGCTTCTTTTGCAACAGCTAATGGGGATGCTAATAAAATGCCCCAAAAAATTATGCAGAAGTTTTTTGGTACTCTTCCCCAGATCTGTGCCTCGACACAATCCTGTCTCTGAGCTCTACAGGCAATTCCTTTGTCCTCATGGCTTGGTTTTTGCTCTGACATGCACTGTCAACTGTGGGACCTTATATAGACAGGTGTGTGTCTTTCCAAATCATCTCCAATCAATTGAATTGACCACAGGTGGACTCCAATCATTTGTAGAAATATCTCAAGGATGATCAATTGAAATAGGATGCACCTGAGCTCAATTTAGAGTCTCAAAGCAAAGGGTCTGAATACTTATGTAAATAAGGTTTTTCTGTTTTTATTTTTTATAAATGTGCAGAAAATTGAAAAACCTGTTTTCGCTTTTTCATTATGGGGTATATTGTGTGTAGATTGAGAATTTGTTTTTAATTAATCAATTTTAGAATAAGGCTGTAAAGTAAACAAACTGTGGAAAAAGTCAAGGGGTCTGAATACTTTATGAAGGCTCTGTTTTTGCTGTTGTTCATTGTGGAATTGCAATTCCATCTTCTGCAGTCTAACCTCTTGTGGACAGACTATGTAGATGGTATAGTTAATGTGAGGTGGCCATTTTAGCATGTAAATATTGGTGGGGCAAACTCCACATTTATTTAGATGCATGCCAGCAAAGCCACAACACAACACTAAACAAATACATTAATTTCACTATAACGGTGACAAACGGTGCCCACAAACTGTTAGGGCCTTCATAAAGCTGTCCCAACAGCAGAGCTTTGTTTTCAGCACCATGGAGTCCTTACCATCGCTACACCTGGCTATCAGCGGAGCTTTGTCAGGCAGAAAAACTGTTCATTCAGCCTCATTTACTGCCTTTACAACAACAACAAAAACATAGCTGAAAGCAAAAAAAGAGACTGTGTTTGTATACAGCCTTATAAACTCAACATTTGTTTTTATATTGTTTGCAAGCTGATTTGTGACACGTATTAATCCCCAAAGAACATGCAAAACAGGCAACAAAAAAACCAAAACATATATATTTATTTTTATAGCTTCTTATAGCTAAACAGGTGGGGGCTCTGTCCCACCTGCCCTGAATGACGGGTCGCCACAGTTAACGTGAAATTTTCAGTTCTGGATTGCTGAGATTATCTGCAGTCTATTATCAATGTTACATGCAGGTTAGTCACTGACAGAGAACCAGCTGTCCTCTACTCTCTTACTCTTGAGATAAGAAATACATAAATACAACAAAAATTATGGAGAGCTAACAATATCCCTGTCTTGAATTAATACTGACTAATCACAGCCATAATTATGTAGACATGATTAAAACATCTACTTCCTGTTTGTGAAACCAACCAGGGAACCAGTGGTTCAACAAAGACTGTCACCATTAAGACGATGAAATGCATACATATCTAGAAATAAATACCTAGCTAGAAATTAAGGATGCCCAAGACGTTTTGGAGTTTTGAAAACGCTTGTGCTGAAGACTCTGAAATAAAACAGCGGGAACAATTGAGAACAGAGTGAATGGAGAGAGGGAGGGAGTTTAGGAGGAGAGAGGTATGTGTTTTACCTGGAGTCATACATGGGGTCTGTGTACATGGGAGGACATAACAGGGGCTCCTGGGACCCCTTCCTGCTGCTGCCTCGCTCAGGGGGACCATCTGTGGAAGGAGGAGGGGTTAGTCTATCAAACAATATTCAACCACTAAAACTACAGCTTGAAGTGTAATAGAGGGAAGACTGTACATTTGCAGTTTTTAACTGAGTGAGGGAGGAGTATTGGGGAAAGATGCTGAATTCTGTGAATACTTTATAGAACTCTATGTATGATAAACAAAATACCATACTGTTTGTACCTTTTGGATTTCATTCCCCGTAATTCATTTCTGTCTGAGTAATGAGGAATGAGGTGAATAAAGCATGTTTATGAGTAATGAAAAATAAAATAAAAATGTCAGCATAAAATAAACTGAACTCATATCCATTCTCCATCTCCTTTTGAACAGCGCAGTTGCTATTACAGTGTAATAACAGGTAACATTAACCAGACTAGGTTGTGACTGTAGTAGACTAGACAGTAGCCATACTGAGCTCATATGTTGTCCCTCAGTGGTGTGTAGCGCTGGCTGGCTAGTTAGGAGCAACATAATCTTCTCAACCATTCAGAGTTAAGAGGATATTTTTGCTGGTTCTTAGCAGGAGGCATTGTCTTGGCTTACTGGAAAGTGTTTCGTTACAATACTGATGACCAATAACCTGCATGGCCACATCTATTCTAGTCTATGAGGACCTCTTCTATTCTTGTGACGACCTCTGGTACTCACGTGTACACACACACACACACACACACACACACACACACACACACACACACACACACACACACACACACACACAGTGTCTGTACCTTCACAGTCCAACAGGAAGCAGGTCAGCAGGTGGGGACAAACTTCCTCCAGCACAGAACAGAAAGCAGACAACCCAGAAGGTCCCTTCAAGGACAACTGGTCCAGGAACACCTCTACTCTCTTTTTTCTGGAGTCCTGCTCTAGTATCTCCTTGTGCTCCCCTAGAGAGAACACCTTGTCGTACACCAGGTACGGCAGCACGTTGTTTACATCCAGCTCATTCAGAATCCTCTCTCGGTTCCGTTTCAGAATCTTCGCCGCCCATTTCTTTTTCTTACGGCTGTAGGTTCTCCTGGCAACGAACCTCGCAGGTTTCTGTATTTTTTGCTTCTTGACAAACCACTTCTTGGTTCCGCTTTCAAACATCTTAAGAACCAAAGCTTCTTCCACTGCTTTATCGATACAGTAACCCAAGAAAGGAAGGTGCATATTGATGTTTCATATATCCATGCCACAGACTCCCCCAAAACAAACAAACACTCTGCTTTTGTTGTGGTTTGCTGAGTGGTTGTCTGTTCTGGAACAGGAAGAGATCAATCTGAACAGTGGCTGGATAGAATCCTACTGTAGCCTGGCTGGTGCTTACAGACAGGATAAGAGGATTATTTAAATAGTCTAAGTAGACCACTACAGCCTGTTCACTGGTGTGCTGTGTAGACACTACCAGTTTGGCTATGCTCACCTGAACTCAGGACACCACGGTGTTGTAGGGCAAACAATCTATTTTGAATGTTTCTCTTTATGCATGAAATATACTGTATTCTGGATTGGGATCATCCCTTGGGAGAAATTATCCAGGTACTATAGAAAAAAGGAGGAGTGCTGATCTAGGGTCAGGTTCCCTCTTATTCATTCTGATTTATTAAAAGGCAAAACTGATCCTAGATCTGCACTCCTACACTGTGACTGGATACATGCTCTGGGGTTGCTGAGGAACGCTCAACGCTGTCACGTCCTGACCATAGTAAGTTGTTATTTTCTATAGTAGAGTGGTCAGGGCGTGACAGGGGGTGTTTTGTGTGGGTTTTCTATGTTGTCTATTTCTATGTTTAAGTTCTAGTTTGTCTATTTCTATGTTGGGATTGTTTGGGTTGATCTCCAATTGCAGGCAGCTGATCCTCGTTACCTCTAATTGGAGGTCATATTTATGTTGATGTTTGTCCCACCTGTGTTTGTGGGTGATTATCTTTTGAGTAGTGTGTTTTCCTCTCTGCGTCACAGTTTTTTTTTTTTTTGTGTTTCAAGTAAATTTATGTATTGCATTTAGTTTCACGGAATAAATAAATATGTGGAACTACGAACACGCTGCATTTTGGTCCGATCCTTCAGACAGCCGTGACAAACTCCCTTTTCTTATATCGACGGAGGAGTTGAGTTTTGTTAACTGGTTGCGGAATTTTCTAGCAACAACATTGAGTCACCATCAGTCAATTCTTATAAAAAAATATATATTCTGACAGCTGTACTTATGTTTGTCCTGTACAACCGTGGTCCTTCCGCGCGGAGCTCAAACTCAAACTTTTATCGAATACAAACCACTGACTTTTTCCTCATTTGGATTTGCTCGTACTACTTACTACATACACACAGAGTACCACAGTATGAGTCATAATACCCATTATAAAAAAACAAGAGCTGAATATATTGATTAAAGTCACCTTGTCTGACAGAGATTCACATTTTTATCTTTTAGTCACACAGCAGATGCTCTTATCTAGAGCGACTTACAGTTGTGGGTAAATACATTTTCATACTTCTTCATACTGTTGCCCCGTGGGAATCGGACCCACAATCCTGGTGTTGCAAGTGCCATACTCTGCCAACTGAGCCGCACGGGACCAGTCTCAAAACATGGTTATCAAAACATCCCGCCAGGGTAAGCCTACACGAAACACAGCCCTTATTTGAAGTGTTTCTAAAAGTATGTGGACACCTGCTCGTCCAACATCTCATTCCAAAGTCATGGGCATTAATATGGAGTTGGTCCCCCCTTTGCTGCTATAACAGCCTCCACTCTTCTGGGAAGGCTTTCCACTAGATGTTGAAACATTGGTGTTGGGATTTGCTTCCATTCAGACACGAGCATTAGTGAGGTCGGGCACTGATGTTGGGCGATTAAACCGATGTTGGGCGATTAGACCTGGCTCGCAGTCGACGTTCCAATTCATCCCAAAGGTGTTCGATGGAGTTGAGGTCAGGGCTCTGTGCAGGCCAGTCAAGTTCTTCCACACCGATCTCGACAAACCATTTCTGTATGGACCTCGCTTTGTGCATGGGGGCATTGTCATGCTGAAACAGGAAAGGGCCTTCTCCAAACTGTTGCCACAAAGTTGGAAGCACAGAATCGTCTAGAATGTAATTGCATGCTGTAGCATTAAGATTTCCCTTCACTGGAACTAAGGGGCCCAGCCCGAACCATGAAGAACAGCTCCAGACCATTATTCCTCCGCCACCAAACTTTACAGTTAGCACTGTGCATTGGGGCAAGTGGCGTTCTCCTGGCATCCGCCAAACCCAGATTCGTCCTTCAGACTGCCAGATGGTGAAGCGTGATTCATCACTCCAGAGAACACGTTTCCACTGCTCCAGCCGACGCTTGGCATTGCGCATGGTGATCTTATGCTTGTGTGCGGCTGCTTGGCCATGGAAACCCATTTCACGAAGCTCCCGAAGAACAGTTCTTGTGCTGACATTGCTTCCAGAGGCAGTTTGGGCCTCGGTAGTGAGTGTTGCAACCGAGGTCAGAGGATTTTTATACACTACGCACTTTAGCACTCGGCGGTCCAGTTCTATGAGCTTATGTGGCCTATCACCGTTGATGCTCCTAGACATTTCCACTTCACAATAACAGCACTTACAGTTGACTGGGGCAGCTCTAGCAGGGCAGAAATCTGACAAACTGACTTGTTGGAAAGGTGGCATCCTGTGCCACGTTTAAAGTCACTGAGCTCTTCAGTAAGGCCATTCTACTGCCAATGTTTGTCTATGGAGATTGCATGGCTGTGTGCTCAATTTTATATACCTGTCAGCAACGGGTGTGGCTGAAATAGCCGAATCCACTAATTTGAAGGGGTGTCCACATACTTTTGTGTAAATAGAGCAGGTACAGGTAAGCATTTTCAGAATTTACATTTTTACAAGAATTGACTGATGGTGACTCAATGTTGCTATCAAATCTCTCGACCAGTTATCAAAACTCAACTCCTCGTTGATATAAGAGAACGGAGTTGAGCGTTCCTCAGCTAGCCCAGTACCCAGTATGTACAGAGAACGGAGTTGAGCGTTCCTCAGCTAGCATAGTACCCAGTATGTACAGAGAACGGAGTTGAGCGTTCCTCAGCTAGCCCAGTACCCAGTATGTACAGAGAACGGAGTTGAGCGTTCCTCAGCTAGCCCAGTACCCAGTATGTACAGAGAACGGAGTTGAGCGTTCCTCAGCTAGCCCAGTACCCAGTATGTACAGAGAACGGAGTTGAGCGTTCCTCAGCTAGCCCAGTCAAGAATAGTAGTGCTGATCTAGGCTCCTGAGTGACGCATGTGTGTGTGTAGGGCAGAAATTTGACGAACTGACTTGTTGCAAAGGTCCTAAGACGGTGTCACGTTTAAAGTCACTGGGCTCTTCAGTGAGACCATTCTACTGCCAATGTTTGTCTATGGAGATTGCATGGCTGTGTGCTCGATTTTATACCCCTGTCAGCAATGGGTGTGGCTGAAATGGCAGAATCCACTAATTTGAAGGGGTGTCCACATACTTTTGACCATGTAGTGTATATATATTTGCCACTACTTTGGCCTAGCCTGAGTGCCAGTCGGTTTGTGCTATCATACCAACTCCAATGTCACTCATTGTCATGTCAAATTAGTAAAAAAATAAAAAAATAAAAAACGAATGAAGTTTGGTTTGACAATGACTGCTTTGGAGTTGGCTAAAGCACAAACTCCCGAGTGGCGCAGTGGGTCTCAGTGCTAGAGGCGTCATTACAGACCCTGGTTTGATTCCAGGCTGTATCCTGTACCTCTCAGTTTGAGTCTGTTGCGTTCTGGAATCCTATTTGGCCGGATCCTGTACCTCTCAGTTTTGGACTGTTGCGTTCTGGAATCCTATTTGGCCGGATCCTGTACCTCTCAGTTTTGGACTGTTGTGTTCTGGAATCCTATTTGGCCGGATCCTGTACCTCTCAGTTTTGGTCTGTTGCGTTCTGGAATCCTATTTGGCCGGATCCTGTACCTCTCAGTTTTGGACTGTTGCGTTCTGGAATCCTATTTGGCCGGATCCAGTACCTCTCAGTTTGAGTCTGTGGCGTTCTGGAATCCTATTTGGCCGGATCCTGTACCTCTCAGTTTGAGTCTGTTGTGTTCTGGAATCCTATTTGGCCGGATCCTGTACCTCTCAGTTTTGGACTGTTGCGTTCTGGAATCCTATTTGGCCGGATCCTGTACCTCTCAGTTTGAGTCTGTGGCGTTCTGGAATCCTATTTGGCCGGATCCTGTACCTCTCAGTTTGGGTCTGTTGCGTTCTGGAACCTATCCAGTACCTCTCTTGGGGCATGAAAAATGTTCTTTCAAAAGAGACTAATTGTAATAAA
>NC_138313.1:45920000-46215000 GCF_965601325.2 Salmo salar
GAGAGACTGTTGGATTGTCTTACTTTGAAAATGACAAAATGGGCCGGCATCTCACTGAAAGAGGAAGTAGTGGAAGGTCAACTAAATATAATCTAAAAGCAATTGCCAATAGCACAATGGACAGACAGTCGTAAATGAAGTCCAGGCCAAATGCTTTAGAGACTGATTTTTTGTTACATCATTCTGTGGGGATTCACTTCTTATCATAAATGCAAAGCCATTCTCCTATAGCCTCCAAAGCCATTCTCCTATAGCCCCCAAAGCCATTCTCCTATAGCCCCCAAAGCCATTATCCTATAGCCCCCAAAGCCATTCTCCTGTAGCCTCCAAAGCCATTCTCCTATAGCCTCCAAAGCCATTCTCCTATAGCCTCCAAAGCCATTCTCCTATAGCCCTCAAAGCCAATTCTCCTATAGCCTCCAAAGCCAATTCTCCTATAGCCTCCAAAGCCAATTCTCCTATACATATTTGATTTAACGGTTGCATTGTACAGTTGGATTTGATCAGGCTTTCCTCCCCCACTCACTGCAGTGCCTCAGATCATGTCTCAATAAGGAGGTTGAGTAACTGAGGTATAGCCTAGACTATCCACAGCCCAGCGGTTGGTGGACTAACCTGTGGGGTTAGGGTTAGGGGTCCCAGTCCTGGGTCTACTAGAGTTGGACTAACCTGTGGGGTTAGGGGTCCCAGTCCTGGGTCTACTAGAGTTGGACTAACCTGTGGGGTTAGGGGTCCCAGTCCTGGGTCTACTAGAGTTGGACTAACCTGTGGGGTTAGGGGTCCCAGTCCTGGGTCTACTAGAGTTGGACTAAGCTGTGGGGTTAGGGTGAGGGGTCCCAGTCCTGGGTCTACTAGAGTTGGACTAACCTGTGGGGTTAGGGGTCCCAGTCCTGGGTCTACTAGAGTTGGACTAACCTGTGGGGTTAGGGGTCCCAGTCCTGGGTCTACTAGAGTTGGACTAACCTGTGGGGTTAGGGGTCCCAGTCCTGGGTCTACTAGAGTTGGACTAACCTGTGGGGTTAGGGGTCCCAGTCCTGGGTCTACTAGAGTTGAACTAACCTGTGGGGAGATGGGAAAGGGTCCCAGTCCTGGGTCTACTAGAGTTGGACTAACCTGTGGGGTTAGGGGTCCCAGTCCTGGGTCTACTAGAGTTGGACTAACCTGTGGGGTTAGGGGTCCCAGTCCTGGGTCTACTAGAGTTGGACTAACCTGTGGGGTTAGGGTTAGGGGTCCCAGTCCTGGGTCTACTAGAGTTGGACTAACCTGTGGGGTTAGGGGTCCCAGTCCTGGATCTACTAGAGTTGGACTAACCTGTGGGGTTAGGGTTAGGGGTCCCAGTCCTGGGTCTACTAGAGTTGGACTAACCTGTGGGGTTAGGGGTCCCAGTCGTGGGTCTACTAGAGTTGGACTAACCTGTGGGGAGATGGGTAAGGGTCCCAGTCCTGGGTCTACTAGAGTTGGACTAACCTGTGGGGATAGGGTTAGGGGTCCCAGTCCTGGGTCTACTAGTGGTAGATGGAGGGTGTCGGTATCGGGGTAGCGATAGGGGTGGAGGAGTTGTTGGGAATGGACACTCTGGAGCTCTGTCAGGTGACTCTCTTGTGAGGGAGTTTCCAACAAGTCACTCTGGTGCATGCCTCTGTCAGAGTGGTAGTCCCAACCGTGTTCTAAACCATAAGAGAGACATAACATATTATAAGCATTGATATAAGACATTATAAAGGCTCATACATGCTTACAACTAGTTAAAAAGCATTTTACTGTCAGGCTTTAAGTAACGTGTTACCGTAATTTATTTTCAATGAGGACAATTGGAATTTCAATTGTTTACTTGCTAAACTGACTGAATTGAATTGATCCCAACCTTATCGGACAGCTATTCAGTATTTAACGGGTGAAGCTTTATCACCATATTCATAGTGTGTTTTTTCCACCCACCATCGTGAAGTTCTCCAACATTGGTGAGATATGAGTACAACTCTACTGGTGGTCGATAATTCTCGGGATCATATGAGATTATTTCTTCAGATGCCTTTGGGAAAGAAAGATCTCATACATGTCAAAAATGAAGTCAGATTGCAAAAGATGATGTGTTTCAAAGAATGGGTAATTCTATATACTGTAGGCTGAGTACATATCTTACTAGTGATATATATATATATATATACACACACTACCGTTCAAAAGTTTGGGGTCACTTAGAAATGTCCTTGTTTTTGAATTTTTTTAAATAATTTTGTCCATTAAAATAACATCAAATTGATCAGAAATACAGTGTAGACATTGTTAATGTTGTAAATGTCTATTGTAGCTGGAAACGGCTGATTTTTTTATGGAATTTCTACCTAGGCGTACAGAGGCCCATTATCAGCAACCATCACTCCTGTGTTCCAGTGGTACGTTGTGTTAGCTAATCCAAGTTTATAATTTTAATAAGATCATTGATCATTAGAAAACCCTTTTGCAATTATGTTAGTACAGCTGAAAACTGTAGTTCTGATTAAAGAAGCAATAAAACTGGCCTTCTTTAGACTAGTTGAGTATCAGCAGTTGTGGGTTCGATTACACGCTCAAAATGTCCAGAAACAAACGACTTTCTTCTGAAGCTCGTCAGTCTATTCTTGTTCTGAGAAATGAAGGCTATTCCATGCGAGAAATTGCCAAGAAACTGAAGATCTCATACAACGCTGTGTACTACTCCCTTCACAGAACAGCGCAAACTGCCTCTAACCAGAATAGAAAGGAGTGGGAGGCCCTGGTGCATAAGGTGAATGCACCAATTTGTAAGTCGCTCTGGATAAGAGCGTCTGCTAAATGACTTAAATGTAAATGTAAACTGAGCAAGAGGACAAGTACATTAGAGTGTCTAGTTTGAGAAACAGATGCCTTACAAGTCCTCAACTGGCAGCTTCATTAAATAGTACCTGCAAAACACCAGTCTCAACGTCAACAGAGAACAGGAAACTCCGGGATGCAGGCCTTCTAGGCAGAGTAGCAAAGAAAAAGCCATATCTCGGACTGGCCAATAAGAAGAAAAGATGGGCAAAAGAACACAGACACTGGACAAAGGAACTCTGCCTAGAAGGACAGCATCTCGGAGTTGCCTCTTCACTGTTGACGTTGAGACTGGCGTTTTGAGGGTACTATTTAATGAAGCTGCCAGTTGAGGACTTGTGAGGCGTCTGTTTTTTCAAATTAGACGCTCTAATGTAATTGAACCCACAAATGCTGATGCTCCAGATACTCAAAAGGCCAGTTTTATTGCTTCCTTAATCAGTACATCAGTTTTTAGCTGTGCTAACATAATTGCAAAAGGGTTTTTTAATGATCAATTAGCCTTTTAAAATTATAAACTTGGATTAGCTAACACAACGTGCCATTGGAACACAGGAGTGATGGTTGCTGATAATGGGCCTCTGTACACCTATGTAGATATTCCATTTAAAAAAATCAGCCGTTTCCAGCTACAATAGTCATTTATAACATTAACAATGTCTACACTGTATTTCTGATTAATTTGATGTTATTTTACTGGACACAAAATGTACTTTTCTTTCAAAAACAAGGACATTTCTAAGTGACCCCAAACTTTTGAACGGTAGTGTGTATATAATATGTATATATATATGTTTTATTTATTTAAACTTTATTTAACAAGGCAAGTCAGTTAAGAATACATTCGTATTTACAATGACGGCCAAACACGGGCGACGCTGGGCCAATTGTATAATGTAATACACATCTCATTGGATATAAATACAAAGTTTATTATATATTTAACAAAATCAAAACCCATGTTTTGGCATATTTCACATGTACTTTTAACACATTTCTCAGCCACATTTGCAACACACAAAAGATCACACACAAAATACTTACAGATGAAATGATGTAGCTTTCCATCCTATGCATGAAGATGACTTTAGAAAACCCTTGTGCGTTTAGCTCTTAAAAAACACAGTTACATTCATGAAATAACTGAGAAATATCCTTTGATTTAATTCCCTTGAATTTTGATTGAAATCCTTTTTAGTTTGAATACAATGTTACAGTTGACAACTATCAGATCAAACAGAGCTGAAAAACAATGCTGAGAGCATTAAAACAACACCATTACTCTACTTCCACTTCTATCACCTTTATCTAATTCCTGACAGTTGCTGATTTGTCAGAGGATGTGAACCAATCATATTCACATTCATGGGTTTGGTCTCACTGTTTTTTCTGCCAAGATTTTAAACAATGAGTCAACCTATCTTTCAGGATTTTAACTATTATATCTGGTAAATGCACTAAAATAATTGAACATAAAACATGTTTTTACTTGTGGGAGAGTTATAGCAGACCTACTGTATATAACAGTGATATTCTTTGTAACGGTATTGTCAGTAAATACTTTAAAGCATTGACTTAGATAAGAGGTTATTGTTGAAGAGTTTTGAGAGAAGTCTAAACCAAAAGTGAAGTTGGCAAAAGCGCTTGTTCCCTTTTTTTAATTAAAGGTCCTGTCCTATATAATACATTGGAGGAAGTGACACGGTGACACAGTGACACATAGCGCTACAGAGAAATGTATTGTATTAACACAGTGAATAAAAGCATAAAGGTCTGCGTGTTATATTACCATTACTAGGCTGTATGTACACTACCGTTCAAAAGTTTGGGGTCACTTAGAAATGTCCTTGTTTTTGAAAGAAAAACAATTTTTTGGTCCATTAAAATAACATCAAATTGTTTAGAAATACAGTGTAGATATTGTTAATGTTGTAAATGACTATTGTAGCTGGAAACTGATTATTTTTAATATAATATCTACATAGGCGTACAGAGGCCCATTATCAGCAACCATCACTCCTGTGTTCCAATGGCACGTTGTGTTAGCTAATCCAAGTTTATCATTTTAAAAGGCTAATTGATCATTAGAAAACCCTTTTGCAATTATGTTAGCACAGCTGAAAACTGTTGTACTGATTAAAGAAGCAATAAAACTGGCCTTCTTCAGTCTAGTTGAGTATCAGCATTTGTGGGTTTGATTACAGGCTCAGTATGTCCAGAAACAAAGACCTTTCTGCTGAAACTAGTCAGTCTGAAGAAGCCCAGTTTCTACATACATACATACATACATACATACATACATACATACATACATACATACATACATACATATACACACACTCTCTTAAATGAGGAACTGTGATTGAACTAACAGATTCAATTCCTTATTAAATACATGAGTCATGACAATGAGAAAAACAACTGCAAGCTACCACAACACAAAGATGCCTGGGAACCAAGATGCATGGATTGAATTGTATACTTACGTACGTGATGGTACAGCAAGACATCATTATTCTCATGATTGGTGGAAACACAGTGTTTTGTTTTGGACAGTTGTAACATATTGCTGGCCTCAGGCCTGTTGTTATATTGGTTCTTTTTTGACCCCAGATTATTTATTTTTTTAAACTATATTTTTGTAAAAATCTGCTTTATTAAACAAGAGGTTAGTATCATCAGTAACAGAACCTCCTATTAATGCCAATGTGTGAAGATTGTTGTGTTTTTTCCCCGACATGTTGGAGTGTATTTTCTTGTCACTGCAGGAAGTCTGTTAGATCTGCAGAGAACACTGTCTCTCTCTTAGACAACTCTTAAAACATCTCCACAGCAACTGTCTCTCAGTACTCAATGGCACCCTATTCCCTATACAGTGCACTACTTTTGACCAGAACCCATAGGCACTCTTAGAGGGCTTCGTTTGACCAGGGCCCTGTCTCAGTCCCCAATGGCAACCTTTTCCCTGTACAGATGTAGGATCTTAATTTGATCCTGTTGCAGGAGATCCTTCCTGCAATGCAGGACATTTTAAAAATTGTAGTGTATTTGAGGTTTAAAAATGCTTCTGAAATTTGGAATTTCCACTTTAAAATTTCAGACTTGATTTTTCCTTACAAAAAATGTATCAACCTCTACAAATATGTCCAATAATTATAATTCACATAATAATTCACATTTCCTGTTGCTGCAGGATTATTATCCTTTTGTAGCAAACTGGCTCAAATTAAGATCCTACATCTGTATAATGCACTACTTTTGACCACGAGCAATAGGGCATTTGTTAAAAGTAGTGCACTATATAGAGAATAGGGTGCCATTTTGGATGAATAATTTGTCTTAAATCATGGAAAACACAGGATGAGGTCAGTAAGAGAAAACCCCTATATGTCTCTCTCTTTCTCTCATGACTCAAAGACACAAGTGTTGCAGGAGCCATGGCAACCAGACTCACCAACCACCAAACAAACACAACACAGCTCATCTCCAGACAGCCCCACAGAAACAAACATAGCTACCAGAAGGTTGGAGAGAAACAAACATGGCTACCTGAAGGTTGGAGACAAACAAACATGGCTACCTGAAGGGTGGAGACAAACAAACATGGCTACCTGAAGGGTGGAGAGAAACAAACATGGCTACCTGAAGGTTGGAGACAAACAAACATGGCTACCAGAAGGTTGGAGAGAAACAAACATGGCTACAAGAAGGTTGGAGAGAAACAAACATGGCTACCAGAAGGTTGGAGAGAAACAAACATGGCTACCTGAAGGGTGGAGAGAAACAAACATGGCTACCTGAAGGGTGGCGATGTGCTGAGTTGTTTGGGTATCAGTCCTAACACTATTCTGTTAGAATGTACTGTAAACTCTATCTCGTACTTTATTTATTTGACTATATGGACAGTGAACATACAATTATATTGTGTTGGCTCATGCATTATTATCAAATGTTTGCTCTGTCTCCATCTGCTGGCATCGACAAGTGGACTCGCTAATAAATCCCTCGAGCAATATTGGACAGACCCACAGCAAGAGAGAAATGAACCAAAATACAGGCCCGTCCTGATATAATCACCGAATGCTTTTTTACAATTTTATACAACGTAATGTTTACTGGTATTTGGTCGTGCTGGGACAATTAACGATAGTATTTGTGATCTGTTGTCAATAATGGCCTAGGATTATATCGTTACACGGTCATCACAGTATTATAATCTTGATGCTGCGGCAGAGAGCGACGACATCCCCCCTCACGAACCATTGATTGCTGTCCAGGGGAAGGAATTATCCAGGCAGCTGGAACCCTCTCTTCTAAACCGCACACCGTGGAACATCATGTCTGCTATGAGGACATTGACGGTGGCTGGACTGTTTTTGTCTTTTTGCGCCTTGGGGCTCATAGCAGTCGCAATATGTACTGACAATTGGTACGAGACGGATGCGAGAAGACACAAGGAACGTTGTAAGAATTATTCCAACAAAAGAAACGACCCTGGATTCATCTATATCTCCAACCAGAATCTACCACTACGCATGCTACCGAAGGAGAATAACGTGGAGAGGAAAGGGTCGAGTGGAGGAGTCCTCCTGCGGGCTAAGCGGCACTTTTTGCCCCCTGCCCCGGCCATGGAGTCCCTCTGCAGTCGGCAGTACAACTCCACCATCTCCGGGCTGTGGAGGAAATGTCATCGAGAGGGATTCGACCTGGAGACAGAGGATCTCATCTTTAAAGGTGTCATCATTTGATCACGTCACACACAATATATTGTTTATATATAAAATGTCAGTGGCGTTATAGTCTGTTTACAAGGCGTATTTATGCTCATTGATGTGGTGAATAGAGCGAATCATCGGAATTTGAGCTCTGCATGAGGTGCTCTCCGAGGAGCTGATCTAGCGGTCCGCCCACATTCAAGGCCTACGCAGCAACAACAACACGGCTTTTCATCCATCATGTCGTAACACAGTGACTAAT
This sequence comes from Salmo salar, assembly GCF_965601325.2. Classification (NCBI taxonomy): domain Eukaryota; kingdom Metazoa; phylum Chordata; class Actinopteri; order Salmoniformes; family Salmonidae; genus Salmo; species Salmo salar. The sequence continues at coordinate 45,927,813 of NC_138313.1, forward strand.
TTATTGTATTTTTAACCATTATTTAACTAGGCAAGTCAGTTAAGAACAAAATCATATTTACAATGACGGCCTATCGGGGAACAGTGTTGTTCAAGGGCAGAACGACAGATTTTTACCATGTCAGCTCTGGATTCGAACCAGCAACCAACCTTTCGGTTACTGGCCCAACGTTCTAACCACTAGGCTACCTGCCGCCCCAAAACGCACCAATGTGACACAAATGTTGACGCTTGATTTTTTTGTGTCATCTCAACGTTGTGTCAGTGTGTTCATGGGGTCATATTGTACTAGAATAGGCCCCACTTGTCTGTTTGGTGTTTTTGGAGTTAAACCTATAGGCTACAGACTACAGAGCTGCAACTAAGACCATAGGCCAATGAAAAAAACACTGCATATTAACACTGAATGTGAATATATGTGGTGAAACTATGGTTCATGCTGCTAGTCATTTAATTTTTTATCAGGTAGGCTACATATGCAAAAATATTTCTCATTTCAATATGGCCTCTTCATTTTTTATTTAACCTTTATTTAAACAGGGAGTCACATTGAGATTTAAACAAATCTATTTTCCAAGAGAGCCCTGAACACATTGAAACTATGTGTTGTTTTTATTCCTACTCTGCAGGTTTGGTTCAACGCTGCACACCAATAAAATACTACTACTCTTCTTTAGCCCTCCCCAGACATCTAAGCATCAATATAACCAAGACTATTGGTCAGGATGAGTGGCATGCACTCCGTAAGTTACCATAATAACCCCTTTTTCAATCTCCATCTCTATCTGGGGAATTAGAAAGCGCCTACAAAATGGCGCCTGGTTGGTTGGAAATACAGAGGGGTTAAGGGGTGGCTGGGAAACCCCCATAACACATCTGGGTCACACTTTATTTACATAGTTTGTTGATAGTCCGGATAGCCATACTATCTGTTTATAAGCAACTGCTTACTAAGGTTAGGGTTTGGTTTAGAATAAGGGTTAAGGTAAGGGTTAGTAGATAGTTATTTGAAATTTTACTGCTATTCTGTAGAGCATCTACAGATGGACTATCCATATCATGTGTTATCCAAATCAGTCCTTCCCCCATCCATTAGAATTGAAATATCAATGTGGGCCCTCCCACAATTGTCAAAGATATTGACATCAATTACTCCCAAGAGACATTGAGCACCCTCAACAGTCGATGTGTAATTCCAACCCTTCAGTCTAACTAAATAGGCACCACCACAGCAAAGTAAATGATTTTATTCTATGTTGATTTCTTCATCCCAAATTCCTCTCCCTGTGTAGACCTGCAGAGAATGACAGCCAGTTTCATCGGCATGGCTGTGTCCATCATCCTGTTTGGCTGGGTGATCGGAGCTCTGGGTTGTTGTAAGCAGCATGACCTGATGCAGTACGTAGCTGGACTCCTGTTTCTCATGGGAGGTAAGTTCTGAGAGAACACGCGCACACTATGCGTTGCATAGCTGGACTGCTCTTCCTCATAGGAGGTGAATGAGAAATGATGTACGCAGAATACATAGCAATACCATGAAGTACCACTGGGGGGGGTTAAAGTGTTTGTTATGAAGAGTGAGGCATCATCCTACTGGGCAGACATATTCTGAATCTACCTCTATTCTAGCCCCTATACTCACATCAGATAGGTGCAGTGAAATGTGTTGTTTTACAGGGTCAGCCATAGTAGTACGGCACCCCTGGAGCAAATTAGGGTTAAGTGCCTTGCTCAAGAGCACATCGACAGACTTTTCACCTTGTCTGATCAGGTATTTGAACCAGCAACATTTTGGTTACTGGCCCAACGCTCTAAATGCTAGGATAGGCTAGGCTACCCTGCCCTCTGATTGGCTTGGTGGGAATGTCACCATAGTGCTTCCACCTATCAAATCCTTTCATATCTGCAAGAGTGGCTAGGGAGTAGGGACTAGGGTTTGATTTGGAATTCAGAAGTCATTCTAATACCATCGATAAATGCATGAAACAGTCTTGTATATACTCTCTCTGTCTCTCTTCCTCTCTCTCCCCCTTTTCTCTCTCTCCCTCCCTGTCTCCCTCTCCCTGTCCCATCAGGAACATACTATATCATCTTTGTGTCTCTCTCTCCCTGTCCCATCAGGAACATGCTGTATCATCTCTCTGTGTACATGTGTATCAGGGATCAACTTCCAACTGTCCCGTTATCCTCGCTACATGTATGGGATCCCAGAAGACATCAGTCACGGATACGGTTGGTCCATGTTCTGCGCATGGGGGGGCCTAGGTCTCACCCTATTGGCCGGCTTCCTGTGCACCCTGGCTCCTTCCCTCTACCCTCCCATCCCTCACACTATGGTAGAGAGGCCGCAACGCAAGCCCCGACATGAGAACGGCTGTGTGTGACACCATGGAAATCAAGTACTATTTGAGTTGAACACGGGAGTGTGTGACATTCAGTGTCTGACAGAATTTCCAGTGACAGGACTCTCATCCCTCCTAAGTCTTGTTTCTTCTATGAAAAAAGAGATGCTTTTCTGTTCTGACTGGACAGGAGACGTTACCCAGGGACTAAGGATCTGTCAGTGTTGTATGTCTGACTGCACAAAGAAAGAAACGTTGGCTCTGGCTCTCCAGCTGGAGGGGAATATGTTGGGGTCGGATGGTGACTGTTTACTGAAGACAAATTCAGTTCTTATTTTCTTCGGTCCTCTTCCTCCTTAAACCCAAAATGTCAACAGTTACAGAATTATATTTTTTGTCCAATAATGAATTGTTCAGTGTTATTGCTTGCTATTAAAAGAGGAGAGAAGTTACTCTCCTAAAATATCTTCCTGTACCTTTGACCTTTTGATGCTGGTTCTAAAAAAAATAAAAGAACACAGAAGAACAATAATAGCCAAACTTTAAGGGACGAATTCTAACTTCTACTTGAGTCTATTTTTCACTTACTCTCCCATTGACATCAATGTATGGCCAAGTGAAAATTCGACATAAGTCCCAAGTTAGGATATACCCCTAGCTAAGTTATTAAAATAGCTATTAAAATAATATGGATGTGTATTCTCACATTTTCAAAGGGCAATCGTGTAGTAGTTTTACTGTTTGTACCCATTGAAAACAAAATATGTAAATGTCGATTTAGAAAATGTATGTATGTATGTATGCAGGTTTGCTTTTGTGTGTATTAAAAAAAAAACATGAGCATTAAGATAAAAGATTGTATTTGATGGGAAATGTTTTGATGTTCTTGAAGTTTACTGATCATGATAGTACCATCAAGATATTTTTGAAAAATAAAATGATGATACAAACCGTTGCTCCTGTGGTTGTGAATGTAACTATTATACAATAAAAGATAGCCGGTCCATTCAGACTCTGACCCTCTGTGAGAGGAGACAGTGATACTGGCCGAGGCAGATCTATGTATCGTATAGATCTGGGCTCCCGAGTGGCGTAGCGGTCTAAAGGCACTGCATTTCAGTCCTAGAGGCGTCACTACAGACTCGCTGGTTTGAATCCAGGCTGTATCACAACCGGCTGTGATTGGGAGTCCCATAGGGCGGAGCACAATTGGCCCATTGTCGTTAGGATTGGCCGGTGTTGTCACACCCTAATCTGTTTCACCTGTCTTTGATTGTCTCCACCCCCTTCCAGGTATCACCCATCTTCTCATTATCCCCTGTGTATTTATATCTGTGTTCTCTGTTTGTCTGTTGCCAGTTTGTTTTGTTCATCAGACCTACCAGTGGTTTTTCCCTTGCGCCTGTCTTTGCTATAGTTCCTGTTTTCTAGTTTCCCGGTTTTGACCCTTCCTGTTTGCCCTGAGCCTGCCTGCCGTCCTGTACCTTTGCACCACCTATCTGGATTACTGACATCTGCCTGCCCTTGACCTGTCATTTTGCTGCCCCTGTTCGAATAATACACTTTGTTACCTCGACACCGTTTGCACATGGGTCTTACCTTAAACGTGATAGGGGTAGGATGTCATTGTAAATAAGAATACATTCTTAATTGACTCCTAGTTAAATAGAAAAAAAATGTATTGGTCAGAGTTAATGTACATCGCATGGAAGGAAACAAGTCCTCTAGAACCTGTTAAGTTTAAGTTGTAAAATATTTTTTATATAACAGCAGTTTGCATTTTGTCTCAATACAATACTGGAGATTTGTGGCTGGCATTTCATGTGGCCAGTTCTAAAGTCTACCAGTGTTTCACAGGCCTGTAACTGTATAGCTCCTGAGGTATTAGATACAACACCAGTTTATTACTGTTGCGAACACAAGCTGAATGTATAAAAATGGCATATTATTCTCCATGTCCACTGACAGAGAATTTACACATGTGTACGCTGATTTATATACAAAGTATTTCTCTACAATGACGACTCCCCCCCCCCCCAAAATTGACAATAGACACAAGGAAAGTTCTACTTAGCTTGAGTTACAAGGTAACCTTCCCATGAAATCAGTCAGATATCTAACAGTGACAGTACCCCCTCCCTGACGCACGGGTCCAGCCGCAGGACGCCAACCAGAGGGACGGTCCCGAGGAGCAGGCCGGTCGCTTCTGCTGAGGCATGGGAGCCTGACGGGCCAACCGAGACGCGGGAGCCTGACGGGCCAACCGAGAAGCGGGAGCCTGACGGGCCAACCGAGACGCGGGAGCCTGACGGGCCAACCGAGACGCGGGAGCCTGACGGGCCAACCGAGACGCGGGAGCCTGACGGGCCAACCGAGGCATCCCCGGTTGCGTCGGCAGCTGCACTTGGACCCAATGTCACCAGTAAAAAAAAAAAATATTATATAAAAAACGAATAAAAAAAAAAAACCTTGTGGTGAGGTGTCATTCTGTAATGTGTACACTAACAATTGGGAAGCACGAACAGGGAGTGAATTTAATAAATAACAGACCGTAGACCAAAACAAGAACCACAAGTAGCGTACCAACATAAAACACAGGAACAGAATGAATAACACCTGGGGAGAGAACCAAAGAGAGTGACAGATATAGGGAAGGTAATCAGAAAGGTGATGGAATCCAGGTGAGTCTCATGAGGTGCGGGTGCGTGTAATGATGGTGACAGGTGTGCGTAATAATGAGAACTGGCGACAACGAGCGACAGAGAGGGGGGAGCGGGAGTAGACGTGAGAACTATACTCTTTGAGAACATAAAGATAGAGACATTTAAATCCTATAAAGATGGTGTCACGTCCTGACCATAGAAAGCTGTTATTTTCTATGGTAGAGTAGGTCAGGGCGTGACAGGGGGGGTGTTCTAGTTTAGTTTTTCTATGTTGTCATGTTCTAGTTTTGTATTTCTATGTTGGGTTTTGTTTGGGATGATCTCCAATTAGAGGCAGCTGGTCATGGTTGTCTCTAATTGGAGATCATACTTAAGTAGGTGTTTTTTTTCTTCCCACTTGGGTTTATGGGAGATTGTCTTTGAGTTAGTGTATGTTTCACCGCTGCGTCACAGTTTGTTGTTTTGTTATTCAGTTTATTTATATGTATAGCATAGTTTCACAGTGAAAATAAAATGTTGAACGACACACAGGCGGCACTTTGGTCCGCTCCTTTCTATGACAACCGTGACAGAGACATTTAAATCCCATAAAGATAGAGACATTTAAAGAGGTGAAGTAATTTCAAAGCAAGGATCCTACTGTATATAGTAGCCACAACTCCCCTCAGGAGCATGGAATATCAGACAGTCAGAGAATAGAATCATGGCTGGGTTGGTATTTGTATTTTATTAGGATCCCCATTAGCTGTTGCAAAAGCAGCAGCTACTCTTCCTGGGGTCCACACAAAACATGAAACATAATATAATACAGAACATTAATAGACAAAAACAGCTCAAGGACAGAACTACATAAAACATTTTTAAAGACACACATAGCCTTCATATCAATACATGCACACAAACTATTTATATTGTATTTATTATGGATCCCCATTAGTTCCTGCCAAGGCAGCAGCTACTCGTCCTGGGGTTTATTATGGATCCCCATTAGTTTCTGCCAAGGCAGCAGCTACTCGTCCTGGGGTTTATTATGGATCCCCATTAGTTCCTGCCAAGGCAGCAGCTACTCGTCCTGGGGTTTATTATGGATCCCCATTAGTTCCTGCCAAGGCAGCAGCTACTCTTCCTGGTGTCCAAACACATTAAATCCCTTTCGTCACACATAAAACAAAAGATAAAACAGTACATCATATAACATTATTACACTACTACAAATGTACAATACAACATGTTTGACACCACCAAACTATCTAGGTCAAACGTTTAATACCACCAAACTATCTAGGTCCAATAGGGGAGAGGCGTTGTGCAGTGAGATGTTGCTTTATCTGTTTTTTAAACCAGGTTTGTTGTTCATTTGACAAATATGAGATGGAACGGAGTTCCATGCAATAATTGCTCTATATAATACTGTATGCTTTCTTGATTTGTGCTGGACCTGGGGGCTGTGAAAAGACCCCTTGTGGCATGTCTGGTGGGGTAAGTGTGTGTGTCAGTACTGTGTGTATGTTGACTATGCAAACAATTTTGGATTTTCAACATTTTAATGTTTCTTACAAAAAGAAGTGATGTCGCGCTTTCATGTTTTGCCATCTGATTCGATGAAAGATGGAGTTGAATTTGTCTCTCTGCCCATAATTTCATTTAAAGTACGCCAACGTTTTTTTCCATCATTCTTTATATCATTGATTTTGGCTTCATAATACCGTTTCGTCTTCTTTTTTGTGATATCAAATCAAACTTTATTTGTCAACGCGTCGAATACAACAAGTGTAGACCTTACCGTGAAATGCTTTACTTATCAGCCCTTAACCAACAGTGCAGTTCAAGAAGAGTTAAGGAAATACTTACCAAATAAACTAAAGTAAATAACGAGGCTACATACAGGGGGTACCGGTACAATGTGCAGGGGTACAGGTTAGTCTAGGTAATTTGTACATATAGGTAGGGGTGAAGTTACTATGCATAGATAATTAACAGCAAGTAGCAGCAGTGTACTAAACAAATGGAGGGGGGTGTCAATATAAATAGTCCAGTGGCCATTTGATTAATTGTTCAGCAGTCTTATGGCTTGGGGGTAGAATTTGTTGAGGAGCCTTTTGGCCCTAGACATGGCGCTCTGGTACCGCTTGCCATGTTGTAACAGAGAAAACAGTCTATGACTTGGGTGACTGGAGTCTCTGAACATTTTTGGGGCTTTCCTCTGACACCGACTATTATATAGGTCCTGGATGGCAGGAACCTTTGCCCAAATGATGTACTGGGCCGTACGCACTTTTCTCTTTAGTGCCTTACGGTCAGATGCCGAGCAGTTGCCATACCATGCGGTGATGCAACCGGTCAAGATGCTCTCGATGGTGCAGCAGCTGAACTTTTTGAGGATCTGGGGACCCATGCCAAATCTTTTCAGTCTCCTGAGGTGGAAAAGCTGTTGTCATGCCCTCTTCATGACTGTCTTGGTGTGCTTGGACCATGATAGTTTGTTGGTGATGTGGACACCAAGGAACTTGAAAATCTCGACCCGCTACACTACAGCCCCGTCAATGTTAATGGGGGCCTGTTCGGCCCACCTTTTCCTGTAGTCCACGATCAGCTCCTTTGTCTTGCTCACATTGAGGGAGAGGTTGTTGTCCTGTTGCTCACCTCCTCCCTATAGGCTGTCTCATCGTTGTCGGTGATCAGGCCTACCACTGTTGTGTCGTCAGCAAACTTAATGATGGTTGGAGTTGTGCTTGGCCACGCAGTCGTGCGTGAACAGGGAGTAAAGGAGGTGACTAAGCATGCACCTGAGGGGCCCCAGTGTTGAGGATCAGCGTGGCAGATGTGTTGTTGCCTACCCTGGGGGCGGCCCGTCAGGATGTCCAGGATCCAGTTGCAGAGGGAGGTGTTTAGTCCCAGGGTCCTTAGCTTAGTGATGAGCTTTGAGGGCACTATGGTGTTGAACGCTGAGTTGTAGTCAATCTACAGCATTCTCACATAGGTGTTCCTTTTGTCCAGGTGGGAAAGGGCAGTGTGGAGTGCGATTGAGGTTGCGTCATTAGTGGATCTGTTGGGGCGGTATGCGAATTGGAGTGGGTCTAGGGTATCCAGGAGGATGCTGTTGATGTGAGCCATTACCAGCCTTTCATGGCTACCGACGTGAGTGCTACGGGGTGGTAATCATTTAGGCAGGTTATCTTCTCTTCCTTGGGCACAGGGACTATGGTGGTCTGCTTGAAACATGTAGGTATTACAGACTCAGTCAGGGAGGGGTTGAAAATGTCAGTGAAGACACTTGCTTGTTGGTCCACGCATGTTTTGAGTGCACGTCCTGGTAATCCGTCTGGCCCTGCGGCTTTGTGAATGTTGACCTGTTTAAAGGTTTTGCTCACATCGGCTACCGAGAGTGTTATCACACAGTCATCCAGAACAGCTGGTGCTCTCACGCATGCTTCAGTATTGCTTGCCTCGAAGCAAGCATAAAAGGCATTTAGCTAGTCTGGTAGGCTCACGTCACTGGGCAGCTCGCGTCTGGGTTTCCCTTTTGTAGTCCGTAATAGTTTTCAAGCCCTGCCACATTCGCTGAGCGTCAGAACTGGTGTAGTAGGATTCAATCTTAATCCTGTATTGATGCTTTGCTTGTTTGATGGTTCGTCTAGCGGGATTTCTTATAAGTGCCCGGATTAGTGTCCCGCTCCTTGAAAGCGGCAGCTCTAGCCTTTAGCTAGATGCGGATGTTGCCTGTTATCCATGGCTTCTGGTTGGGATATGCATGTACGGAAACTGTGGGGATGACGTCGTTGATGCACTGAGGTGGTATACTCCTCAATGCCATTGGATGAACCCCGGAACATATTCCAGTCTGTGCTAGCAAAACAGTCCTGTAGCGTAGCATCCGCGTCATCTGACCACTTCCGTACTGAGCGAGTCACTGGTACGTCCTGCTTTAGTTATTGCTTGTAAGCAGGAATCAGGAAGATAGAGTTATGGTTAGATTTGCCAAATGGAGGGCGAGGGAGAGCTTTGTATGCGTCTCTGTGTGTGGAGTAAAGGTAGCCTAGAGTTTTTCCCCCCTCTGGTTGCACATGTGACATGCTGGTAGAAATGAGGTAAAACGGATTTAAGTTTGCCTGCGTTAAAGTACCCGACCACTAGGATCACCGCTTCTGGATGAGCATTTTCTTGTTTGCTTATGCCCTTATAGAGTTGGTTGAGTGCAGTCTTAGTGCCAGCATCGGTCTGTGGTGGTAAATAGACGGCTATGAAAAATATAGATGAGAACTCTCTTGGTAGATAGTGTGGTCTACAGCTTATCATAAGGTACTCTACCTCAGGCGAGCAATACCTCTAGACTTCTTTAATATTAGACATCGCGCAGCAGCTGTTATTGACAAATAGACACACCCCCACCCCTCGTCTTACCAGAAGTAGCTTCTCTGTTCTGCCGGTGCATGGAAAATCCCGCCAGCTCTATATTATCCGTGTCGTCGTTCAGCCACGACTCTGTGAAACATAAGATATTACAATTTTTTTATGTCTCGTTGGTAGGATAATACTGAGAGTTTTCTGTTCCTAAAAAAATTAATTTGGGTAATTTTGGAGCCCCCGTACAGCACAACAAGGATGAGGAAATTAATCGCTGGTTGGGGTAAGTGAACATTTTTAGGATGCACAAACTATTTAGGCTAAAGGGATATTTGTTGAGGAGGGGATTTATTTGACCCATCTTCTATTTTTTATAATTCTACTTAACTTATAAGTTATAAGCAGTGGTATAACCCCCCTCCCCACTCCACACACACAGAGAGACCTATGTTCTTTCCAATAGGCCTAATTACAAATGACAAAAACACTGTAACATGTATAGGCTACTACTACACATTGAGATGTTCTGTTTTGAGGCAACTCAACCTTGTCCCTTCACTACGAACTATGAGAGAAAACAACAGCTCATGTTTGTCTCTGAGTCCCGTTGAGATCTCTATTGTCTCCCTCCGTGCATCTTTGTGGATAGGCTCCAGGACATTCAGTCATTCATTTTTTCAGTTGTCTCACCTCTCTCACATCGTTGTCTAGGCTCTGTTGGAACCTCCAACTCCCTGAGAGATTTCTCCATGCTTGTAAAAGCCTCACTGATATGCGTGATCTCCACTCTGAGAAACTTCTCATATCTATCCTCTCCGCTGTCTCTCTGGCTCTCTTTCTGTTCTCAGACTGAATTAACTCTCATCTAGGTTCTGATGTCTCTTTTCTGTTCTCAGGAAAAACGAGAAAAAGGAAAGAAGAGAGAACGGACAAGCTGCAGACAGATAGAGACAGGGAGATGGAAAGATAGACAGACAGACTGACAGACCGACATGATTGACAGACAGACTGATATACAGAGAGACAGACTGACTGTTAGACAGACTGACTGATAAACATATTGAATGACAGACAGACTGATAGACAGAGAATGATAGACAGACCGATAGACTGTCAGAGAGGACGGACAGACAACCAGACAGACAGAAAGGCAGGCAGGCAGGCAGACTAAAAGCTGAGAGGACAGACAGACAGGTGTATGATTGTACTGTCCTGTTGTCACGTCTTGATCCTAGTAAGATGTCATTTTCTATAGTAGAGTAGGGCAGGGTGTGACAGGGGATGTTTTGGGTTGTTCTATGTTTTATATTTCTATGTTTAAGTTCTAGTTTTTCTATTTCTATGTTAGGATTGTTTGGATTGATCTCTAATTGGAGGCAGCTGATCCTCATTGCCTCTGATTAGAGATCATATTTAAGTAGGGGTTTTTCTCTTCCTGTTTTGTGGGTGATTATATTTTGAGTAGTGTGTTTTCTTCTCTGCGTCACGGTTTGTTGGGTTGTGTATTTAAGTGTATTGCATTCAGTTTCACGTTTAATAAATATGTGGAACGAAACCGACGCTGCATTTTGGTCCGCTCGTTCAAACAGCCGTGACAGAATCACCCACCACCAAAGGATCAAGCAGCGTGGAATGGAGCAACAGGAGAAATGGACTTGGGAAGAAATCCTGGATGGGAAAGGACCCTGGAGGGAGGCTGGGGAGTATCGCCGACCGAAGGAGGAACTTGAGGCAGCGACGGCAGAGCGGTGATACTATGAGGCGCTGTACAAGCCACGAGGCAAGTGCGGGAGGCAGCTCCCAATTTTGTTTTTGGGGGGGGGGGAGCACACGGGGAGATTGGCGGAGTCAGGTTGGAGACCTGAGCCAACTTCCCGTGCTTACCGTGGGGAGCGGGTGACGAGGCAAGCACCGAGCTATGCGGTGATGCGCACTGTATCGCCAGTGAGCATTCACAGGCCGGTGCGATCTGTGCCCGCGCCCTACATTGGTCGAGCTAGGTTGAGCATCCAGCCAGAACGGGTGGTGTCAGCTCTACGCTCGAGATCTCCAGTGCGCCTCCACGGCCCAGTATGTCCTGTGTCTTCTCCTCGCACTCGCCCTGAGGGGTGTATTACCAGTCTGGCGCCTCCTATGCCAGCTCCACGCATCAGGCCTCCAGTGCGCCTGCCCAGTCCGGGGTGTCCTGTTCCTGCTCCTCGCACTCGCCCTGAGGTGCATGTTACTAGTCTGGCGCCTCCTATGCCAGTCCCACGCATCAGGCCTCCAGCGACGCTCCTCAGCCCGGAGCCTCCAGCCTCCGGCGATGATCCATTATCTGGTTCCTCCAGACATACAGAAGGGCGGGGATCAGCGGGCGGTGGGGGTAATACGCCCGGAACCAGAGCCGCCGCCATAGACATTAGTCACCCACCCTACCCTCCCTTTGTGTTTTGTGGTTGTTTTGTTGGGTTTTTGTTTTTTGTTTGCATTCGGAGTCTGCACCTTTGGGGGAGGGGGGGGGGGTACTGTCACGTCCTGACCCTAGTAAGATGTCATTTTCTATAGTAGGGCAGGGTGTGACAGGGGGTGTTTTGGGTTGTTCTGTTTTTTATTTCTATGTTATTTCTAAGTTCTAGTTTTTCTATGTTGGGATTGTTTGGGTTGATCTCTAATTGGAGGCAGCTGATCCTCATTGCCTCTGATTAGAGATCATATTTAAGTCGGGGTTTTTCTCTTCCTGTTTTGTGGGTGATTATATTTTGAGTAGTGTTCTTCTCTGCGTCAGTTTGTTGTTATGTTTTCAAGTATTTAAGTGTATTGCATTCAGTTTCACGTTTATGTCACATCCTGACCAGTAATAGGGGTTATTTGTTATTGTAGTTTGATCAGGACGTGGCAGAGGGTATTTGTTTTGTGGTTCGGGGTGGTGGTTTGTTTAGAAGGGTGTTTGATTTATTGTTTTGGGTTATGTTTTTGTATTTCTATGTTCTTTCTAGTTTAGTATTTCTATGTTTTAGGTGTTGGACTCAATTGGAGGCAGGTGTTTTCTAGTTGCCTCTGAGTCCTATAATTAGGTATGAGTTTGTGGGAGATTGTGCTAGGTATAGCTTAGTTGCCTTACCAGCCTGTTATGCGTCATTGTGTTTTGTGTATGTGTTTATTTTGGTTTCCCTCTTCCTAAATAAAGATGAGTACACATGATCCCGCTGCATTTTGGTCCGACAATGATTTTTCCTTATCGTCTGACGAAGAAGAATGTGACTGTTTAATAAATATGTTGAACGAAACCGACGCTGCATTTTGGTCTGCTCATTCAAACAGCCGTGACACCTGTGTTCTGTTCTGTTACTGCTAATACATATGTGTTTAATGGAACTCTTGGACATTTTTAATAATAAAAAACATATTTTATTTAAATGTAACCTTTATTTATAAAAGTAAGTCGATGAAGAACAAATTCCTATTTAGAATGACTGCCTGTCCAGACTCTGAAATAGAACAACTCAACACCGAGACAGACATCCAAGTTGACCTGTTTAACAAATGTGATTGGATGATTGCTCTACCGTTTATGGTCTGATAGGTTGATATCCGGTAACTGAAATCAACCTATCTGCTCAGCTAGCCGCCTTCAGCATCGTGGCTAACTGTGCCAGGTTGGTCTGTGAGTAAAGCCAGAAACTAACCATGTAAGACCAATGGTTTAAACCAATGATCTTAGCAACAGTTCAGGAGTCTGGCCACAGATAATAGTTAATGTTATTTAGACACATTACAGGGATACAAACAGAAAAAAATGGTTCTACTGGACGCTCATTGGCATGCTTTTGACATTCTTTTTGAATGAGGTTGGTATGAATTTGAGTTGCAGTGGTTTGTTCCACTAAACAGCTCTAGTATATACAAATGTTTTTACCAGAGACTCTTATACTTAAAATAGTGAATACTTTAGTCTCTGGCTGTCAGGCGGTGGGTATGAAGTTAGGCACAGGAGAGCAGAGATGAATGAACAACGCACTTTACTAGAGAAAATAGCACAAAGTAACAAAACCAATGTGCTAACAATGGTTGCCACAAAACACGGGTGAACACAGCACCCGGAACAAACCAGCCGGAAACGTACCGACCCTAACAATAAACAAACACACACAAAGACATGGGGGAAACAGAGGGTCAAATACATGACCTGTAATTGGGAAATGAAAACCAGGTGTGTGGGAAACATAGACAAAACCAATGGAAAATGAAAAGTGGATCGGCGATGGCTAGAAGACCGGCGACGCCGAGTGCCGCCCGAACAAGGAGAGGAACCGACTTCAGCGGAAGTCGTGACCCTGGCTTACCAGATAGACCCTTATATTTAAAACAGTGAATACTATAGTCTATGAGTTACCAGAGATTATTATATTTAAAACAGTGAATACTATAGTCTATGGGTTACCGGATAGACCCTTATATTTAAAACAGTGAATACTATAGTCTATGGGTTACCAGATAGACCCTTATATATAAACAGTGAATACTATAGTCTATGGGTTACCAGATAGACCCTTATATTTAAAATAGTGAATACTATAGTCTATGGGTTACCAGATAGACCCTTATATATAAACAGTGAATACTATAGTCTATGGGTTACCAGATAGACCCTTATATTTAAAATAGTGAATACTATAGTCTATGGGTTACCAGATAGACCCTTATATTTAAAACAGTGAATACTATAGTCTCTGGCTCTGGTATTATGCTGGGGGACATCTCTAACAAATGAAAAATACTTGGATAGGTACCTGGAGTCCATGATAAGTCTGTGGACCAGTTGAATTAATACTACTCTTTTCTCTACAGATAGCCAGCCTAACTGCTGAAAATGCTCTACCTCCTGACGAGTATGAGGGGGGAGTTTAAGTACAATTATTATGAGCTTGTTTTGCCTGATCTGTAGTTTAAACTTGAGATGTTTTGGGCTGCTGGCGAACTATCACACCGACCAGAGTCTATGGTGCCAATGTCAAGTCATTTTAAGGTCCAAAAACAATCACACACAGAAAAAGACTACCCAGACCAGGTCAACCCAGCCCTGCAACTGAGGTTGCCTTGTAGGGCTAATGACGTACATACACAATTCTAGGATCCTGCATATGTTGCAGTGTGTTTACATTTTGTAAAGTGATTGAGATGGAAGCAGATATGAAGGAGCGAGGGAGACATAGAGAGGAGGACTCTGGGATTGAACCCTTGCCACTAGGACCCGTCTCGAGGCAACACTATGCTACCACTAAATCAGACTAAAACACATTATGGAACAGATGAAGTCACTATTCTAGAACCTGCCCAGAGGAACACATGAAGGAAAATCAAGGTATTCAACTGAAGAGGCTATTTTTCCAGATTCAGATTAAGCCTAGTCTACATCTAAAATACCTTTAACGTAAATTCTCTTTTGAGATATTCTGGGATTATATTTTTTGGGTACAAATGTAAACACACCGCAACATATGCAGGATCCTAGAATTGTGTATGTACGTCACCAACCCTACAAGGCAACTTCAGATGTAGGACTGGGTTGAGCTGGTCTTGGTAGTCTTTTTTTGTATGTGATTGTTTTTGGGTAAACATAAATAAATACTGGGATTGATAGATACAAAACAACAGTGTTGGGGAAGCTACTCTGAAAATGTAGTTCACCAAGCTACCAATTACTTCACACTGGAACAAGTTAACATACACTAAAGCTACATTTATGAAAAATATAGTTTACTGAACTAAAGTTACTTTGAAAAAGTAGTTCACTACATCCAATCTACTTAGTGAAAGATTATCATGTCTAAATCTGAAAGGTTACAGACTACAAATTGCAAGACAGATTCCTCTGGAGTCAGATGGTAACAGAAAGTATAATTTATTATATTAAAAACTAAAAGTGAGAATTAGACACACAAAAAGTGTTTGAAGTGAGAAATAGGCAGGTCTGATGCCGAAAAAGAAATGAAAGTCTTCCCCACTTCACTTATATTTCATTTTTTCAAAAAAAGTAGTGTGTAGTTCCAGTAGTTATCTTAACCACTACATTTTAAAACAGTAGTGTGTAGTTCCAGTAGTTAGCTACACCCCTACATGGTAAAACAGTAGTGAGCAATTCCAGTAGTTAGCTAAACCGCTACATGGTAAAACAGTTATTAATTACTGAAAACACTACCAGGATTTGAATTTAGTTCAACTACCACCAAGCTACTGCAAAATGTAGATAAATGACTTGTTAAACTACATATAGTTCACTACTCCCAAACACTGCAAAACAAAAATAAATAACAAATTAATGTAAAAATATGCTTGTCTTGATAAGAATTGTATCAGTTGGCTTTAAACTGGGCGGTCCAAGCATGATGACGTTTCCTTTCTGAATGAGCTCTGTTCCGGTAAACCTGCAACACAGGTAGTCTCGCGATACACCTATATATAGGTATCATTGAAAGGTCCAGTCAGCATCTCTGTTTGTCCATATTGTCGGCAGTTAAGTACGTACCTGTTGCCAACTTGAGTTGTTTTCGATTGAATATTTTTTTTTTTAACAGCTGGGAAATGGTCACCAATAAAGTAAGTATCTGTTGTAGACCAGTGGCATATCATCGAACTTTCTCTGTGAGGTGGTTTCCATCCTGGTACACGTAGAGGTAGACTACTCCGCTAACTAATCATGCTTAGCCTCTGCTTTATGACAGATACTACTGATGAATGTTGTACAGATATGTAATATGGTTATTCAGCAGACATCCTAGCTACAGTACTCTGATCTGATGATTCTTATATACATCTGAATATTTCAATGATTCAAATGTTTTTTAAAGATTTGGCAGAAGCATGCTTATATTGTTAAGCAGACCAGCTGACCAAACAGGGGCTAAAGGTATTGTGATTCACTTCTTGAAAAATAAATGATCAGGTGTTTAGATTTGGCCTTGTGTGATGTTCCTGTGAAGAGAATTGGGTGTTTCAGTCATCATTGTCAATCCCAAAAACTAACTCATAGCTGGGACTGACATACTTAGCTTCATGTTTTACAGAGTTTGTAGAGACAATATAGGTCTATTGTTCTGACAGTAAGTGTTGAGGCTAGATACTGTGTGTGTTACTATGTACTCTGTGTTACTGTGTTACTATGTTACCGTGTTTTACTGTGTTACTGTGTGTTACTATGTTATTGTGTGTTACTGTGTTACTATGTTACTGTGTTTTACTGTGTTACTGTGTGTTACTGTGTGTTACTGTGTTACTGTGTGTTACTATGTTACTGTGTTTTACTGTGTTACTGTGTTACTATGTTACTGTCTGTTACTATGTTAATGTGTGTTACTGTGTTAACGTGTGTTACTATGTTTAATGTGTGTTACTGTGTTACTATGTTAATGTGTGTTACTGTGCATTACTGTGCTACTGTGTGTTACTGTGTTACTGTGTGTTACTGTGTGTTACTGTGTTACTGTGTGTTACTGTGTTACTGTGTTACTATGTTACTGTGTGTTACTGTGTGTTACTGTGTTACTGTGTGTTACTGTGCTACTGTGTGTTACTGTGTTACTGTGTTACTGTGTGTTACTGTGTTACTGTGCTACTGTGTGTTACTATGTTACTGTCTGTTACTGTGTTACTGTGTGTTACTGTGTTACTGTGTGTTACTATGTTACCGTGTGTTACTGTGTGTTACTGTGTAACTCTGTGTTACTATTTTACTATGTGTTACAATGTTACTGTGGGTTATTATGTTACTTTGTCTTACTGTGTTACTGTGTGTTACTATGTTTAATGTGTGTTTCTGTGTTACAATGTTACTGTGTTACTGTCTGTTACTGTGCTACTGTGTATTACTGTGTTACTGTGTTACTGTGTGTTACTGTGTTACTGTGTTACTGTGTGTTACTGTGTTACTGTGTATTACTGTGTTACTGTGTCACTGTGTGTTACTGTGTTACTGTGTGTTACTGTGCTACTGTGTGTTACTATGTGTTACTGTGTTACTGTGCTACTGTGTGTTACTGTGTTACTGTGTGTTACTGTGTTAATGTGTGTTACTATGTTACTGTGTTACTGTGTGGTACTGTGTTCCTGTGTGTTACTGTGTTACTACGTTACTGTGTATTACTATGTGTTACTATGTTACTGTATGTTACTGTGTTACTGTGTTACTGTGTGTTACTGTGTTACTATGTTACTGTGTTACTGTGTCACTGTGTGTTACTGTGTTACTGTGTGTTACTGTGCTACTGTGTGTTACTATGTGTTACTGTGTTACTGTGCTACTGTGTGTTACTGTGTTACTGTGTGTTACTGTGTTAATGTGTGTTACTATGTTACTGTGTTACTGTGTGGTACTGTGTTCCTGTGTGTTACTGTGTTACTACGTTACTGTGTGTTACTATGTTACTGTGTGTTACTATGTTACTGTATGTTACTGTGTTACTGTGTTACTGTGTGTTACTGTGTTACTATGTTACTATATGTTTCTATGTTACTGTGTGTTACTGTGTTACTGTGTGTTGCTATTTTACTGTGTGTTACTGTGTTACTGTGTGTTACTATGTTTAATGTGTGTTTCTGTGTTACTGTGTGTTACTATGTTACTGTCTGTTACTGTGTTACTATGTTACTGTCTGTTACTGTGTGTTACTGTGTTACTGTGCTACTGTGTGTTACTATGTTACTGTGTGTTACAGTGTGTTACAGTGTGTTACTATGTTTAATGTGTGTTACTGTGTTACTGTGTGTTACTGTGCTACTGTGTGTTACTATGTTACTGTCTATTACTGTGTTACTGTGTGTTACTGTGTTACTGTGTGTTACTATGTTACCGTGTGTTACTGTGTGTTACTGTGTAACTGTGTGTTACTATTTTACTATGTGTTACAATGTTACTGTGGGTTATTATGTTACTTTGTCTTACTGTGTTACTGTGTGTTACTATGTTACTGTGTGTTACTGTGTTACAATGTTACTGTGTTTTACTGTGTGTTACTGTGTTACTGTGTGTTACTATGTTACTGTGTGTTACTGTGTTACTGTGTGTTACTATGTTTAATGTGTGTTTCTGTGTTACTGTCTGTTACTGTGTTACTGTCTGTTACTGTGCTACTGTGTTACTGTGTTACTGTGTCACTGTGTGTTACTGTGTTACTGTGTGTTACTGTGCTACTGTGTGTTACTATGTGTTACTGTGTTACTGTGTGTTACTGTGTTAATGTGTGTTTTTATGTTACTGTGTTACTGTGTGTTACTGTGTTACTGTGTGTTACTGTGTTCCTGTGTGTTACTGTGTTAATGTGTGTTACTGTGTTACTGTGTGTTACTGTGTTAATGTGTGTTACTGTGTTACTGTGTGTTACTGTGTTACTATGTTAATGTGTGTTACTATGTTTAATGTGTGTTTCTGTGTTACTGTGTTTTACTATGTTACTGTGTGTTACTGTGTTACTGTGCTACTGTGTGTTACTATGTTACTGTGTGTTACAGTGTGTTACTATGTTTAATGTGTGTTTCTGTGTTACTATGTTACTGTGTTACTGTCTGTTACTGTGTTACTGTGTGTTACTGTGTTACTGTGTGTTACTATGTTACTGTGTGTTACTGTGTTACTGTCTGTTACTGTGTTCCTGTGTGTTACTGTGTTACTGTGTTACTGTCTGACTATGTTACTGTGTGTTACTGTGTTACTGTGTTACTGTGTTACTATGTTACTGTCTGTTACTGTGTTACTGTATTACTGTGTGTTACTGTATGTTACTGTGTTACTGTGTTACTATGTCACTGTCTGTTACTGTGTTACTGTGTTACTGTGCTACTTTGTGTTACTGTGTTACTGTGTGTTACTGTGTTATTATGTTACTGTGTTCCTGTATGTTACTGTGTTACTATGTTACTGTCTGTTACTGTGTTGCTGTGTTGATGTGTGTTACTGTGTGTTACTATGTGTTTCTATGTTACTGTGTGTTACTATGTTACCATGTGTTACTGTGTGTTGCTATTTTACTCTGTGTTTCTGTTACTGTGTGTTACTGTGTTACTTTGTTACTGTGTGTTACTATGTTACTGTGTGTTACTGTGTTGCTTTGTGTTGCTTTGTGTTACTATGTGTTACTATGTTACTGTGTCGTACTCTGTTACTGTGTGTTACTGTGTGTTACTATGTTACTGTGTGTTACTATGGTACTGTGTGTTACTATGGTACTGTGTAAATAGCCAGCCAGATAGCCACCTTAACTGCTTAAAATGCTCGACCTCCTGACCAGTATGAGGGGGGAATTTAAGTACAATTATTATGAGCCTGTTTTGCCTGATCTGTAGGTTAAACTTCAGGGCTATAGTCTCAACTGTCACAATTCTCTAAGACAGAACCCAGAAGCAGACCAGGACAAGGTGAGTAAAATGAAGGTGAGTATTTATTGGTAGTCTTGATGTGTAAATGTAATAATCCAGGAGACGGAACGGCAGCGGAGGTGAGTTGATGAGAGTGAATGGGTTGATCCAATGAAGTCACTGAATCCACCGACGGCCAGGCAAGGGAGTTGAATGTTCCGGGAGAATGACTGTAGACAAAGTAAACGGGAGTGAGTAACCGGCAACAAGTACAGAATAACAAAATAAACTCAGGAAACATGAGGCTGATACGCTGGCACAACATACTGTTCGTTGCTAACGATCCGGCAGGGAATGGATGTCAGGGCTTATGAAGAGGTGATGATCAGGACCAGGTGTGCAGATGGTTGATGAGATGCAGGTGCGGGTAATCAAAAGTTCTCCCACCTAACTTCGTCGCCTGGCAACCAGACAGGGTGCGTTCAGGAACCTCAGACAAAAGACTCCAAAACAAAAAACAGTCAGCTCAGGCAGAAAACAGACTCAGGAAGCGGGATTCCTGACAGTACCCCCCCTCCGACGAACGCCACCGGGCGGACAACCCGGAGCGCCAGGATGGAGGCGGTAGAAGTCACGAAGGAGGGTATCATCCAGGATCTGACGCCGAGGAATCCAACTCCTCTCCTCAGGACCATACCCCTCCCAGTCCACGAGATACTGGAAACCCCGATGTCTGGAATCCATAATGCGGCGCACAGTGTAGACTGGACCACCTCCGATCATCCGAGGAGGCGGTAGCAGAGGACTGAGGTGCACAGGCTTGAGGCAGGAGACATGAAAGGTGGGGTGGACTCTGAGCGTCTTAGGCAACTTGAGTCGAACCACAACAGGATTGATCACCTTCTCCACCACAAACGGACCAATGAACTTCGGTGACAGTTTCCTTGACTCAGTCCGCAGAGGAAGATCCCGTGTAGCCAACCATACCTTATCACCGATGGCATAAGCGGGAGCTGGAATCCGGCGACGATTCGCCTGGAGCTGATAACGGTCAGAAACCTTAAGGAGAGCCTTTCTGGCCCGATGCCAGGTCCGGTGGCAACGATGAATGTGGGCCTGGACCGAGGGTACAGAGAGATCCTTCTCCTGAGAAGGAAACAAGGGGGGGTTGGTAACCGTACAGGCACTGGAAGGGAGACATCCCAGTAGCAGATGTAGGGAGAGTATTGTGGGCATACTCGACCCATGGCAACTGAGAGGCCCAAGAGGCGGGGTTGGAAGAGACAAGGCAGGGCAGCGTGGATTCCATCTTCTGGTTGGCTCTCAGAAGAGGGCAATCCAGTAACAAAGTCCAGAGCCAGATGCGACCATGGTCGCCGGGGAATAGGTAGGGGATGAAGAAGTCCAGAGCTGGCCCGATTGGCACTCTTATTCTGTGCACATACTGGGCATGCAGCAACAAACCTCCGGGTATCTTCTCCCATGGCAGGCCACCAAAATCGTCTGCGTAGTAACGCCATCGTCCGAGCCACCCCCGGGTGACAAGCCATCTTGCTGGCGTGGGACCATTGGAGGACGGCAGAACGGACAGATTCAGGCACAAACAACCGACCGGGTGGACCGTTACCGGGACCGGGCTGCGTCCGAAGGGCCAGAACCTCCTCCTCAACCCTAGTGTGTAGTTCCAGTAGTTAGCTACACCACTACATTGTAAAACAGTAGTGTGTAGTTCCAGTAGTTAGCTACACCGCTACATGGTAAACAGTAGTGTGTAGTTCCAGTAGTTAGCTACACCGCTACATAGTAAAACAGTAGTGTGCAGTTCCAGTAGTTAGCTGCACCGCTACATGGTAAAACAGTTTTTATTTACTGAAAACAGTACCAAGATTTGAATTTAGTTCAACTACCACCAAGCTACTGCAAAATGTAGTTAAATTACTAGTTAAATTACATATAGTTCACTACTCCCCAACACAGAAAAAACAAAACAATCACAAATAAATATAAAAAGAAGCTAGTCTTGATAAGAATTGTATCAGTTGGCTTTAAATTGCGCGGTCCAAGCACGATGACGACTGCTTCAGGTAAACCTGCAACACAGGTAGTCTCGCGGTACACCTATATATACATATCATTGTAAGGTCCAGTCAGCATCTCTGTTCTTCCATTTTATTCGGCAGCTCTGTCAATCCATTTTGTCGGGACTTTAGTATGTATCTGTTGCCAATAGTTGAGAAACGTTTACCACTAAAGTAAGTATCTGTTGTAAACTAGAGGCATATCATTGAACTTTCTCTGTGAGGTGGTTTCCATCCTGGTACACGTGGAGGTAGAATACCCCGTTGACTAACCATGCTTAGTCTCTGCTTCATGACAGATACTACTGATGAATGTTGTACAGATATGCAATGTAATTCAGTTGACATCCTAGCTACAGTACTCTGATCGGATGGTTCTTCTATACAATTTAAGTCGGAAGTTTACATACACCTTAGCCAAATACATTTAAACTCAGTTTCACAATTCCTGACAGTTAATCCTAGTAAAAATTCCCTGCCTTAGGTGAGTTAGGATCACCACTTTATTTTAAGAATGTGAAATGTTTGAATAATAGTAGAGAGAATGATTTATTTCAGCTTTTATTTCTTTCATCACATTCCCAATGTGTCAGAAGTTTACATACACTCAATTAGTATTTGGTAGCATTGCCTTTCAATTGTTTAACTTGAATCTGTCACATCCTGACCAGCAGATGGAGCTGTTGTAGTAGTTTTGGGGTCAGGACGTGGCAGTCTTGTGTGTGTGTGATTGTTCTGTGTTGGTCTTGTGACTCCTGATCAGGAACAGCTGGGGATCGTTGTTCCTGATTGGGAGTCATATATGTAGGAGTATGTTTGTCACTTGGTTTGTGGGTAGTTGTTTTTGCACTGCGTTGGTGAGCCTGCAAAACTGTTTAGTGTTGTGGGTATCATTTATTGTATTGTCAAGTGGATGCTTTACTCTTTTTTTGTTAATTAAAATATGAGTATCCACAACTCTGCTGCATTTTGGTCTTCCCTGCAACACAACGAAGGATTTTGTGACAGAATCAAACGTTTCGGGGTAGCCTTCCACAAACTTCCCACAATAAGTTAGATGCATTTTGGCCTATTCTTCCTAACAGAGCTGGTTTAACTGAGTCAGGTTTGTAGGCCTCCTTGGTCGCACACGCTTTTTCAGTTCTGGCCACAAATGTTCTATAGGATTGAGGTCAGGGCTTTGTGATGGCCACTCAAATACCTTGACTTTGTTGTCCTTAAGCCATTTTGCCACAACTTGGAAGTATGCTTGGGGTCATTGTCCATTTGGAAGACCCATTTGAGACCAAGCTTTAACTTCCTGACTGATGTCTTGAGATGTTGCTTCAATATATACTCATAATTTTCCTGTCTCATGATGCCATCTATTTTGTGAAGTGCACCAGTCCCTCCTGCAGCAAATCACCCCCACAACATGATGCTGGCACCCCCGTGCTTCACGGTTGGGATGGTGTTCTTCGTCTTGCAAGGCTCCACCTTTTTCCTCCAAACATAACGATGGTCATTATGGCCAAACAGTTCTATTTTTGTTTCATCAGACCAGAGGACATTTCTCCAAAAAGTACGATCTTTGTCCCCATGTGCAGTTGCAAACCGTAGTCTGGCTTTTTATGGGGATTTTGGAGCAGTGGCTTCTTCCTTGCTGAGCGACCTTTCAGGTTATGTCGATATAGGACTCGTTTTACTGTGGATATAGATACTTTTGTACCCGTTTCCTCTAGCATCTTCACAAGGTTCTTTGCTGTTGTTCTGGGATTGATTTGCACTTTTCGCACCAAAGTACGTTCATCTGTAGGAGACAGAACGCGTCTCCTTCCTGAGCGGTATGATGGCTGCGTGGTCCAATGGTGTTTATACTTGCGTACTATTGTTTATACAGATGAACGTGGCATTTGGAAATTGCTCCCAAGGATGAACCAGACTTGTGGCGGTCTACAATTTTTTTCTGAGGTCTTGGCTGATTTCTTTTGATTTTCCCATGATGTCAAACTTAGAGGCACTGAGTTTGAAGGTAGGCCTTCAAATACATCCACAGGTACACCTCCAATTGACTCAAATGATGTCAATTAGCCTATCAGAAGCTTCTAAAGCCATGGCATTATTTTCTGGAATTTTCCAAGCTGTTTAAAGGCACAGTCAACTTAGTGTATGTAAACTTCTGACCTACTGGAAGTGTGATACAGTGAATTATAAGTGAAATAATTTGTCTGTAAACAATTGCTGGAAAAATTACTTTTGTCAAAACTATATCACAAAGTAGCTGTCCTAACCGACTTGCCAAAACTATAATTTGTTAACAAGAAATTTGCGGAGTGGTTGAAAACAAGTATGTGTATGTAAACTTCCGACTTCAACTGTACATCTGACTATTTCAATTATTCAAATGTTTTTTAAAGGTTTGGCAGAAGCATGCTTATCGTGTTAAGCAGACCAGATTCTGTGATTCACTTTTCTATATTACAATTCAGCTTTTTGAAAAATAAATGATCAGGTGTTTAGATTTGGCCTTGTGTGATGTTCCTGTGAAGATAATTGGGTGTTTCAGTCATTGTCTATCCCAAAAACTAACTTATAGCTGGGACTGACATACTTAGCTTCATGTTTTACAGAGTTTGTAGAGACAATATAGGCCTATTGTTCTGACAGTAAGTGTTGAGGCTAGATACTTCTGTTTTATAACAGCATTGTGTATGTTTGGTTCAATGCAGCCAATGTTACGTCTCCATTGCATGATATTCAGATATATGTTACTGTGTATTATACCATACACAGCAGCGGAGGCGTCAGAAGCGGAGGCGTCGGCTGCGGAGACGCCGGACGCGGAGGTGCCGGCTGAGGAGGCGTCAGCAGCAGAAGCGGAGGCGTCGGCTGCGGAGGCGTCAGCAGCTGGAGCGAAGGCGTCGACTGCGGAGGCGTCAGCAGCTGGAGCGGAGGCGACAATGTGTTATGCCTTAAAGGGCCAATCTCTAATTTCTATAAAAATAAAGAGAGTTACACACACTATATAAAGGCTCCCAGTAATTTATTGGATAAACCACCGTTTCAGCATCACTGTGTCTTCTTCAGGGTGATGTCATGAATGTGTAAACCAGGTTATGTAGACAAACAGTGCAATTAGTGCAACCAATGAAAATAGAGAGGGGTGTGTCATTGTAATTAGGGTTGTAATTAGGGTGATGAGGATGACAAAGTGAAACTGTTAAAAAGACAATAGTTTACAGCATGTTGAATTTCTCAGGCTGTTGTTTTCAATATCATATTTCTACATATTGTACATAGTATTAACCTCAACATACAATATTATTTCATTTAATATACAGTATTTCATTGTTTCCATTTCACTTAATCTTTGTAACACGTAATCTTTTGGTTCAAACATAAAGCATAACATGCATCATCAACGAAGGGAACATCTTGGGCGCACGCTGATAAACTGTGGAAATAATATGTTAATTTAGAAGACTAATCTGTGGAAATAATATGTGAATTTAGAAATGTATAAAAAGAGCATGAGATCAAAGTCAATATTCAGACCACTAGGGGGCAGTGTTTTTAGATGAGATGTGTTGTCTATGGTGCTACACTGAATGCACAAAACATTAGGAACAACTTCCTAATATTGAGTTGCACCCCCTTTTTCTGCCCTCTGAACAGCATCAATTCATTCAAAAATCAGTCATTCAAAAATCATCTGAAACACTATTATTGCACGCAGATGAATCAATGCAACTTATATGACTTGTTAAGCAAATGTTTACTCCTGAACATATTTAGGCTTGGCATAACAAAGGGGATGAATACTTATTGACTCAAGACATTTCAGCTTTTCATTTTTAATTCATTTGTAAAGAAAAATCTAAAAACAATTCCACTTTGACATTATGGGGTATTGAGTGTAGGCCAGTGACACAAAATCTAAATTTGATCCATGTTTAATTCAATCTATTCCTAGGCCGTCATTGAAAATAAGAATTTCTTTCTGCCCTTCGCATAACCAGCCACGTTCTAAGTCCTTCCGGTAGCCAATGAGAAAACAGATTCTCTGCTTCCAGTAGTCAATGAGAAACAGATTCTGTAAATGGAAGAACAGATTTGCCAGTGCACTCACTGCCCTCCAGTGTCTGTACAGTATAGTTCACTACAGGACTCACATGTTGCTGTTGGGTTGGTTTTCTCTCACTGGGGACAGGGACAGAGGATGGGGACAGGGACAGGTATGGGGGACAGGGACAGAGGATGGGTATGGGGACAGAAGAGGGGGAATGGGGACAGGTACTGGGGACAGGGACAGGTACGGGGGACATGGACAGGTACAGGGGACAGGGACGGATGGTGGGAGGGCCTCAGGTCTGGTGACAGAAGAGGGCCTCTTTAGCGTGCATAAGGGAACATGTGTTCTGTGTATGTGAGTGTGTGTGTGTGTATTAAGTCTATTGTGTGTGTGTGTGTGTGTGTGTGTGTGTGTGTGTGTGTGTGTGTGTGTGTGTGTGTACAGTGCATTCGGGAAGTATTATTTTGTTAGGTTACTGCCTTATTCTAAAATGGATTAAATAAATGTTTTCCCTCATCATTTTACACACAGTATCCCATAATGACAAAGCAAACACATGTTTTTAGAAATGTTTGCCAATATTTTTTTGCCATTTAAAAAAAATGTCTGCATCATTGAAGGTCCTCAAGAACACAGTGGCCTCCATCATTCTTAAATGGAAGAAATTTGGAACAACCAAGACTCTTCCTAGAGCAATCGGGGGAGAAGGGCCTTGGTGAGGGAGGTGACCAAGAACCCGATGGTCACTCTGACAGAGCTCCAGAGTTCCTCTGTGGAGATGGGAGATCCTTCCAGAAGGAGAACCATATCTGCTGCACTCCACCAATGGCGCAGCGGTCTAAGGCACTGCATCTCAGGGCTAGAGACATCAATTCAGACCCTGGTTTGAATTCCAGGCTGTATCACAACCGGACGTGATTGGGAGTCCCATAGTACGGCGCACAATTTGCCCAGAGTCGTCCAGGTTAGGGTTTGGCCAGGGTAGGCTGTCAAAAGACGGCAGGTAGCCTAGTGGTTAGAGCGTTGGACTAGTAACCGAAAGGCTGCAAGATCGAACCCCCGAGCTGACAAGGTAAAAATCTGTCATCTGCTCCTGAACAAGGCAGTTAACCCACTGTCCCAGGCCTTCATTGAAAATAAGAATTTGTTCTTAACTGACTTGCCTAGTTAAATAAAACAAATCAGGACTTTATGGTAGAGTGGCTGAACAGTAGCAACTCCTCAGTAAAAGGCACAGGACTGCCTGCTTGGAGTTTGCCAAAATGCACCTAAAGGACTCTCAGACCATGAGAAATGAGATTCTCTGGTCTGATGAAACTAAGATTTAACTCTTTGGCCTGAATGGCAAGCGTCACGTCTGGAGGATACCTGACAGAATCCCTACCGTGAAGCATGGTGGCAGCATCATGCTGTGGAGATGTTTTTCAGCTGCAGGGACTGTGAGACTAGTCAGGATCGAGGGAAAGATGAACGGAGCAAATTACAGAGAGATCCTTGATGAAAACCTGCTGCAGAGTGCTCAGGACCTCTGACTGGGGCGAAGGTTCAACTTCCAAAAGGACAATGACCCTAAGCACACAGCCAAGACAATGCAAAATCGGCTTCGGGACAAGCCTCTGAATGTTCTTGAGTGCCCCAGCCAGAGACCGGACTTGAATCTGATCGAACATCTCTGGAGAGACCTGAAAATATCTGTGCAGTGACCTTCCCAATCCAACCTGACAGAGCTTGAGAGGATCTGCAGAGAAGAATGGGAGAAACTCCCTAAATACAGGTATGCCAAGCTTGTAGCGTCATACCCAAGAAGACTGGAGGCTCTAATCGCTGCCAAAGGTGCTTCAACAAAGTACTGAGTAAAGGGTCTAAATACTTATATAAATGTCATATTTCAGTTTTTTATTTTAAATACATTTGCTAAAATAAAAATAAAAACTATTTTTGCTTTGTCATTATGGGGTATTGTGTGTAGATTGATGAGGAAATATATAATTTAATCAATTTACGAATGAAGCTATAACGTAACAGAATTTGGAAAAAGTGAATAGAACATCACAGAGATATCACACATCCAAGTTGACCTGTTTAACAAATGCGATTGGATGGTTGCTCTACCGTTTATGGTCTCTGATATGTTGATTTGTTATTTAGTAACAAGATATAATTATATTTAGAATTATCTGCTCAGCTAGCCGCCTTCAGCTAGCCGCCTTCAGCATCGTGGCTAACTGTGCCAGGTTGGTCTGTGAGTAAAGCCAGAAGCTAACCATGTAAGACCAATGGTTTAAACTAATTGTCTTAGCAACAGTTCAGGAGTCTGGCCCCAGAGAATTATTAACGTTTTTACTCAGACACATTACAGAGATACAAACAGAAAAAATGGTTCTACTGGTCACTCATTGGCCTGCTTTTGACATTCTTTTTTAATAAGGTCGGTATGAATTTGAGTTGCTGTGGTAGTTTTTTTCCACTAAACAGCTCTAGTATATACAAATAATGTTCTTACCAGATAGACTCTTATACTTAAAACAGTGAATACTATATTCTCTGGCTTACCAGATAGGCTCATATATTTAAAACAGTGTTGGATTCAACATTTTGAGCATTGAGATATTAAATAAATGATAGAAAAGAAGCATAGAATCAAAGGAGAAAGTGACTGGACCTCTGTAGAAAGACAGATGGCTGTGGAATGTGTTGGAATTTGTTGAGGAAGGGAGTTGAGCAACGGTTGAGATAGGGGAGACAGATGGACATCTGTGGACTAGGGGAAGGAACGGTTGAGGTCAGGAGGTGAGGTCAGGTCCCCTTAAGGGAGTAATCAGGGTTTAGTATATGGTTACCTTCTTCCTGTTGAGCATAAGATGTAAGGATTGGAGAGAAGGGGGAGTGTCTTAAGTGGGATATAAATATCTGGATGGGACAAATGCTGGGTTGTCTGAATACAGCTGTGCAGAACCTTTGGGAAGAATTAAACTTGGGTAAAGCTTCTCTAGCGTCCGTGAGTTATTTACTCTGAAAATAAGAACCTAACAAATGGCGTTGTTGGCAGGATTCACCACGATTTGTAGTCAAACCAAAGAGTCCAGATCAGTGGAGCAGAGCTGGCAACAAACAATGTAGGCTAGTTCCTATATCTGTTTCCACCCATTTTGACTTCTTGGGGAGATGAGAATTGTTGGCTGAACTAATTATGGGATATGGACCTGGAGAGCCTAAGTTTAATTCTATAGGCCCATTGTGATGTGACCGGTCGTAAATATATGGTGTAGGGTAGGTTCCATAAGGATAGGTCCCGAGTGGGGGTAATTCTCTGCGAGATCCATAGCGCAAGGTAAATATATGGTGTAGGGATAGGTCCCAAGTGGAGGTTTTTCTCTGTGAGAGCCAGGCTAATATACGTGAAGGGTAGGTTGCATATAGGATAGGTCCCTAGTGGGGGTATTCCCTTGTGAGATCTGTAAAAAGGACAAAAGTCCCCGTTGCAGTGAGTTTTTTGTTTAAGACGAGAGTTCTAGAAGATAGTGAGTTAAAAAAACAAAAAGAAAAGATAGGATATTCCAACACTGTTTGATTTACGTGTAGTAGCAGTATCAATATGGAGAGAGGTTGGTTTATGCCCTATGAGGAGGGGGCACGGTGAGAGATGATGTGGGCTATCAATAATAGTGATATTTGAGGAAGTACTGGAATAGGACATAAAGTCCTGTCCGTATTCTCCAGTAAGAAATTCGCAGATGCTATGGTATCGGTTCTAATACAAAGTATTACGTGCTGTGACCAATGAATTATTATCCGGGGCAGTGTGTAGTGCTATCTTAGAAAATAGTTAATAGAAGGTGTGTATTATAGACGGGAGTGAAGAAATCTAAAATACCCTGAACACCGATGGGAGTGTTTAGGGAATAATAACTAGTGATATGGTGACAGACGGACCCGTTACTCCCTGTAATATAGAGATAGTGGAATTTAATAAAGCCATGGAGGCGCTAAAAGAAGCGCACGAGCATTCTACCAATTCGGCTGGAATTGTAACGGCGTTGGTTGTCGTGGTTTAGGAATGATGCGCAGGAAGCAACGAGCACAGGGAGTGTTGTTTTTTAATAAACACTTTGAGAAACAAAAACAAAGTTCCCAAACACAGGGGAATAAATAAGGTGTGACAATGCCAAGCCGAACATGAACAAGACAGTCGGAAACAACAATTAATCCCGCACGAAAAGGAGCGGGCCAGCTAACCTAAATAGCCCCTCTAATGGCTAATTGACCACAGGTGTCTAAAATAAAAAAAAGGGAAAAGCAAAGGGAATCGGTGGCAGCTAATAGGCCGGTGATGACGACCGCCGAGCGCCACCCGAGCAGGAGGGGGCGCCACCGTCGGTGGGAATCGTGACAGGAATATGGATTTTTTTTTGCAAATTAGATAAAATTGGACAA
Source organism: Salmo salar (assembly GCF_965601325.2). Lineage (NCBI taxonomy): Eukaryota > Metazoa > Chordata > Actinopteri > Salmoniformes > Salmonidae > Salmo > Salmo salar. Next base: position 45,958,053 of record NC_138313.1, read on the forward strand.
CATTTTCCTGCAGATGGTGAATTCAAATCAAATAAAGAATTCAGGGAGGCAATTATGACTTGGCACAAGGACATAAAATCAGAATCATAAGCTCGATACACCAGCGTTTTGATGTCAGCATTCTATCAACAGAAAATGCATAACGATAATCCCAGAAAGTGTAACACCAATACGCTAATACGGAAGGAATGGGAATGGGAGTGTATTGATAGAATTTGCGCTTCTCCTTTGATGACGGGGTTTAACCCTGTGATCTAAACGGTAATTGCGGGGGTAGTAGATTTAATTCAAGTCAATGTTTTGAGAGTGGAATATGACTCCGCTCACCTCCCAGACATGTGTTAGGGTTGAACTGGCTATTTGTATGCATAACCTTTATAATATACTGGGGAAGCTATGCTAAGTACATAAACTACGAGTAAATCAACTGTTGAAGACAAGAAGAACTACAACCGGCAACACGAAGTGCGTCACGACGCTGGGATCAGCCTACACGCCGACGACAGGAGGAGCAAGTTTAAACCACGCTCCTCCTCCCTCGGACAGGCCAGCATTGAGCGGGAAATATCTCTCAGTATAAAACAGAGAACAAAGGAGGTGTCGTGTTCTTCTCTGTTTTGCCCTGCAAGGTAAAACAGCGAGACCGTATATATACGAACCACACATATACCACACACGTGTTTGCATTAATTAAAGTACAGCTAAATCAGAAGTTACTATGTGATGACTATTTTGTTGTATTACCAGAAACGAACTGTCGCGGCATTAACACATGCGAGGTGTTAATAGGACCATAGAGAAAATCGCTAACTATATTTATGTGGCCGAGAGTCTCCAGACACGTGTGTCATCCTGAGGGGAGGGGGTTTGTGTGGGACACTCACTGGATGATAGCTTGGGACAACCATGAAAGTTGTTTTTTGTTTTACCCTGAATTCAAAATGTTTATGTTACATCGCATCAATGAAGGGTGCTAAGTTATTAAACATGTACTTTGTTTCTCTTTTCGTTTCAAGTCAATATGTTTTTAGGTTTGTTCCAGAGGAGGGAATGATGTATATTGACTAACTGATTTGAGAAGGTGGTAGTATGTTTGTAAATGTAGAAAATGCATTAGGAGTATAGTGTGTTATGGGTTAGATGTAATGATAGAGGAGAATCATTCCCAGAGACTGAATGTTCTTACAGGAGATAGCTCATAGAAGGAGAGCAGCTAACTGCACACAATAGGGGGATTTAATTGAACATTACACATACCTAGATCATGGTGAAAGTAGCAGAGATAGTGTTGTCATTTCAGACGCTATTGTCAACTTTCAGTATTAAGAAACATGTGACTCAGAGTTTTGTACGGTTGGATATTCTTCCAACGCCACTAATCTCTCCTCCATTTCTGACAGCTAGTAAACACCACTAATCTCTCCTCCATTTCTGACAGCTAGTTAACACCACTAATCTCTCCTCCATTTCTGACAGCTAGTAAACACCACTAATCTCTCCTCCATTTCTGACAGCTAGTAAACACCACTAATCTCTCCATTTCTGACAGCTAGTAAACACAACTAATCTCTCTTCCATTTCTGACAGCTAGTAAACACCACTAATCTCTCCTCCATTTCTGACAGCTAGTAAACACCACTAATCTCTCCTCCATTTCTGACAGCTAGTAAACACCACTAATCTCTCCATTTCTGACAGCTAGTAAACTCCACTAATCTCTCCTCCATTTCTGACAGCTAGTAAACACCACTAATCTCTCCTCCATTTCTGACAGCTAGTAAACACCACTAATCTCTCCTCCATTTCTGACAGCTAGTAAACACCACTAATCTCTCCATTTCTGACAGCTAGTAAACTCCACTAATCTCTCCTCCATTTCTGACAACTAGTAAACACCACTAATCTCTCCTCCATTTCTGACAGCTAGTAAACACCACTAATCTCTCCTCCATTTCTGACAGCTAGTAAACTCCACTAATCTCTCCTCCATTTCTGACAGCTAGTAAACGCCACTAATCTCTCCTCCATTTCTGACAGCTAGTAAATACCACTAATCTCTCCCCCATTTCTGACAGCTAGTAAACACCACTAATCTCTCCTCCATTTCTGACAGATAGTAAACACCACTAATCTCTCCTCCATTTCTGACAGCTAGTAAACACCACTAATCTCTCCTCCATTTCTGACAGCTAGTAAACAGCACTAATCTCTCCATTTCTGACAGCTAGTAAACACCACTAATCTCTCCTCCATTTCTGACAGCTAGTAAACTCCATTAATCTCTCCTCCATTTCTGACAGCAAGTTAACACCACTAATCTCTCCTCCATTTCTGACAGCTAGTAAACACCACTAATCTCTCCATTTCTGACAGCTAGTAAACACCACTAATCTCTCCTCCATTTCTGACAGCTTGTAAACACCACTAATCTCTCCTCCATTTCTGACAGCTAGTAAACACCACTAATCTCTCCTCCATTTCTGACAGATAGTAAACACCACTAATCTCTCCTCCATTTCTGACAGCTAGTAAACACCACTAATCTCTCCTCCATTTCTGACAGCTAGTAAACACCACTAATCTCTCCTCCATTTCTGACAGATAGTAAACACCACTAATCTCTCCTCCATTTCTGACAGCTTGTAAACACCACTAATCTCTCCTCCATTTCTGACAGCTAGTAAACACCACTAATCTCTCCTCCATTTCTGACAGCTAGTAAACACCACTCATCTCTCCTCCATTTCTGACAGCTAGTAAACACCACTAATCTCTCCTCCATTTCTGACAGCTAGTAAACACCACTCATCTCTCCTCCATTTCTGACAGATAGTAAACACTGGACATACCTCCCAGTAGGTTGGGACCTGAGTGACGGTAAACGGAAAGTGTCAGAAGGTGGCTGCTTATCAACCGTTGGGGCCCAAAGTCTACACTGTAACAAGGTGTTTACAAACGGGTGGGGTTTGGTGTACCTACCTTAAGCACAGGGATGTATTTTCCACATGTACCAACTGTAGCAGAACACAGGAGGTCATTGGAGATGTTGGTGGCTAGAGACCAAGGGATAAACTGGGAAACGGGTAGGGGGTATCTGAAAGGTTCAGTCCTAGACTTATCAGTAAAACACAAAGACAATAGGAGAGCAGGAGACAAATTCAGAGCAATAGCTATTCTCACAGCAGTCGCTGTAGGGACAGTAACAGAAGGAGCAGTAGTAGAAGCGCAGGAGGCTATAGTGACTGCATGGAATTGGACTACTGCGCAAATGAGGGGTATTGTGTGAGACTATAGCCATGGGTCATGTTGGAAAAAGCAATGGTTACTTTAGTAGCATTGTTGGGATATCACTTTATGATAACTCATGTCACATGGATTGGTTACTGGTAACTGGGGGACCCATGGAAGGACAGGGGATGTGGTTATTCAAATATCACAAATGATGTTGTCAGGAAATGACCCGTGTGTTGCAGTGTGCATATCCTCAGGTGGAAGCAGAGATATAACTAAGGGCACGGGCTGAATTCTGGAGATTGAGTGTACATCAAGAGACACCAGGCGAGGGTGTTGGAACAGCATTGGTTTGAGAGACACACTATTCCGAACAGTACCTGCAGTGGTTAAGATCGTCATGTCTCTCCTTGGGGGGTGCATAGTTCTCACGTGACGTGAGGTCCAGCTGCATAATGGGTGAGTGAAGACACCATGACACAGGAGGCAGAGCGAGAGATAGAGACTAGAGTCCACTGTAAGAAATACAAATGGGTTGGGTCTGGGAATTACTATAAACATCATAGTTGGTTTGGGGTTTAGCTGCTTTATGGGTTAATGCATCATATGATAGAGGATAGAGGGGTAATTGTACTGTGAACAAAATGTTGAAGGCATTGATGTGAAAGCATATACAGCGCTGAGTTACCTAAAGAGGATGTAATGTGGATTAGGGACACGCACTTGCATATCAGGGGATGTGCCTATCAGGTGAAATGGAAGAGATGGGGAACAAAGTGAAAATGACATGACTTGGGAACACCTCTCGGAACCTGGGACCAAAAGGAGAAGACAACATGGGCCTAAAGGGGAAGACTGGGTGAAAGCATGAGGAAGCTTTTTAGATCTTTCATTTTCGTGGAACCCAGCAGGAAATTATCCTGGAGGCATAGAGTCAAGTGAAGAGAGAGTGGGAACTGTCATGGTTTCAGACTTTGGTTTTCATGCATATATAAATATGCATAGCTTATCACATTGTTAATAAAGTTATGTTTTATGTTTTTTTGTTGCTTTCCAAGTCTTGTGCTATCACTCTCTTAGGAACCAGAATGGGGAAGTGGAGAAACTAAAAGCTGCTCCATCTGCTATTGAACAAGACCGCAGATTCAGCTGGAATGGCATTTTGTTATGTGATGATAGATGGGAATACAATTATGTGATCATAGCACACAGGCCATAAGTCTCTTACATATGTAAACCTCACGGTGAATGTTGTTTATTGTTTGCTCCATTTGTAAGATTGTTTAATTCATATTTTATAATACTTTGTTAGTTTGTTTTGTAAATTCATGTTTTATTATCATTTTTTATACATTCATTAGTAATTTCCAAGTTTATATGAATTGAACATTAGGATGCTATTGTTTAAGAGGAGGGACTGTTGGGTTCGACATTTTGAACATTGAGATATTAAATAAATGATAGAGAAGAAGCATAGAATCAAAGGAGAAAGTTAAGGGTTCTCTGTAGAAAGCCAGAAGGCTTTGGAATGTGTTTGATGGAGGAGAGGAGAGCGACGTGTTGATATAGGGAAGACAGATGGATATCTGTGGATTAGGTGAAGGAGGGGTTGAGGTCAGCATATGAGGGGTGAGGTCAGTTCCCCTTAACCTCTTATGGACAGACGTTCCGCTAGCGGAACCCCGTTCCGCCTGCGGAACCCCTAGCCAACTGCCAATGGCATCGCACCGCGCGAAATACAAAACCAACTAAAATACCACTAAAATACCTCAATTCAATTTTCTCAAACATATGACTATTTTACACCATTTGAAAGATAAGACTCTCGTTAATCCAACCACATTGTCCGATTTCAAAAAGGCTTTACAGCGAAAGCAAAACATTAGATTATGATAGGAGAGTACCCAGCCAGAAATAATCACACAGCCATTTTTCAAGCTAGCATATATGTCACAAAAAAACAAAACCACAGCTAAATGCAGCACTAACCTTTGATGATCTTCATCAGATGACACTCCTAGGACATTATGTTATACAATACATGCATGTTTTGTTCAATCAAGTTCATATTTATATAAAAAAACAGCTTTTTACATTAGCATGTGACGTTCAGAACTAGCATACACACCGAAAACTTCCGGTGAATTTACTAAATTACTCTTGATAAACGTTTACAAAATACATAACAATTATTTAAAGAATTATAGATACAGAACTCGTTTATGCAATCGCGGTGTCAGATTTTAAAATAGCTTTTCGGCAAAAACACATTTTGCAATATTCTGAGTAGATAGCTCAGCCATCACAGGCTAGCTAATTTGCGTTCAGGTCCCTATCCGAAGGGTGACGCGCCGACGCATTTCGTGACCCAAAAATTCAAAATGTTCCTTTACCGTACTTAGAAGCATGTCAAACGCTGTTTAAAATCAATTTTTATGCAATTTTCCTCGAAAAATAGCGATAATATTCCAACCGGACGATATTGTATTCATTCAAACAGGTGAAGAAAAACATTGAGTACTCTCGTGGCCGCGCCTCTCCTGGCTCTGAGCCACTAGGCTGTCCACTCACAAACAGAGCTGCTGGACCCTGCCCAGAGACTTCAGAGATCCCATTCCACTTTCTGGCGCCTTCAGGAAGCCTTAGAAATTGTCACGTTACAGCAGAGATACTGTATTTTTGATAGAGAGGCAAAAGAAGCACCAGAAATTGTCAGACAGGGCACTTCCTGTATGGAATCTTCTCAGGTTTTGGCCTGCCATATGAGTTATGTTATACTCACAGACACCATTCAAACAGTTTTAGAAACTTTAGAGTGTTTTCTATCCAAATATAGTAATTATATGCATATTCTAGTTTCTGGGCAAGAGTAGTAACCAAATTAAATCGGGTACGTTATTTTCACACGGTCGTGAAAATAGTGCCCCCTGTCCCTAACAGGTTTTAAGGGAGTAATCAGGGTTTCGTATCTGGTTACCTTCTTCCTGTTGGGCATAAACTGTAAGGATTGGAGAGAGGGAATGTCTTAAGTGGGATGTATATAACTGAGTGGGACAAATGTTGTGCTGTCTGATTACAGCTGTACAGAACCTTTGGTTAAAGCTTCTCTAGTGTCCGTGGGTTATTTACTGAAAAATAAGAACCTAACACACCCAAGGCAGCTGACGGGTGTTTTTTGGTAACCTCTGAGTTCATTTGCCTCTGAGTACATTTGCATTGGAGTATATTTGCATTGGATCAGCTGATTCGAAACCATTGCACTGGTCAGATCTGTTGTTACTCAAACTTGTAGGAAAACTTCAGAGTTCGAGCACCTCTTTTTTTAAACATTTTGTTATGTTATTGAGATGGAAGCAGATATGAAGGAGCGAGGGAGACATAGAGAGGAGGACTCAGGGATTGAACCCCTGCCACTAGGACCCATCTCGAGGCAACACTATGCTACCACTAGATCAGACTAAAACACATCCTGGAACAGATGAAGTCACTATTCTAGAACCTGCCCAGAGCAACACATGAAGGAAAATCAAGGTATTAAACTGAAAAGGCAATTTTTCCAGACTCCGATTAAGCCTAGTCTAAGACTAAAATACCTTTAATGTCAATTCTCTTTTTGAGAATTTGTGGGTTTACATTTTTTGGATACTAATGTAAACACACCGCAACAGATGCAGGATCCTCGAACTGTGTATGTACGTCACCAACCCTACAAGGCAACTTCAGTGGGTTGAGATGTTCCTGGTAGTCTTTTTTTGTATGTGAATGTTTTTGGGTAAACATAAATAAATACTGGGATTGATAGATACAAAACAACATTGTTGGGGAAGCTACTCTGAAAATATAGTTCACCAAGCTACCAATTACTTCCTACTGGAACAAGTTAAGCTGCACTAAAGCTACCATTAAGAAAAATACAGTTTACTGAACTAAAGTTACTTTGAAAAAGTAGTTCACTACATCCAATCTACTTCGTGAAAGATTATCATGTCTAAATCTGAAAGGTTACAGACTACAAATTGCAAGACAGATTCCTCTGGAGTCAGATGGTAACAGAAAGTATAATTTATTATATTAAAAACAAAAACAGCGAATTAGACACACAAAAATAGTTTGAAGTGGGAATTAGGCAGGTTTGATGCCTATATTTACTTTGAGCAAAAATAGTTGTGTGTAATTCCAGTGGTTAGCTACACCACTACACAGTAAAACAGTTATTAATTAACTACCACCAAGCTACTGCAAAATGTAGTTGAATTACTAGTTGAACTACATGTAGTTCTACTCCCAAACACTGCAAAACAAAAATAAGTCACAAATAAATGTAAAAAGGAGCTAGTCTTGATAAGAATTGTATCGGTTGGCTTTAAATTGGGCGGTCCAAGCACGGTGACGACTGCTTCAGGTAAACCTGTAACACAGGTAATCTCGCGATACACCTCCGTATTAGCATCTCTGTTCGTCCATTTTTGTTAATTCTCTCTGTTCGTACATGTTATTTTACATCCTCCGCCATCCATAACTTCAACTTCAACTGTTGACAACTTCAACTCCAATTTATTTTAACAGTTTGGAAATGTTCACCAGTACAGTAAGTATCTGTTGTAAACTAGTGGCATATCATTGAACTTTCTCTGTGAGGTGGTTTCCATCCTGGTACACGTGGAGGTAGACTACTCCGCTAACTCTTCATGCTTAGCCTCTGCTTCATGACAGATACTACTGATGAATGTTGTACAGATATGTAATGTAATTCAGTTGACATCCTAGCTACAGTACTCTGATCTGATGGTTCTTATATACATCTGAATATTTCAATGATTCAAATGTTTCTTAAAGGTTTTTCAGAAGCATGCTTATCGTGTTAAACAGACCAGCTTATGTAATTCACTCTTCTATATTGCAATACAGCTTTTTGAAAAATAAATGATCAGGTGTTTAGATTCGGCCTTGTGTGATGTTCCTGTGAAGAGAATTGTGTGTTTCAGTCATCATTGTCTATCCCAAAAACTAACTCATAGCTGGGACTGACATACTTAGCTTAATGTTTTACAGAGTTTGTAGAGACAATATAGGTCAATTGTTCTGACAACATGTGTTGAGGCTAGATACTTCTGTTTTATAACAGCATTGTGTATGTTTGGTTCAATGCAGCCAATGTTACGTCTCCATTGCATGATATTCAGATATATGTTACTGTGTATTATACTCTATACAGCCATGGAGGCGCCAGCAGCGGAGGGACCAGCAGTGGAGGGACCAGCAGTGGAGGGACCAGCAGTGGAGGGACCAGCAGTGGAGGGACCAGCAGTGGAGGGATCAGCAGTGGAGGGATCAGCAGTGGAGGGATCAGCAGTGGAGGGATCAGCAGTGGAGGGATCAGCAGTGGAGGCGTCAGCTGCAGGAGCAGAGGGGTCAGCAGCAGGAGCAGAGGGGTCAGCAGCAGGAGCAGAGGGGTCAGCAGCAGGAGCAGAGGGGTCAGCAGCAGGAGCAGAGGGGTCAGCGTATACCTCCTACCTGTGATGTGTGTCTGAATAATGACAAGAACACTGACGTAGTATTCATACACTGTCGTCACCTGCTGTGTTTCGAGTGTGTTCACATGTTACCTCCTGGAACTGAGTATCTCAACTGTTCATACTGCCTTAAGTTGTAGGCTTTGATTTCCCAGGTCTGTAGTGACGCCTCAAGCACTGCGATGCAGTGACATAGAACAGTGCCCCACTCGGAAAGCCCCAATGCATACCTTTTAACAATTTTTTTCATACTAGTACCACATGGGAATCAAACCTCTTAAAGGGGCAATCTGTGTCTGCAATAAAAATAAAGAGAGTTACACACACTATATAAAGGCTCCCAGTAATTTATTGGATAAACCACCGTTTCAGCATCACTGTGTCTTCTTCAGGGTGATGTCATGAATGTGTGAACCAGGTTATGTTGACAAACAGTGCAATTAGTGCAACCAATGACAATAGAGAGGAGTGTGTCATAGTAATTAGGGTTGTAATTAGGGTGATGAGGATGACAAAGTGAATCTTTTAAAAGACAATAGTTTACAGCATGTTGAATTTCTCAGGCTGTTGTTTTCAATATCATATTGCTACATATTGTACATAGTATTAACCTCAACATACAATATTATTTCATTTAATATACAGTATTTCATTGTTTCCTTTTCACTTCATCTTTGTAACACGTAATCTTTTGGTTCAAACATAAAGCATAACAAGCATCATCAATGAAGGGAACATCTTGGGCGCACGCTGATAAACTGTGGAAATAATATGTTACATATACACAATCCATGTCTCAATTGTCTCAAGGATTATAAGTCCTTATTTAACCTGTCTCCTCCCCTTCATCTACAATGATTGAAGTGGTGACATCAACAAGGGATCATATCTTCCACCAGGATTCACCTGGTCAGTCTGTTATGGAATGTTCCTAATGTTTTGTCCACTCATTGTATCTCATTGGTCTGTAGTGCAGCACAGCCACCTTGGGAGAGACATTAGTCAACAGGATGAGATCAGAGATAGACCACTTTCCCTTTTATCAGACGGCACCACTTTCCCTGTTATCAGCCAATGATCATGCTAAACCTCTGAGTTATGACACACTGTGGTTCCAGTACTCCCTAACCCCGTTTAACCTGGTTCTAACATGCGTCCTGTGTCCGGATCATGTCCACATTCTGATTGTGCCCACCTTATTAGACAGGTGTAGATGATGAAAAGACGCATTGTGATCATTGTGATATAAGTGTAAACGGACAAGATCAGGAGGAAGGTCACGGCGTGTTTAGTGGCAGTTATAAACAAGGAATTTGTGTCATCACATTATCTGTCTAGTTATGGTCCGAACATATTGATGGATGGATGGATTCAACTAGAACTACAATATAATATGGCCCAATGCATGTGGCACTTTACAATCACACAAAGGCCATTTAGAAAATCATTGATTATATGTACAGCTTCAGTGAGAATCACGATGTGATTAATTAACTCATTATTGAATGACCTGGGAGGGAAAGTCTGTTTGGCAGACATGGTATATGGTGTGCCATGTATTTACTGCAGTGGGTCAAACTTGTGGTCAGTATATCCAGCCAGGTCTCATAGACTAGACGTAGCATAGTAAATGTACAGATGGTTACTTTACCCCTTTAGTTAACCCTTCCCCTAACCTTAACCCCTTTAGTTAACCCTTCCCCTAACCTTAACCCTTTTAGTTAACCCTTCTCCTAACCTTAACCCCTTTAGTTAACCCTTTTTCTAACCTTAACCCCTTTAGTTAACCCTTCCCCTAACCTTAACCCCTTTAGTTAACCCTTCCCCTAACCTTAACCCTTTTAGTTAACCCTTCTCCTAACCTTAACCCCTTTAGTTAACCCTTTTTCTAACCTTAACCCCTTTAGTTAACCCTTCCCCTAACCTTAACCCTTTTAGTTAACCCTTCTCCTAACCTTAACCCTTTTAGTTAACCCTTCCCCTAACCTTAACCCTTTTAGTTAACCCTTCCCCTAACCTTAACCCTTTTAGTTAACACTTCCCTTAACCTTAACCCTTTTAGTTAACCCTTTTTCTAACCTTAACCCTTTTCCTAACCCTTCTCCTAACCTTAACAATTTTCCTAACCCTTCTCCTAACCTTAACCTTAACCCTTTTCCTAACCCTTCCCCTAACCCTAACCTTATTGAAACAAAGAGGATTAATGACTACATGATAAGAGCAGTAACTCCCATCTCCTACTCACCACCAGTCTAGTTCTCTCTATTAAAACAAAGATGAGTATTGACTACATGATAATAGCAGTAACTCCCATCTCCTACTCACCACCAGTCTAGTTCTCTCTATTAAAACAAAGATGATTAATGACTACATGATAAGAGCAGTAACTCCCATCTCCTACTCACCACCAGTCTAGTTATCTCTGTAAAACAAAGATGATTAATGTCTACACGATAAGAGCAGTAACTCCCGTCTCCTACTCACCACCAGTCTAGTTCACTCTGTAAAACAAAAAGTCATGAAGAGCAACACAGAGACGATTTTATTCATTTGCTTCGTTGACTTTGTATTCCAAGCACTCCAAGCACCTAGAGTGCAAAATGAGGTGTGTGAATATGAAGTAACATATAATAACATTCTGAGAAGCAGTTGATTTAAAAGAGCCATGATTTATTACAGAAAAAGGGTGATATCCAAATCTGATTAAGTTACATCATATGATCATTCTCTTTGTACATATTCTGCTATGCTTTTCCATAGGGATGACGTGATAACAGTGTTCAGTATTGACATACCTCATGTTAGAAAAACTGATGACATCGTATAGATAGTAAATCTATGGTCCACTGTGCTTCCATCAAACACCTTTAGGGGCCGTTTCAGGGACACAGATTCAGAGACACGTTTCAGGGACACAGATTCAGAGACACGTTTCAGGGACACAGATTCCTAATCCATTTTTTTTAATGGAGATCCTACATTGATCTTGCTATTTAGTCCAGGACTAGTCTTAATCTGTGTCCTGGAAACCGCCCCCTGAAGGTGCAAAAATATTTTTTTTGTGTCCTGCGACAACTAAAATCATTCCATGTGACCCACCAGATTATTTGATCTTTGTATTTATATATTTTTATTCATCCTTTTTAACCAGGTGAGTTCTAAAATAATATCAACAAAACAATATTTCCACCCAGATCCCAATTTCCAATCTTTGGGCTCCTATTTAATCCGCATTGTGGAAATTCAGTTTAAATTCAGCTTTACAGCGACACCTCCAAAACATCAGCTATGCGGGTGTCTGCTATCGCCCGTTAACTCTTGATCTGATTGAATCTAGGCCTTAAGCTTCAACCAAGAAAGGTTTCGCTGCGTCCGTCCCAGAAAAACTAATAAGCCTTATGATGACATATAAACACAATGCAACAAAATGCTCTTCTTCACAACATGTCTTTGGAAGAAAAGTCAGCCTCGTACATCAATCAGGGTATTATACAATCAATCAACAATCCATTATCTTGACTGAGAAACATCATGTATGATCAATCATGATGAAATAAGAAATTTTTTGTTGTAGGACAGAATAGTGACATGTTTTCCAAGACACTAATCATTGACTTATTGACTTATTTACAGAGATGTATTTGTGGGGTACAGAGATGAGGTCGTCATTCAAAAATCATCTGAAACACTATTATTGCACGCAGATGAATCAATGCAACTTATATGACTTGTTAAGCAAATGTTTACTCCTGAACATATTTAGGCTTGCCATAACAAAGGGGTTGAATACTTATTGACTGAAGACAATTCAGCTTTTCATTTTTAATTCATTTGTAAAGAAAAATCTAAAAACAATTCCACTTTGACATTATGGGGTATTGAGTGTAGGCCAGTGACACAAAATCTAAATTTGATCCATGTTTAATTCAATCTATTCCTAGGCCGTCATTGAAAATAAGAATTTCTTTCTGCCCTTCGCATAACCAGCCACGTTCTAAGTCCTTCCGGTAGCCAATGAGAAAACAGATTCTCTGCTTCCAGTAGTCAATGAGAAACAGATTCTGTAAATGGAAGAACAGATTTGCCAGTGCACTCACTGCCCTCCAGTGTCTGTACAGTATAGTTCACTACAGGACTCACATGTTGCTGTTGGGTTGGTTTTCTCTCACTGGGGACAGGGACAGAGGATGGGGACAGGGACAGGTATGGGGGACAGGGACAGAGGATGGGTATGGGGACAGAAGAGGGGGAATGGGGACAGGTACTGGGGACAGGGACAGGTACGGGGGACATGGACAGGTACAGGGGACAGGGACGGATGGTGGGAGGGCCTCAGGTCTGGTGACAGAAGAGGGCCTCTTTAGCGTGCATAAGGGAACATGTGTTCTGTGTATGTGTGTGTGAGTGTGTGTGAGTGTGTGTGTGTGTATTAAGTCTATGTGTGTGTGTGTGTGTGTGTGTGTGTGTGTGTGTGTGTGTGTGTGTGTGTGTGTGTGTGTGTGTACAGTGCATTCGGGAAGTATTATTTTGTTAGGTTACTGCCTTATTCTAAAATGGATTAAATAAATGTTTTCCCTCATCATTTTACACACAGTATCCCATAATGACAAAGCAAACACATGTTTTTAGAAATGTTTGCCAATATTTTTTTGCCATTTTAAGAAAATGTCTGCATCATTGAAGGTCCTCAAGAACACAGTGGCCTCCATCATTCTTAAATGGAAGAAATCTGGAACAACCAAGACTCTTCCTAGAGCAATCGGGGGAGAAGGGCCTTGGTGAGGGAGGTGACCAAGAACCTGATGGTCACTCTGACAGAGCTCCAGAGTTCCTCTGTGGAGATGGGAGATCCTTCCAAAAGGAGAACCATATCTGCTGCACTCCACCAATGGTGCAGCGGTCTAAGGCACTGCATCTCAGGGCTAGAGACGTCACTTTAGACCCTGGTTTGAATTCCAGGCTGTATCACAACCGGACGTGATTGGGAGTCCCATAGTACGGCGCACAATTTGCCCAGAGTCGTCCAGGTTAGGGTTTGGCCAGGGTAGGCTGTCAAAAGACGGCAGGTAGCCTAGTGGTTAGAGCGTTGGACTAGTAACCGAAAGGCTGCAAGATCGAACCCCCGAGCTGACAAGGTAAAAATCTGTCATCTGCTCCTGAACAAGGCAGTTAACCCACTGTCCCAGGCCTTCATTGAAAATAAGAATTTGTTCTTAACTGACTTGCCTAGTTAAATAAAACAAATCAGGACTTTATGGTAGAGTGGCTGGACAGTAGCAACTCCTCAGTAAAAGGCACAGGACAGCCTGCTTGGAGTTTGCCAAAATGCACCTAAAGGACTCTCAGACCATGAGAAATGAGATTCTCTGGTCTGATGAAACTAACATTTAACTCTTTGGCCTGAATGGCAAGCGTCACGTCTGGAGGATACCTGACAGAATCCCTACCGTGAAGCATGGTGGCAGCATCATGCTGTGGAGATGTTTTTCAGCTGCAGGGACTGTGAGACTAGTCAGGATCGAGGGAAAGATGAACGGAGCAAATTACAGAGAGATCCTTGATGAAAACCTGCTGCAGAGTGCTCAGGACCTCTGACTGGGGCGAAGGTTCAACTTCCAAAAGGACAATGACCCTAAGCACACAGCCAAGACAATGCAAAATCGGCTTCGGGACAAGCCTCTGAATGTTCTTGAGTGCCCCAGCCAGAGACCGGACTTGAATCTGATCGAACATCTCTGGAGAGACCTGAAAATATCTGTGCAGTGACCTTCCCAATCCAACCTGACAGAGCTTGAGAGGATCTGCAGAGAAGAATGGGAGAAACTCCCTAAATACAGGTATGCCAAGCTTGTAGCGTCATACCCAAGAAGACTGGAGGCTCTAATCGCTGCCAAAGGTGCTTCAACAAAGTACTGAGTAAAGGGTCTAAATACTTATATAAATGTCATATTTCAGTTTTTTATTTTAAATACATTTGCTAAAATAAAAATAAAAACTATTTTTGCTTTGTCATTATGGGGTATTGTGTGTAGATTGATGAGGAAATATATAATTTAATCAATTTACGAATGAAGCTATAACGTAACAGAATTTGGAAAAAGTGAATAGAACATCACAGAGATATCACACATCCAAGTTGACCTGTTTAACAAATGCGATTGGATGGTTGCTCTACCGTTTATGGTCTCTGATATGTTGATTTGTTATTTAGTAACAAGATATAATTATATTTAGAATTATCTGCTCAGCTAGCCGCCTTCAGCTAGCCGCCTTCAGCATCGTGGCTAACTGTGCCAGGTTGGTCTGTGAGTAAAGCCAGAAGCTAACCATGTAAGACCAATGGTTTAAACTAATTGTCTTAGCAACAGTTCAGGAGTCTGGCCCCAGATAATTATTAACGTTTTTACTCAGACACATTACAGAGATACAAACAGAAAAAATGGTTCTACTGGTCACTCATTGGCCTGCTTTTGACATTCTTTTTTAATAAGGTCGGTATGAATTTGAGTTGCTGTGGTAGTTTGTTCCACTAAACAGCTCTAGTATATACAAATAATGTTCTTACCAGATAGACTCTTATACTTAAAACAGTGAATACTATATTCTCTGGCTTACCAGATAGGCTCATATATTTAAAACAGTGTTGGATTCAACATTTTGAGCATTGAGATATTAAATAAATGATAGAAAAGAAGCATAGAATCAAAGGAGAAAGTGACTGGACCTCTGTAGAAAGACAGATGGCTGTGGAATGTGTTGGAATTTGTTGAGGAAGGGAGTTGAGCAACGGTTGAGATAGGGGAGACAGATGGACATCTGTGGACTAGGGGAAGGAACGGTTGAGGTCAGGAGGTGAGGTCAGGTCCCCTTAAGGGAGTAATCAGGGTTTAGTATATGGTTACCTTCTTCCTGTTGAGCATAAGATGTAAGGATTGGAGAGAAGGGGGAGTGTCTTAAGTGGGATATAAATATCTGGATGGGACAAATGCTGGGTTGTCTGAATACAGCTGTGCAGAACCTTTGGGAAGAATTAAACTTGGGTAAAGCTTCTCTAGCGTCCGTGAGTTATTTACTCTGAAAATAAGAACCTAACAGATGGCGTTGTTGGCAGGATTCACCACGATTTGTAGTCAAACCAAAGAGTCCAGATCAGTGGAGCAGAGCTGGCAACAAACAATGTAGGCTAGTTCCTATATCTGTTTCCACCCATTTTGACTTCTTGGGGAGATGAGAATTGTTGGCTGAACTAATTATGGGATATGGACCTGGAGAGCCTAAGTTTAATTCTATAGGCCCATTGTGATGTGACCGGTCGTAAATATATGGTGTAGGGTAGGTTCCATAAGGATAGGTCCCGAGTGGGGGTAATTCTCTGCGAGATCCATAGCGCAAGGTAAATATATGGTGTAGGGATAGGTCCCAAGTGGAGGTTTTTCTCTGTGAGAGCCAGGCTAATATACGTGAAGGGTAGGTTGCATATAGGATAGGTCCCTAGTGGGGGTATTCCCTTGTGAGATCTGTAAAAAGGACAAAAGTCCCCGTTGCAGTGAGTTTTTTGTTTAAGACGAGAGTTCTAGAAGATAGTGAGTTAAAAAAAACAAAAAGAAAAGATAGGATATTCCAACACTGTTTGATTTACGTGTAGTAGCAGTATCAATATGGAGAGAGGTTGGTTTATGCCCTATGAGGAGGGGGCACGGTGAGAGATGATGTGGGCTATCAATAATAGTGATATTTGAGGAAGTACTGGAATAGGACATAAAGTCCTGTCCGTATTCTCCAGTAAGAAATTCGCAGACGCTATGGTATCGGTTCTAATACAAAGTATTACGTGCTGTGACCAATGAATTATTATCCGGGGCAGTGTGTAGTGCTATCTTAGAAAATAGTTAATAGAAGGTGTGTATTATAGACGGGAGTGAAGAAATCTAAAATACCCTGAACACCGATGGGAGTGTTTAGGGAATAATAACTAGTGATATGGTGACAGACGGACCCGTTACTCCCTGTAATATAGAGATAGTGGAATTTAATAAAGCCATGGAGGCGCTAAAAGAAGCGCACGAGCATTCTACCAATTCGGCTGGAATTGTAACGGCGTTGGTTGTCGTGGTTTAGGAATGATGCGCAGGAAGCAACGAGCACAGGGAGTGTTGTTTTTTAATAAACACTTTGAGAAACAAAAACAAAGTTCCCAAACACAGGGGAATAAATAAGGTGTGACAATGCCAAGCCGAACATGAACAAGACAGTCGGAAACAACAATTAATCCCGCACGAAAAGGAGCGGGCCAGCTAACCTAAATAGCCCCTCTAATGGCTAATTGACCACAGGTGTCTAAAATAAAAAAAAGGGAAAAGCAAAGGGAATCGGTGGCAGCTAATAGGCCGGTGATGACGACCGCCGAGCGCCACCCGAGCAGGAGGGGGCGCCACCGTCGGTGGGAATCGTGACAGGAATATGGATTTTTTTTTGCAAATTAGATAAAATTGGACAACATTTTCCTGCAGATGGTGAATTCAAATCAAATAAAGAATTCAGGGAGGCAATTATGACTTGGCACAAGGACATAAAATCAGAATCATAAGCTCGATACACCAGCGTTTTGATGTCAGCATTCTATCAACAGAAAATGCATAACGATAATCCCAGAAAGTGTAACACCAATACGCTAATACGGAAGGAATGGGAATGGGAGTGTATTGATAGAATTTGCGCTTCTCCTTTGATGACGGGGTTTAACCCTGTGATCTAAACGGTAATTGCGGGGGTAGTAGATTTAATTCAAGTCAATGTTTTGAGAGTGGAATATGACTCCGCTCACCTCCCAGACATGTGTTAGGGTTGAACTGGCTATTTGTATGCATAACCTTTATAATATACTGGGGAAGCTATGCTAAGTACATAAACTACGAGTAAATCAACTGTTGAAGACAAGAAGAACTACAACCGGCAACACGAAGTGCGTCACGACGCTGGGATCAGCCTACACGCCGACGACAGGAGGAGCAAGTTTAAACCACGCTCCTCCTCCCTCGGACAGGCCAGCATTGAGCGGGAAATATCTCTCAGTATAAAACAGAGAACAAAGGAGGTGTCGTGTTCTTCTCTGTTTTGCCCTGCAAGGTAAAACAGCGAGACCGTATATATACGAACCACACATATACCACACACGTGTTTGCATTAATTAAAGTACAGCTAAATCAGAAGTTACTATGTGATGACTATTTTGTTGTATTACCAGAAACGAACTGTCGCGGCATTAACACATGCGAGGTGTTAATAGGACCATAGAGAAAATCGCTAACTATATTTATGTGGCCGAGAGTCTCCAGACACGTGTGTCATCCTGAGGGGAGGGGGTTTGTGTGGGACACTCACTGGATGATAGCTTGGGACAACCATGAAAGTTGTTTTTTGTTTTACCCTGAATTCAAAATGTTTATGTTACATCGCATCAATGAAGGGTGCTAAGTTATTAAACATGTACTTTGTTTCTCTTTTCGTTTCAAGTCAATATGTTTTTAGGTTTGTTCCAGAGGAGGGAATGATGTATATTGACTAACTGATTTGAGAAGGTGGTAGTATGTTTGTAAATGTAGAAAATGCATTAGGAGTATAGTGTGTTATGGGTTAGATGTAATGATAGAGGAGAATCATTCCCAGAGACTGAATGTTCTTACAGGAGATAGCTCATAGAAGGAGAGCAGCTAACTGCACACAATAGGGGGATTTAATTGAACATTACACATACCTAGATCATGGTGAAAGTAGCAGAGATAGTGTTGTCATTTCAGACGCTATTGTCAACTTTCAGTATTAAGAAACATGTGACTCAGAGTTTTGTACGGTTGGATATTCTTCCAACGCCACTAATCTCTCCTCCATTTCTGACAGCTAGTAAACACCACTAATCTCTCCTCCATTTCTGACAGCTAGTTAACACCACTAATCTCTCCTCCATTTCTGACAGCTAGTAAACACCACTAATCTCTCCTCCATTTCTGACAGCTAGTAAACACCACTAATCTCTCCATTTCTGACAGCTAGTAAACACAACTAATCTCTCTTCCATTTCTGACAGCTAGTAAACACCACTAATCTCTCCTCCATTTCTGACAGCTAGTAAACACCACTAATCTCTCCTCCATTTCTGACAGCTAGTAAACACCACTAATCTCTCCATTTCTGACAGCTAGTAAACTCCACTAATCTCTCCTCCATTTCTGACAGCTAGTAAACACCACTAATCTCTCCTCCATTTCTGACAGCTAGTAAACACCACTAATCTCTCCTCCATTTCTGACAGCTAGTAAACACCACTAATCTCTCCATTTCTGACAGCTAGTAAACTCCACTAATCTCTCCTCCATTTCTGACAACTAGTAAACACCACTAATCTCTCCTCCATTTCTGACAGCTAGTAAACACCACTAATCTCTCCTCCATTTCTGACAGCTAGTAAACTCCACTAATCTCTCCTCCATTTCTGACAGCTAGTAAACACCACTAATCTCTCCTCCATTTCTGACAGATAGTAAACACCACTAATCTCTCCTCCATTTCTGACAGCTAGTAAACACCACTAATCTCTCCTCCATTTCTGACAGCTAGTAAACACCACTAATCTCTCCTCCATTTCTGACAGCTAGTAAACACCACTAATCTCTCCTCCATTTCTGACAGCTAGTAAACTCCATTAATCTCTCCTCCATTTCTGACAGCAAGTTAACACCACTAATCTCTCCTCCATTTCTGACAGCTAGTAAACACCACTAATCTCTCCATTTCTGACAGCTAGTAAACACCACTAATCTCTCCTCCATTTCTGACATCTTGTAAACACCACTAATCTCTCCTCCATTTCTGACAGCTAGTAAACACCACTAATCTCTCCTCCATTTCTGACAGATAGTAAACACCACTAATCTCTCCTCCATTTCTGACAGCTAGTAAACACCACTAATCTCTCCTCCATTTCTGACAGCTAGTAAACACCACTAATCTCTCCTCCATTTCTGACAGATAGTAAACACCACTAATCTCTCCTCCATTTCTGACAGCTTGTAAACACCACTAATCTCTCCTCCATTTCTGACAGCTAGTAAACACCACTAATCTCTCCTCCATTTCTGACAGCTAGTAAACACCACTCATCTCTCCTCCATTTCTGACAGCTAGTAAACACCACTAATCTCTCCTCCATTTCTGACAGCTAGTAAACACCACTAATCTCTCCTCCATTTCTGACAGCTAGTAAACACCACTAATCTCTCCATTTCTGACAGCTAGTAAACACAACTAATCTCTCTTCCATTTCTGACAGCTAGTAAACACCACTAATCTCTCCTCCATTTCTGACAGCTAGTAAACACCACTAATCTCTCCTCCATTTCTGACAGCTAGTAAACACCACTAATCTCTCCATTTCTGACAGCTAGTAAACTCCACTAATCTCTCCTCCATTTCTGACAGCTAGTAAACACCACTAATCTCTCCTCCATTTCTGACAGCTAGTAAACACCACTAATCTCTCCTCCATTTCTGACAGCTAGTAAACACCACTAATCTCTCCATTTCTGACAGCTAGTAAACTCCACTAATCTCTCCTCCATTTCTGACAACTAGTAAACACCACTAATCTCTCCTCCATTTCTGACAGCTAGTAAACACCACTAATCTCTCCTCCATTTCTGACAGCTAGTAAACTCCACTAATCTCTCCTCCATTTCTGACAGCTAGTAAACACCACTAATCTCTCCTCCATTTCTGACAGATAGTAAACACCACTAATCTCTCCTCCATTTCTGACAGCTAGTAAACACCACTAATCTCTCCTCCATTTCTGACAGCTAGTAAACAGCACTAATCTCTCCATTTCTGACAGCTAGTAAACACCACTAATCTCTCCTCCATTTCTGACAGCTAGTAAACTCCATTAATCTCTCCTCCATTTCTGACAGCAAGTTAACACCACTAATCTCTCCTCCATTTCTGACAGCTAGTAAACACCACTAATCTCTCCATTTCTGACAGCTAGTAAACACCACTAATCTCTCCTCCATTTCTGACATCTTGTAAACACCACTAATCTCTCCTCCATTTCTGACAGCTAGTAAACACCACTAATCTCTCCTCCATTTCTGACAGATAGTAAACACCACTAATCTCTCCTCCATTTCTGACAGCTAGTAAACACCACTAATCTCTCCTCCATTTCTGACAGCTAGTAAACACCACTAATCTCTCCTCCATTTCTGACAGATAGTAAACACCACTAATCTCTCCTCCATTTCTGACAGCTTGTAAACACCACTAATCTCTCCTCCATTTCTGACAGCTAGTAAACACCACTAATCTCTCCTCCATTTCTGACAGCTAGTAAACACCACTCATCTCTCCTCCATTTCTGACAGCTAGTAAACACCACTAATCTCTCCTCCATTTCTGACAGCTAGTAAACACCACTCATCTCTCCTCCATTTCTGACAGATAGTAAACACTGGACATACCTCCCAGTAGGTTGGGACCTGAGTGACGGTAAACGGAAAGTGTCAGAAGGTGGCTGCTTATCAACCGTTGGGGCCCAAAGTCTACACTGTAACAAGGTGTTTACAAACGGGTGGGGTTTGGTGTACCTACCTTAAGCACAGGGATGTATTTTCCACATGTACCAACTGTAGCAGAACACAGGAGGTCATTGGAGATGTTGGTGGCTAGAGACCAAGGGATAAACTGGGAAACGGGTAGGGGGTATCTGAAAGGTTCAGTCCTAGACTTATCAGTAAAACACAAAGACAATAGGAGAGCAGGAGACAAATTCAGAGCAATAGCTATTCTCACAGCAGTCGCTGTAGGGACAGTAACAGAAGGAGCAGTAGTAGAAGCGCAGGAGGCTATAGTGACTGCATGGAATTGGACTACTGCGCAAATGAGGGGTATTGTGTGAGACTATAGCCATGGGTCATGTTGGAAAAAGCAATGGTTACTTTAGTAGCATTGTTGGGATATCACTTTATGATAACTCATGTCACATGGATTGGTTACTGGTAACTGGGGGACCCATGGAAGGACAGGGGATGTGGTTATTCAAATATCACAAATGATGTTGTCAGGAAATGACCCGTGTGTTGCAGTGTGCATATCCTCAGGTGGAAGCAGAGATATAACTAAGGGCACGGGCTGAATTCTGGAGATTGAGTGTACATCAAGAGACACCAGGCGAGGGTGTTGGAACAGCATTGGTTTGAGAGACACACTATTCCGAACAGTACCTGCAGTGGTTAAGATCGTCATGTCTCTCCTTGGGGGGTGCATAGTTCTCACGTGACGTGAGGTCCAGCTGCATAATGGGTGAGTGAAGACACCATGACACAGGAGGCAGAGCGAGAGATAGAGACTAGAGTCCACTGTAAGAAATACAAATGGGTTGGGTCTGGGAATTACTATAAACATCATAGTTGGTTTGGGGTTTAGCTGCTTTATGGGTTAATGCATCATATGATAGAGGATAGAGGGGTAATTGTACTGTGAACAAAATGTTGAAGGCATTGATGTGAAAGCATATACAGCGCTGAGTTACCTAAAGAGGATGTAATGTGGATTAGGGACACGCACTTGCATATCAGGGGATGTGCCTATCAGGTGAAATGGAAGAGATGGGGAACAAAGTGAAAATGACATGACTTGGGAACACCTCTCGGAACCTGGGACCAAAAGGAGAAGACAACATGGGCCTAAAGGGGAAGACTGGGTGAAAGCATGAGGAAGCTTTTTAGATCTTTCATTTTCGTGGAACCCAGCAGGAAATTATCCTGGAGGCATAGAGTCAAGTGAAGAGAGAGTGGGAACTGTCATGGTTTCAGACTTTGGTTTTCATGCATATATAAATATGCATAGCTTATCACATTGTTAATAAAGTTATGTTTTATGTTTTTTTGTTGCTTTCCAAGTCTTGTGCTATCACTCTCTTAGGAACCAGAATGGGGAAGTGGAGAAACTAAAAGCTGCTCCATCTGCTATTGAACAAGACCGCAGATTCAGCTGGAATGGCATTTTGTTATGTGATGATAGATGGGAATACAATTATGTGATCATAGCACACAGGCCATAAGTCTCTTACATATGTAAACCTCACGGTGAATGTTGTTTATTGTTTGCTCCATTTGTAAGATTGTTTAATTCATATTTTATAATACTTTGTTAGTTTGTTTTGTAAATTCATGTTTTATTATCATTTTTTATACATTCATTAGTAATTTCCAAGTTTATATGAATTGAACATTAGGATGCTATTGTTTAAGAGGAGGGACTGTTGGGTTCGACATTTTGAACATTGAGATATTAAATAAATGATAGAGAAGAAGCATAGAATCAAAGGAGAAAGTTAAGGGTTCTCTGTAGAAAGCCAGAAGGCTTTGGAATGTGTTTGATGGAGGAGAGGAGAGCGACGTGTTGATATAGGGAAGACAGATGGATATCTGTGGATTAGGTGAAGGAGGGGTTGAGGTCAGCATATGAGGGGTGAGGTCAGTTCCCCTTAACCTCTTATGGACAGACGTTCCGCTAGCGGAACCCCGTTCCGCCTGCGGAACCCCTAGCCAACTGCCAATGGCATCGCACCGCGCGAAATACAAAACCAACTAAAATACCACTAAAATACCTCAATTCAATTTTCTCAAACATATGACTATTTTACACCATTTGAAAGATAAGACTCTCGTTAATCCAACCACATTGTCCGATTTCAAAAAGGCTTTACAGCGAAAGCAAAACATTAGATTATGATAGGAGAGTACCCAGCCAGAAATAATCACACAGCCATTTTTCAAGCTAGCATATATGTCACAAAAAAACAAAACCACAGCTAAATGCAGCACTAACCTTTGATGATCTTCATCAGATGACACTCCTAGGACATTATGTTATACAATACATGCATGTTTTGTTCAATCAAGTTCATATTTATATAAAAAAACAGCTTTTTACATTAGCATGTGACGTTCAGAACTAGCATACACACCGAAAACTTCCGGTGAATTTACTAAATTACTCTTGATAAACGTTTACAAAATACATAACAATTATTTAAAGAATTATAGATACAGAACTCGTTTATGCAATCGCGGTGTCAGATTTTAAAATAGCTTTTCGGCAAAAACACATTTTGCAATATTCTGAGTAGATAGCTCAGCCATCACAGGCTAGCTAATTTGCGTTCAGGTCCCTATCCGAAGGGTGACGCGCCGACGCATTTCGTGACCCAAAAATTCAAAATGTTCCTTTACCGTACTTAGAAGCATGTCAAACGCTGTTTAAAATCAATTTTTATGCAATTTTCCTCGAAAAATAGCGATAATATTCCAACCGGACGATATTGTATTCATTCAAACAGGTGAAGAAAAACATTGAGTACTCTCGTGGCCGCGCCTCTCCTGGCTCTGAGCCACTAGGCTGTCCACTCACAAACAGAGCTGCTGGACCCTGCCCAGAGACTTCAGAGATCCCATTCCACTTTCTGGCGCCTTCAGGAAGCCTTAGAAATTGTCACGTTACAGCAGAGATACTGTATTTTTGATAGAGAGGCAAAAGAAGCACCAGAAATTGTCAGACAGGGCACTTCCTGTATGGAATCTTCTCAGGTTTTGGCCTGCCATATGAGTTATGTTATACTCACAGACACCATTCAAACAGTTTTAGAAACTTTAGAGTGTTTTCTATCCAAATATAGTAATTATATGCATATTCTAGTTTCTGGGCAAGAGTAGTAACCAAATTAAATCGGGTACGTTATTTTCACACGGTCGTGAAAATAGTGCCCCCTGTCCCTAACAGGTTTTAAGGGAGTAATCAGGGTTTCGTATCTGGTTACCTTCTTCCTGTTGGGCATAAACTGTAAGGATTGGAGAGAGGGAATGTCTTAAGTGGGATGTATATAACTGAGTGGGACAAATGTTGTGCTGTCTGATTACAGCTGTACAGAACCTTTGGTTAAAGCTTCTCTAGTGTCCGTGGGTTATTTACTGAAAAATAAGAACCTAACACACCCAAGGCAGCTGACGGGTGTTTTTTGGTAACCTCTGAGTTCATTTGCCTCTGAGTACATTTGCATTGGAGTATATTTGCATTGGATCAGCTGATTCGAAACCATTGCACTGGTCAGATCTGTTGTTACTCAAACTTGTAGGAAAACTTCAGAGTTCGAGCACCTCTTTTTTTAAACATTTTGTTATGTTATTGAGATGGAAGCAGATATGAAGGAGCGAGGGAGACATAGAGAGGAGGACTCAGGGATTGAACCCCTGCCACTAGGACCCATCTCGAGGCAACACTATGCTACCACTAGATCAGACTAAAACACATCCTGGAACAGATGAAGTCACTATTCTAGAACCTGCCCAGAGCAACACATGAAGGAAAATCAAGGTATTAAACTGAAAAGGCAATTTTTCCAGACTCCGATTAAGCCTAGTCTAAGACTAAAATACCTTTAATGTCAATTCTCTTTTTGAGAATTTGTGGGTTTACATTTTTTGGATACTAATGTAAACACACCGCAACAGATGCAGGATCCTCGAACTGTGTATGTACGTCACCAACCCTACAAGGCAACTTCAGTGGGTTGAGATGTTCCTGGTAGTCTTTTTTTGTATGTGAATGTTTTTGGGTAAACATAAATAAATACTGGGATTGATAGATACAAAACAACATTGTTGGGGAAGCTACTCTGAAAATATAGTTCACCAAGCTACCAATTACTTCCTACTGGAACAAGTTAAGCTGCACTAAAGCTACCATTAAGAAAAATACAGTTTACTGAACTAAAGTTACTTTGAAAAAGTAGTTCACTACATCCAATCTACTTCGTGAAAGATTATCATGTCTAAATCTGAAAGGTTACAGACTACAAATTGCAAGACAGATTCCTCTGGAGTCAGATGGTAACAGAAAGTATAATTTATTATATTAAAAACAAAAACAGCGAATTAGACACACAAAAATAGTTTGAAGTGGGAATTAGGCAGGTTTGATGCCTATATTTACTTTGAGCAAAAATAGTTGTGTGTAGTTCCAGTGGTTAGCTACACCACTACACAGTAAAACAGTTATTAATTAACTACCACCAAGCTACTGCAAAATGTAGTTGAATTACTAGTTGAACTACATGTAGTTCTACTCCCAAACACTGCAAAACAAAAATAAGTCACAAATAAATGTAAAAAGGAGCTAGTCTTGATAAGAATTGTATCGGTTGGCTTTAAATTGGGCGGTCCAAGCACGGTGACGACTGCTTCAGGTAAACCTGTAACACAGGTAATCTCGCGATACACCTCCGTATTAGCATCTCTGTTCGTCCATTTTTGTTAATTCTCTCTGTTCGTACATGTTATTTTACATCCTCCGCCATCCATAACTTCAACTTCAACTGTTGACAACTTCAACTCCAATTTATTTTAACAGTTTGGAAATGTTCACCAGTACAGTAAGTATCTGTTGTAAACTAGTGGCATATCATTGAACTTTCTCTGTGAGGTGGTTTCCATCCTGGTACACGTGGAGGTAGACTACTCCGCTAACTCTTCATGCTTAGCCTCTGCTTCATGACAGATACTACTGATGAATGTTGTACAGATATGTAATGTAATTCAGTTGACATCCTAGCTACAGTACTCTGATCTGATGGTTCTTATATACATCTGAATATTTCAATGATTCAAATGTTTCTTAAAGGTTTTTCAGAAGCATGCTTATCGTGTTAAACAGACCAGCTTATGTAATTCACTCTTCTATATTGCAATACAGCTTTTTGAAAAATAAATGATCAGGTGTTTAGATTCGGCCTTGTGTGATGTTCCTGTGAAGAGAATTGTGTGTTTCAGTCATCATTGTCTATCCCAAAAACTAACTCATAGCTGGGACTGACATACTTAGCTTAATGTTTTACAGAGTTTGTAGAGACAATATAGGTCAATTGTTCTGACAACATGTGTTGAGGCTAGATACTTCTGTTTTATAACAGCATTGTGTATGTTTGGTTCAATGCAGCCAATGTTACGTCTCCATTGCATGATATTCAGATATATGTTACTGTGTATTATACTCTATACAGCCATGGAGGCGCCAGCAGCGGAGGGACCAGCAGTGGAGGGACCAGCAGTGGAGGGACCAGCAGTGGAGGGACCAGCAGTGGAGGGACCAGCAGTGGAGGGACCAGCAGTGGAGGGACCAGCAGTGGAGGGACCAGCAGTGGAGGGATCAGCAGTGGAGGGATCAGCAGTGGAGGGATCAGCAGTGGAGGGATCAGCAGTGGAGGGATCAGCAGTGGAGGCGTCAGCTGCAGGAGCAGAGGGGTCAGCAGCAGGAGCAGAGGGGTCAGCAGCAGGAGCAGAGGGGTCAGCAGCAGGAGCAGAGGGGTCAGCAGCAGGAGCAGAGGGGTCAGCGTATACCTCCTACCTGTGATGTGTGTCTGAATAATGACAAGAACACTGACGTAGTATTCATACACTGTCGTCACCTGCTGTGTTTCGAGTGTGTTCACATGTTACCTCCTGGAACTGAGTATCTCAACTGTTCATACTGCCTTAAGTTGTAGGCTTTGATTTCCCAGGTCTGTAGTGACGCCTCAAGCACTGCGATGCAGTGACATAGAACAGTGCCCCACTCGGAAAGCCCCAATGCATACCTTTTAACAATTTTTTTCATACTAGTACCACATGGGAATCAAACCTCTTAAAGGGGCAATCTGTGTCTGCAATAAAAATAAAGAGAGTTACACACACTATATAAAGGCTCCCAGTAATTTATTGGATAAACCACCGTTTCAGCATCACTGTGTCTTCTTCAGGGTGATGTCATGAATGTGTGAACCAGGTTATGTTGACAAACAGTGCAATTAGTGCAACCAATGACAATAGAGAGGAGTGTGTCATAGTAATTAGGGTTGTAATTAGGGTGATGAGGATGACAAAGTGAATCTTTTAAAAGACAATAGTTTACAGCATGTTGAATTTCTCAGGCTGTTGTTTTCAATATCATATTGCTACATATTGTACATAGTATTAACCTCAACATACAATATTATTTCATTTAATATACAGTATTTCATTGTTTCCTTTTCACTTCATCTTTGTAACACGTAATCTTTTGGTTCAAACATAAAGCATAACAAGCATCATCAATGAAGGGAACATCTTGGGCGCACGCTGATAAACTGTGGAAATAATATGTTACATATACACAATCCATGTCTCAATTGTCTCAAGGATTATAAGTCCTTATTTAACCTGTCTCCTCCCCTTCATCTACACTGATTGAAGTGGTGACATCAACAAGGGATCATATCTTCCACCAGGATTCACCTGGTCAGTCTGTTATGGAATGTTCCTAATGCTTTGTCCACTCATTGTATCTCATTGGTCTGTAGTGCAGCACAGCCACCTTGGGAGAGACATTAGTCAACAGGATGAGATCAGAGATAGACCACTTTCCCTTTTATCAGACGGCACCACTTTCCCTGTTATCAGCCAATGATCATGCTAAACCTCTGAGTTATGACACACTGTGGTTCCAGTACTCCCTAACCCCGTTTAACCTGGTTCTAACATGCGTCCTGTGTCCGGATCATGTCCACATTCTGATTGTGCCCACCTTATTAGACAGGTGTAGATGATGAAAAGACGCATTGTGATCATTGTGATATAAGTGTAAACGGACAAGATCAGGAGGAAGGTCACGGCGTGTTTAGTGGCAGTTATAAACAAGGAATTTGTGTCATCACATTATCTGTCTAGTTATGGTCCGAACATATTGATGGATGGATGGATTCAACTAGAACTACAATATAATATGGCCCAATGCATGTGGCACTTTACAATCACACAAAGGCCATTTAGAAAATCATTGATTATATGTACAGCTTCAGTGAGAATCACGATGTGATTAATTAACTCATTATTGAATGACCTGGGAGGGAAAGTCTGTTTGGCAGACATGGTATATGGTGTGCCATGTATTTACTGCAGTGGGTCAAACTTGTGGTCAGTATATCCAGCCAGGTCTCATAGACTAGACGTAGCATAGTAAATGTACAGATGGTTACTTTACCCCTTTAGTTAACCCTTCCCCTAACCTTAACCCCTTTAGTTAACCCTTCCCCTAACCTTAACCCTTTTAGTTAACCCTTCTCCTAACCTTAACCCCTTTAGTTAACCCTTTTTCTAACCTTAACCCCTTTAGTTAACCCTTCCCCTAACCTTAACCCCTTTAGTTAACCCTTCCCCTAACCTTAACCCTTTTAGTTAACCCTTCTCCTAACCTTAACCCCTTTAGTTAACCCTTTTTCTAACCTTAACCCCTTTAGTTAACCCTTCTCCTAACCTTAACCCTTTTAGTTAACCCTTCCCCTAACCTTAACCCTTTTAGTTAACCCTTCCCCTAACCTTAACCCTTTTAGTTAACACTTCCCTTAACCTTAACCCTTTTAGTTAACCCTTTTTCTAACCTTAACCCTTTTCCTAACCCTTCTCCTAACCTTAACAATTTTCCTAACCCTTCTCCTAACCTTAACCTTAACCCTTTTCCTAACCCTTCCCCTAACCCTAACCTTATTGAAACAAAGAGGATTAATGACTACATGATAAGAGCAGTAACTCCCATCTCCTACTCACCACCAGTCTAGTTCTCTCTATTAAAACAAAGATGAGTATTGACTACATGATAATAGCAGTAACTCCCATCTCCTACTCACCACCAGTCTAGTTCTCTCTATTAAAACAAAGATGATTAATGACTACATGATAAGAGCAGTAACTCCCATCTCCTACTCACCACCAGTCTAGTTATCTCTGTAAAACAAAGATGATTAATGTCTACACGATAAGAGCAGTAACTCCCGTCTCCTACTCACCACCAGTCTAGTTCACTCTGTAAAACAAAAAGTCATGAAGAGCAACACAGAGACGATTTTATTCATTTGCTTCGTTGACTTTGTATTCCAAGCACTCCAAGCACCTAGAGTGCAAAATGAGGTGTGTGAATATGAAGTAACATATAATAACATTCTGAGAAGCAGTTGATTTAAAAGAGCCATGATTTATTACAGAAAAAGGGTGATATCCAAATCTGATTAAGTTACATCATATGATCATTCTCTTTGTACATATTCTGCTATGCTTTTCCATAGGGATGACGTGATAACAGTGTTCAGTATTGACATACCTCATGTTAGAAAAACTGATGACATCGTATAGATAGTAAATCTATGGTCCACTGTGCTTCCATCAAACACCTTTAGGGGCCGTTTCAGGGACACAGATTCAGAGACACGTTTCAGGGACACAGATTCAGAGACACGTTTCAGGGACACAGATTCCTAATCCATTTTTTTTAATGGAGATCCTACATTGATCTTGCTATTTAGTCCAGGACTAGTCTTAATCTGTGTCCTGGAAACCGCCCCCTGAAGGTGCAAAAATATTTTTTTTGTGTCCTGCGACAACTAAAATCATTCCATGTGACCCACCAGATTATTTGATCTTTGTATTTATATATTTTTATTCATCCTTTTTAACCAGGTGAGTTCTAAAATAATATCAACAAAACAATATTTCCACCCAGATCCCAATTTCCAATCTTTGGGCTCCTATTTAATCCGCATTGTGGAAATTCAGTTTAAATTCAGCTTTACAGCGACACCTCCAAAACATCAGCTATGCGGGTGTCTGCTATCGCCCGTTAACTCTTGATCTGATTGAATCTAGGCCTTAAGCTTCAACCAAGAAAGGTTTCGCTGCGTCCGTCCCAGAAAAACTAATAAGCCTTATGATGACATATAAACACAATGCAACAAAATGCTCTTCTTCACAACATGTCTTTGGAAGAAAAGTCAGCCTCGTACATCAATCAGGGTATTATACAATCAATCAACAATCCATTATCTTGACTGAGAAACATCATGTATGATCAATCATGATGAAATAAGAAAATTTTTGTTGTAGGACAGAATAGTGACATGTTTTCCAAGACACTAATCATTGACTTATTGACTTATTTACAGAGATGTATTTGTGGGGTACAGAGATGAGGTCGTCATTCAAAAATCATCTGAAACACTATTATTGCACGCAGATGAATCAATGCAACTTATATGACTTGTTAAGCAAATGTTTACTCCTGAACATATTTAGGCTTGCCATAACAAAGGGGTTGAATACTTATTGACTGAAGACAATTCAGCTTTTCATTTTTAATTCATTTGTAAAGAAAAATCTAAAAACAATTCCACTTTGACATTATGGGGTATTGAGTGTAGGCCAGTGACACAAAATCTAAATTTGATCCATGTTTAATTCAATCTATTCCTAGGCCGTCATTGAAAATAAGAATTTCTTTCTGCCCTTCGCATAACCAGCCACGTTCTAAGTCCTTCCGGTAGCCAATGAGAAAACAGATTCTCTGCTTCCAGTAGTCAATGAGAAACAGATTCTGTAAATGGAAGAACAGATTTGCCAGTGCACTCACTGCCCTCCAGTGTCTGTACAGTATAGTTCACTACAGGACTCACATGTTGCTGTTGGGTTGGTTTTCTCTCACTGGGGACAGGGACAGAGGATGGGGACAGGGACAGGTATGGGGGACAGGGACAGAGGATGGGTATGGGGACAGAAGAGGGGGAATGGGGACAGGTACTGGGGACAGGGACAGGTACGGGGGACATGGACAGGTACAGGGGACAGGGACGGATGGTGGGAGGGCCTCAGGTCTGGTGACAGAAGAGGGCCTCTTTAGCGTGCATAAGGGAACATGTGTTCTGTGTATGTGTGTGTGAGTGTGTGTGTGTGTATTAAGTCTATGTGTGTGTGTGTGTGTGTGTGTGTGTGTGTGTGTGTGTGTGTGTGTGTGTGTGTGTGTGTGTGTGTGTGTGTGTGTGTGTGTGTGTGTGTGTGTGTGTGTGTGTGTGTACAGTGCATTCGGGAAGTATTATTTTGTTAGGTTACTGCCTTATTCTAAAATGGATTAAATAAATGTTTTCCCTCATCATTTTACACACAGTATCCCATAATGACAAAGCAAACACATGTTTTTAGAAATGTTTGCCAATATTTTTTTGCCATTTAAAAAACATGTCTGCATCATTGAAGGTCCTCAAGAACACAGTGGCCTCCATCATTCTTAAATGGAAGAAATTTGGAACAACCAAGACTCTTCCTAGAGCAATCGGTGGAGGCTTCAGAAGCGGAGGCACCAGCCGTGGAGGCGTCAGCAGCAGGAGCAGAGGGGTCAGCAGCGGAGGGACCAGCAACGGAGGCGTCAGCAGCAGGAGCAGATGGGTCAGCAGCAGGAGCAGAGGGATCAGCAGGAGGAGCAGAGGGGTCAGCAGCAGGAGCAGAGGGATCAGCAGCAGGAGCAGAGGGGTCAGCAGCAGGAGCAGAGCGGTCAGCAGCAGGAGCAGAGGGGTCAGCAGCAGGAGCAGAGGGATCAGCAGCAGGAGCAGAGGGGTCAGCAGCAGGAGCAGAGCGGTCAGCAGCAGGAGCAGAGGGGTCAGCAGCAGGAGCAGAGGGATCAGCAGCAGGAGCAGAGGGGTCAGCAGCAGGAGCAGAGGGGTCAGCAGCAGGAGCAGAGGGGTCAGCATATACCTCCTACCTGTGATTTGTGTCTGAATAATGACAAGAAGACTTACATAGTCTTCAAACCCTGTGGTCACCGGCTGTGTTTGGAGTGTGTTCACATGTTACCTCCTGGAACTGAGTATCTCAACTGTTCATACTGCCTTAAGTTTGTTCAAGGCTTTGATTTCCCAGGTCTGTAGTGACGCCTCAAGCACTGCAATGCAGTGACATAGAACAGTGCCCCACTCTGGAAGCCCCAATGCATACCTTTTAACAATTTTTTTCATACTAGTACCACATGGGAATCAAACCTCTTAAAGGGGCAATCTGTGTCTGCAATAAATATAAAGAGAGTTACACACGCTATATAAATGTACCAGTAATCTATTGGATAAACCACCGTTTCAGCATCACTGTGTCTTCTTCAGGGTGATGTCATGAATGTGTGAACCAGGTTATGTTGACAAACAGTGCAATTAGTGCAACCAATGACAATAGAGAGGAGTGTGTCATAGTAATTAGGGTTGTAATTAGGGTGATGAGGATGACAAAGTGAATCTTTTAAAAGACAATAGTTTACAGCATGTTGAATTTCTCAGGCTGTTGTTTTCAATATCATATTGCTACATATTGTACATAGTATTAACCTCAACATACAATATTATTTCATTTAATATACAGTATTTCATTGTTTCCTTTTCACTTCATCTTTGTAACACGTAATCTTTTGGTTCAAACATAAAGCATAACAAGCATCATCAATGAAGGGAACATCTTGGGCGCACGCTGATAAACTGTGGAAATAATATGTTACATATACACAATCCATGTCTCAATTGTCTCAAGGATTATAAGTCCTTATTTAACCTGTCTCCTCCCCTTCATCTACAATGATTGAAGTGGTGACATCAACAAGGGATCATATCTTCCACCAGGATTCACCTGGTCAGTCTGTTATGGAATGTTCCTAATGTTTTGTCCACTCATTGTATCTCATTGGTCTGTAGTGCAGCACAGCCACCTTGGGAGAGACATTAGTCAACAGGATGAGATCAGAGATAGACCACTTTCCCTTTTATCAGACGGCACCACTTTCCCTGTTATCAGCCAATGATCATGCTAAACCTCTGAGTTATGACACACTGTGGTTCCAGTACTCCCTAACCCCGTTTAACCTGGTTCTAACATGCGTCCTGTGTCCGGATCATGTCCACATTCTGATTGTGCCCACCTTATTAGACAGGTGTAGATGATGAAAAGACGCATTGTGATCATTGTGATATAAGTGTAAACGGACAAGATCAGGAGGAAGGTCACGGCGTGTTTAGTGGCAGTTATAAACAAGGAATTTGTGTCATCACATTATCTGTCTAGTTATGGTCCGAACATATTGATGGATGGATGGATTCAACTAGAACTACAATATAATATGGCCCAATGCATGTGGCACTTTACAATCACACAAAGGCCATTTAGAAAATCATTGATTATATGTACAGCTTCAGTGAGAATCACGATGTGATTAATTAACTCATTATTGAATGACCTGGGAGGGAAAGTCTGTTTGGCAGACATGGTATATGGTGTGCCATGTATTTACTGCAGTGGGTCAAACTTGTGGTCAGTATATCCAGCCAGGTCTCATAGACTAGACGTAGCATAGTAAATGTACAGATGGTTACTTTACCCCTTTAGTTAACCCTTCCCCTAACCTTAACCCCTTTAGTTAACCCTTCCCCTAACCTTAACCCTTTTAGTTAACCCTTCTCCTAACCTTAACCCCTTTAGTTAACCCTTTTTCTAACCTTAACCCCTTTAGTTAACCCTTCCCCTAACCTTAACCCCTTTAGTTAACCCTTCCCCTAACCTTAACCCTTTTAGTTAACCCTTCTCCTAACCTTAACCCCTTTAGTTAACCCTTCTCCTAACCTTAACCCTTTTAGTTAACCCTTCTCCTAACCTTAACCCTTTTAGTTAACCCTTCCCCTAACCTTAACCCTTTTAGTTAACCCTTCCCCTAACCTTAACCCTTTTAGTTAACACTTCCCTTAACCTTAACCCTTTTAGTTAACCCTTTTTCTAACCTTAACCCTTTTCCTAACCCTTCTCCTAACCTTAACAATTTTCCTAACCCTTCTCCTAACCTTAACCTTAACCCTTTTCCTAACCCTTCCCCTAACCCTAACCTTA
The DNA here is from genome assembly GCF_965601325.2 of Salmo salar. Taxonomy (NCBI): domain Eukaryota; kingdom Metazoa; phylum Chordata; class Actinopteri; order Salmoniformes; family Salmonidae; genus Salmo; species Salmo salar. The sequence goes on from NC_138313.1 coordinate 45,992,593, forward strand.
TTGAAACAAAGAGGATTAATGACTACATGATAAGAGCAGTAACTCCCATCTCCTACTCACCACCAGTCTAGTTCTCTCTATTAAAACAAAGATGAGTATTGACTACATGATAATAGCAGTAACTCCCATCTCCTACTCACCACCAGTCTAGTTCTCTCTATTAAAACAAAGATGATTAATGACTACATGATAAGAGCAGTAACTCCCATCTCCTACTCACCACCAGTCTAGTTATCTCTGTAAAACAAAGATGATTAATGTCTACACGATAAGAGCAGTAACTCCCGTCTCCTACTCACCACCAGTCTAGTTCACTCTGTAAAACAAAAAGTCATGAAGAGCAACACAGAGACGATTTTATTCATTTGCTTCGTTGACTTTGTATTCCAAGCACTCCAAGCACCTAGAGTGCAAAATGAGGTGTGTGAATATGAAGTAACATATAATAACATTCTGAGAAGCAGTTGATTTAAAAGAGCCATGATTTATTACAGAAAAAGGGTGATATCCAAATCTGATTAAGTTACATCATATGATCATTCTCTTTGTACATATTCTGCTATGCTTTTCCATAGGGATGACGTGATAACAGTGTTCAGTATTGACATACCTCATGTTAGAAAAACTGATGACATCGTATAGATAGTAAATCTATGGTCCACTGTGCTTCCATCAAACACCTTTAGGGGCCGTTTCAGGGACACAGATTCAGAGACACGTTTCAGGGACACAGATTCAGAGACACGTTTCAGGGACACAGATTCCTAATCCATTTTTTTTAATGGAGATCCTACATTGATCTTGCTATTTAGTCCAGGACTAGTCTTAATCTGTGTCCTGGAAACCGCCCCCTGAAGGTGCAAAAATATTTTTTTTGTGTCCTGCGACAACTAAAATCATTCCATGTGACCCACCAGATTATTTGATCTTTGTATTTATATATTTTTATTCATCCTTTTTAACCAGGTGAGTTCTAAAATAATATCAACAAAACAATATTTCCACCCAGATCCCAATTTCCAATCTTTGGGCTCCTATTTAATCCGCATTGTGGAAATTCAGTTTAAATTCAGCTTTACAGCGACACCTCCAAAACATCAGCTATGCGGGTGTCTGCTATCGCCCGTTAACTCTTGATCTGATTGAATCTAGGCCTTAAGCTTCAACCAAGAAAGGTTTCGCTGCGTCCGTCCCAGAAAAACTAATAAGCCTTATGATGACATATAAACACAATGCAACAAAATGCTCTTCTTCACAACATGTCTTTGGAAGAAAAGTCAGCCTCGTACATCAATCAGGGTATTATACAATCAATCAACAATCCATTATCTTGACTGAGAAACATCATGTATGATCAATCATGATGAAATAAGAAAATTTTTGTTGTAGGACAGAATAGTGACATGTTTTCCAAGACACTAATCATTGACTTATTGACTTATTTACAGAGATGTATTTGTGGGGTACAGAGATGAGGTCGTCATTCAAAAATCATCTGAAACACTATTATTGCACGCAGATGAATCAATGCAACTTATATGACTTGTTAAGCAAATGTTTACTCCTGAACATATTTAGGCTTGCCATAACAAAGGGGTTGAATACTTATTGACTGAAGACAATTCAGCTTTTCATTTTTAATTCATTTGTAAAGAAAAATCTAAAAACAATTCCACTTTGACATTATGGGGTATTGAGTGTAGGCCAGTGACACAAAATCTAAATTTGATCCATGTTTAATTCAATCTATTCCTAGGCCGTCATTGAAAATAAGAATTTCTTTCTGCCCTTCGCATAACCAGCCACGTTCTAAGTCCTTCCGGTAGCCAATGAGAAAACAGATTCTCTGCTTCCAGTAGTCAATGAGAAACAGATTCTGTAAATGGAAGAACAGATTTGCCAGTGCACTCACTGCCCTCCAGTGTCTGTACAGTATAGTTCACTACAGGACTCACATGTTGCTGTTGGGTTGGTTTTCTCTCACTGGGGACAGGGACAGAGGATGGGGACAGGGACAGGTATGGGGGACAGGGACAGAGGATGGGTATGGGGACAGAAGAGGGGGAATGGGGACAGGTACTGGGGACAGGGACAGGTACGGGGGACATGGACAGGTACAGGGGACAGGGACGGATGGTGGGAGGGCCTCAGGTCTGGTGACAGAAGAGGGCCTCTTTAGCGTGCATAAGGGAACATGTGTTCTGTGTATGTGTGTGTGAGTGTGTGTGAGTGTGTGTGTGTGTATTAAGTCTATGTGTGTGTGTGTGTGTGTGTGTGTGTGTGTGTGTGTGTGTGTGTGTGTGTGTGTGTGTGTGTGTGTGTACAGTGCATTCGGGAAGTATTATTTTGTTAGGTTACTGCCTTATTCTAAAATGGATTAAATAAATGTTTTCCCTCATCATTTTACACACAGTATCCCATAATGACAAAGCAAACACATGTTTTTAGAAATGTTTGCCAATATTTTTTTGCCATTTTAAGAAAATGTCTGCATCATTGAAGGTCCTCAAGAACACAGTGGCCTCCATCATTCTTAAATGGAAGAAATCTGGAACAACCAAGACTCTTCCTAGAGCAATCGGGGGAGAAGGGCCTTGGTGAGGGAGGTGACCAAGAACCCGATGGTCACTCTGACAGAGCTCCAGAGTTCCTCTGTGGAGATGGGAGATCCTTCCAAAAGGAGAACCATATCTGCTGCACTCCACCAATGGTGCAGCGGTCTAAGGCACTGCATCTCAGGGCTAGAGACGTCACTTTAGACCCTGGTTTGAATTCCAGGCTGTATCACAACCGGACGTGATTGGGAGTCCCATAGTACGGCGCACAATTTGCCCAGAGTCGTCCAGGTTAGGGTTTGGCCAGGGTAGGCTGTCAAAAGACGGCAGGTAGCCTAGTGGTTAGAGCGTTGGACTAGTAACCGAAAGGCTGCAAGATCGAACCCCCGAGCTGACAAGGTAAAAATCTGTCATCTGCTCCTGAACAAGGCAGTTAACCCACTGTCCCAGGCCTTCATTGAAAATAAGAATTTGTTCTTAACTGACTTGCCTAGTTAAATAAAACAAATCAGGACTTTATGGTAGAGTGGCTGGACAGTAGCAACTCCTCAGTAAAAGGCACAGGACAGCCTGCTTGGAGTTTGCCAAAATGCACCTAAAGGACTCTCAGACCATGAGAAATGAGATTCTCTGGTCTGATGAAACTAACATTTAACTCTTTGGCCTGAATGGCAAGCGTCACGTCTGGAGGATACCTGACAGAATCCCTACCGTGAAGCATGGTGGCAGCATCATGCTGTGGAGATGTTTTTCAGCTGCAGGGACTGTGAGACTAGTCAGGATCGAGGGAAAGATGAACGGAGCAAATTACAGAGAGATCCTTGATGAAAACCTGCTGCAGAGTGCTCAGGACCTCTGACTGGGGCGAAGGTTCAACTTCCAAAAGGACAATGACCCTAAGCACACAGCCAAGACAATGCAAAATCGGCTTCGGGACAAGCCTCTGAATGTTCTTGAGTGCCCCAGCCAGAGACCGGACTTGAATCTGATCGAACATCTCTGGAGAGACCTGAAAATATCTGTGCAGTGACCTTCCCAATCCAACCTGACAGAGCTTGAGAGGATCTGCAGAGAAGAATGGGAGAAACTCCCTAAATACAGGTATGCCAAGCTTGTAGCGTCATACCCAAGAAGACTGGAGGCTCTAATCGCTGCCAAAGGTGCTTCAACAAAGTACTGAGTAAAGGGTCTAAATACTTATATAAATGTCATATTTCAGTTTTTTATTTTAAATACATTTGCTAAAATAAAAATAAAAACTATTTTTGCTTTGTCATTATGGGGTATTGTGTGTAGATTGATGAGGAAATATATAATTTAATCAATTTACGAATGAAGCTATAACGTAACAGAATTTGGAAAAAGTGAATAGAACATCACAGAGATATCACACATCCAAGTTGACCTGTTTAACAAATGCGATTGGATGGTTGCTCTACCGTTTATGGTCTCTGATATGTTGATTTGTTATTTAGTAACAAGATATAATTATATTTAGAATTATCTGCTCAGCTAGCCGCCTTCAGCTAGCCGCCTTCAGCATCGTGGCTAACTGTGCCAGGTTGGTCTGTGAGTAAAGCCAGAAGCTAACCATGTAAGACCAATGGTTTAAACTAATTGTCTTAGCAACAGTTCAGGAGTCTGGCCCCAGATAATTATTAACGTTTTTACTCAGACACATTACAGAGATACAAACAGAAAAAATGGTTCTACTGGTCACTCATTGGCCTGCTTTTGACATTCTTTTTTAATAAGGTCGGTATGAATTTGAGTTGCTGTGGTAGTTTGTTCCACTAAACAGCTCTAGTATATACAAATAATGTTCTTACCAGATAGACTCTTATACTTAAAACAGTGAATACTATATTCTCTGGCTTACCAGATAGGCTCATATATTTAAAACAGTGTTGGATTCAACATTTTGAGCATTGAGATATTAAATAAATGATAGAAAAGAAGCATAGAATCAAAGGAGAAAGTGACTGGACCTCTGTAGAAAGACAGATGGCTGTGGAATGTGTTGGAATTTGTTGAGGAAGGGAGTTGAGCAACGGTTGAGATAGGGGAGACAGATGGACATCTGTGGACTAGGGGAAGGAACGGTTGAGGTCAGGAGGTGAGGTCAGGTCCCCTTAAGGGAGTAATCAGGGTTTAGTATATGGTTACCTTCTTCCTGTTGAGCATAAGATGTAAGGATTGGAGAGAAGGGGGAGTGTCTTAAGTGGGATATAAATATCTGGATGGGACAAATGCTGGGTTGTCTGAATACAGCTGTGCAGAACCTTTGGGAAGAATTAAACTTGGGTAAAGCTTCTCTAGCGTCCGTGAGTTATTTACTCTGAAAATAAGAACCTAACAGATGGCGTTGTTGGCAGGATTCACCACGATTTGTAGTCAAACCAAAGAGTCCAGATCAGTGGAGCAGAGCTGGCAACAAACAATGTAGGCTAGTTCCTATATCTGTTTCCACCCATTTTGACTTCTTGGGGAGATGAGAATTGTTGGCTGAACTAATTATGGGATATGGACCTGGAGAGCCTAAGTTTAATTCTATAGGCCCATTGTGATGTGACCGGTCGTAAATATATGGTGTAGGGTAGGTTCCATAAGGATAGGTCCCGAGTGGGGGTAATTCTCTGCGAGATCCATAGCGCAAGGTAAATATATGGTGTAGGGATAGGTCCCAAGTGGAGGTTTTTCTCTGTGAGAGCCAGGCTAATATACGTGAAGGGTAGGTTGCATATAGGATAGGTCCCTAGTGGGGGTATTCCCTTGTGAGATCTGTAAAAAGGACAAAAGTCCCCGTTGCAGTGAGTTTTTTGTTTAAGACGAGAGTTCTAGAAGATAGTGAGTTAAAAAAAACAAAAAGAAAAGATAGGATATTCCAACACTGTTTGATTTACGTGTAGTAGCAGTATCAATATGGAGAGAGGTTGGTTTATGCCCTATGAGGAGGGGGCACGGTGAGAGATGATGTGGGCTATCAATAATAGTGATATTTGAGGAAGTACTGGAATAGGACATAAAGTCCTGTCCGTATTCTCCAGTAAGAAATTCGCAGACGCTATGGTATCGGTTCTAATACAAAGTATTACGTGCTGTGACCAATGAATTATTATCCGGGGCAGTGTGTAGTGCTATCTTAGAAAATAGTTAATAGAAGGTGTGTATTATAGACGGGAGTGAAGAAATCTAAAATACCCTGAACACCGATGGGAGTGTTTAGGGAATAATAACTAGTGATATGGTGACAGACGGACCCGTTACTCCCTGTAATATAGAGATAGTGGAATTTAATAAAGCCATGGAGGCGCTAAAAGAAGCGCACGAGCATTCTACCAATTCGGCTGGAATTGTAACGGCGTTGGTTGTCGTGGTTTAGGAATGATGCGCAGGAAGCAACGAGCACAGGGAGTGTTGTTTTTTAATAAACACTTTGAGAAACAAAAACAAAGTTCCCAAACACAGGGGAATAAATAAGGTGTGACAATGCCAAGCCGAACATGAACAAGACAGTCGGAAACAACAATTAATCCCGCACGAAAAGGAGCGGGCCAGCTAACCTAAATAGCCCCTCTAATGGCTAATTGACCACAGGTGTCTAAAATAAAAAAAAGGGAAAAGCAAAGGGAATCGGTGGCAGCTAATAGGCCGGTGATGACGACCGCCGAGCGCCACCCGAGCAGGAGGGGGCGCCACCGTCGGTGGGAATCGTGACAGGAATATGGATTTTTTTTTGCAAATTAGATAAAATTGGACAACATTTTCCTGCAGATGGTGAATTCAAATCAAATAAAGAATTCAGGGAGGCAATTATGACTTGGCACAAGGACATAAAATCAGAATCATAAGCTCGATACACCAGCGTTTTGATGTCAGCATTCTATCAACAGAAAATGCATAACGATAATCCCAGAAAGTGTAACACCAATACGCTAATACGGAAGGAATGGGAATGGGAGTGTATTGATAGAATTTGCGCTTCTCCTTTGATGACGGGGTTTAACCCTGTGATCTAAACGGTAATTGCGGGGGTAGTAGATTTAATTCAAGTCAATGTTTTGAGAGTGGAATATGACTCCGCTCACCTCCCAGACATGTGTTAGGGTTGAACTGGCTATTTGTATGCATAACCTTTATAATATACTGGGGAAGCTATGCTAAGTACATAAACTACGAGTAAATCAACTGTTGAAGACAAGAAGAACTACAACCGGCAACACGAAGTGCGTCACGACGCTGGGATCAGCCTACACGCCGACGACAGGAGGAGCAAGTTTAAACCACGCTCCTCCTCCCTCGGACAGGCCAGCATTGAGCGGGAAATATCTCTCAGTATAAAACAGAGAACAAAGGAGGTGTCGTGTTCTTCTCTGTTTTGCCCTGCAAGGTAAAACAGCGAGACCGTATATATACGAACCACACATATACCACACACGTGTTTGCATTAATTAAAGTACAGCTAAATCAGAAGTTACTATGTGATGACTATTTTGTTGTATTACCAGAAACGAACTGTCGCGGCATTAACACATGCGAGGTGTTAATAGGACCATAGAGAAAATCGCTAACTATATTTATGTGGCCGAGAGTCTCCAGACACGTGTGTCATCCTGAGGGGAGGGGGTTTGTGTGGGACACTCACTGGATGATAGCTTGGGACAACCATGAAAGTTGTTTTTTGTTTTACCCTGAATTCAAAATGTTTATGTTACATCGCATCAATGAAGGGTGCTAAGTTATTAAACATGTACTTTGTTTCTCTTTTCGTTTCAAGTCAATATGTTTTTAGGTTTGTTCCAGAGGAGGGAATGATGTATATTGACTAACTGATTTGAGAAGGTGGTAGTATGTTTGTAAATGTAGAAAATGCATTAGGAGTATAGTGTGTTATGGGTTAGATGTAATGATAGAGGAGAATCATTCCCAGAGACTGAATGTTCTTACAGGAGATAGCTCATAGAAGGAGAGCAGCTAACTGCACACAATAGGGGGATTTAATTGAACATTACACATACCTAGATCATGGTGAAAGTAGCAGAGATAGTGTTGTCATTTCAGACGCTATTGTCAACTTTCAGTATTAAGAAACATGTGACTCAGAGTTTTGTACGGTTGGATATTCTTCCAACGCCACTAATCTCTCCTCCATTTCTGACAGCTAGTAAACACCACTAATCTCTCCTCCATTTCTGACAGCTAGTTAACACCACTAATCTCTCCTCCATTTCTGACAGCTAGTAAACACCACTAATCTCTCCTCCATTTCTGACAGCTAGTAAACACCACTAATCTCTCCATTTCTGACAGCTAGTAAACACAACTAATCTCTCTTCCATTTCTGACAGCTAGTAAACACCACTAATCTCTCCTCCATTTCTGACAGCTAGTAAACACCACTAATCTCTCCTCCATTTCTGACAGCTAGTAAACACCACTAATCTCTCCATTTCTGACAGCTAGTAAACTCCACTAATCTCTCCTCCATTTCTGACAGCTAGTAAACACCACTAATCTCTCCTCCATTTCTGACAGCTAGTAAACACCACTAATCTCTCCTCCATTTCTGACAGCTAGTAAACACCACTAATCTCTCCATTTCTGACAGCTAGTAAACTCCACTAATCTCTCCTCCATTTCTGACAACTAGTAAACACCACTAATCTCTCCTCCATTTCTGACAGCTAGTAAACACCACTAATCTCTCCTCCATTTCTGACAGCTAGTAAACTCCACTAATCTCTCCTCCATTTCTGACAGCTAGTAAACGCCACTAATCTCTCCTCCATTTCTGACAGCTAGTAAATACCACTAATCTCTCCCCCATTTCTGACAGCTAGTAAACACCACTAATCTCTCCTCCATTTCTGACAGATAGTAAACACCACTAATCTCTCCTCCATTTCTGACAGCTAGTAAACACCACTAATCTCTCCTCCATTTCTGACAGCTAGTAAACAGCACTAATCTCTCCATTTCTGACAGCTAGTAAACACCACTAATCTCTCCTCCATTTCTGACAGCTAGTAAACTCCATTAATCTCTCCTCCATTTCTGACAGCAAGTTAACACCACTAATCTCTCCTCCATTTCTGACAGCTAGTAAACACCACTAATCTCTCCATTTCTGACAGCTAGTAAACACCACTAATCTCTCCTCCATTTCTGACAGCTTGTAAACACCACTAATCTCTCCTCCATTTCTGACAGCTAGTAAACACCACTAATCTCTCCTCCATTTCTGACAGATAGTAAACACCACTAATCTCTCCTCCATTTCTGACAGCTAGTAAACACCACTAATCTCTCCTCCATTTCTGACAGCTAGTAAACACCACTAATCTCTCCTCCATTTCTGACAGATAGTAAACACCACTAATCTCTCCTCCATTTCTGACAGCTTGTAAACACCACTAATCTCTCCTCCATTTCTGACAGCTAGTAAACACCACTAATCTCTCCTCCATTTCTGACAGCTAGTAAACACCACTCATCTCTCCTCCATTTCTGACAGCTAGTAAACACCACTAATCTCTCCTCCATTTCTGACAGCTAGTAAACACCACTCATCTCTCCTCCATTTCTGACAGATAGTAAACACTGGACATACCTCCCAGTAGGTTGGGACCTGAGTGACGGTAAACGGAAAGTGTCAGAAGGTGGCTGCTTATCAACCGTTGGGGCCCAAAGTCTACACTGTAACAAGGTGTTTACAAACGGGTGGGGTTTGGTGTACCTACCTTAAGCACAGGGATGTATTTTCCACATGTACCAACTGTAGCAGAACACAGGAGGTCATTGGAGATGTTGGTGGCTAGAGACCAAGGGATAAACTGGGAAACGGGTAGGGGGTATCTGAAAGGTTCAGTCCTAGACTTATCAGTAAAACACAAAGACAATAGGAGAGCAGGAGACAAATTCAGAGCAATAGCTATTCTCACAGCAGTCGCTGTAGGGACAGTAACAGAAGGAGCAGTAGTAGAAGCGCAGGAGGCTATAGTGACTGCATGGAATTGGACTACTGCGCAAATGAGGGGTATTGTGTGAGACTATAGCCATGGGTCATGTTGGAAAAAGCAATGGTTACTTTAGTAGCATTGTTGGGATATCACTTTATGATAACTCATGTCACATGGATTGGTTACTGGTAACTGGGGGACCCATGGAAGGACAGGGGATGTGGTTATTCAAATATCACAAATGATGTTGTCAGGAAATGACCCGTGTGTTGCAGTGTGCATATCCTCAGGTGGAAGCAGAGATATAACTAAGGGCACGGGCTGAATTCTGGAGATTGAGTGTACATCAAGAGACACCAGGCGAGGGTGTTGGAACAGCATTGGTTTGAGAGACACACTATTCCGAACAGTACCTGCAGTGGTTAAGATCGTCATGTCTCTCCTTGGGGGGTGCATAGTTCTCACGTGACGTGAGGTCCAGCTGCATAATGGGTGAGTGAAGACACCATGACACAGGAGGCAGAGCGAGAGATAGAGACTAGAGTCCACTGTAAGAAATACAAATGGGTTGGGTCTGGGAATTACTATAAACATCATAGTTGGTTTGGGGTTTAGCTGCTTTATGGGTTAATGCATCATATGATAGAGGATAGAGGGGTAATTGTACTGTGAACAAAATGTTGAAGGCATTGATGTGAAAGCATATACAGCGCTGAGTTACCTAAAGAGGATGTAATGTGGATTAGGGACACGCACTTGCATATCAGGGGATGTGCCTATCAGGTGAAATGGAAGAGATGGGGAACAAAGTGAAAATGACATGACTTGGGAACACCTCTCGGAACCTGGGACCAAAAGGAGAAGACAACATGGGCCTAAAGGGGAAGACTGGGTGAAAGCATGAGGAAGCTTTTTAGATCTTTCATTTTCGTGGAACCCAGCAGGAAATTATCCTGGAGGCATAGAGTCAAGTGAAGAGAGAGTGGGAACTGTCATGGTTTCAGACTTTGGTTTTCATGCATATATAAATATGCATAGCTTATCACATTGTTAATAAAGTTATGTTTTATGTTTTTTTGTTGCTTTCCAAGTCTTGTGCTATCACTCTCTTAGGAACCAGAATGGGGAAGTGGAGAAACTAAAAGCTGCTCCATCTGCTATTGAACAAGACCGCAGATTCAGCTGGAATGGCATTTTGTTATGTGATGATAGATGGGAATACAATTATGTGATCATAGCACACAGGCCATAAGTCTCTTACATATGTAAACCTCACGGTGAATGTTGTTTATTGTTTGCTCCATTTGTAAGATTGTTTAATTCATATTTTATAATACTTTGTTAGTTTGTTTTGTAAATTCATGTTTTATTATCATTTTTTATACATTCATTAGTAATTTCCAAGTTTATATGAATTGAACATTAGGATGCTATTGTTTAAGAGGAGGGACTGTTGGGTTCGACATTTTGAACATTGAGATATTAAATAAATGATAGAGAAGAAGCATAGAATCAAAGGAGAAAGTTAAGGGTTCTCTGTAGAAAGCCAGAAGGCTTTGGAATGTGTTTGATGGAGGAGAGGAGAGCGACGTGTTGATATAGGGAAGACAGATGGATATCTGTGGATTAGGTGAAGGAGGGGTTGAGGTCAGCATATGAGGGGTGAGGTCAGTTCCCCTTAACCTCTTATGGACAGACGTTCCGCTAGCGGAACCCCGTTCCGCCTGCGGAACCCCTAGCCAACTGCCAATGGCATCGCACCGCGCGAAATACAAAACCAACTAAAATACCACTAAAATACCTCAATTCAATTTTCTCAAACATATGACTATTTTACACCATTTGAAAGATAAGACTCTCGTTAATCCAACCACATTGTCCGATTTCAAAAAGGCTTTACAGCGAAAGCAAAACATTAGATTATGATAGGAGAGTACCCAGCCAGAAATAATCACACAGCCATTTTTCAAGCTAGCATATATGTCACAAAAAAACAAAACCACAGCTAAATGCAGCACTAACCTTTGATGATCTTCATCAGATGACACTCCTAGGACATTATGTTATACAATACATGCATGTTTTGTTCAATCAAGTTCATATTTATATAAAAAAACAGCTTTTTACATTAGCATGTGACGTTCAGAACTAGCATACACACCGAAAACTTCCGGTGAATTTACTAAATTACTCTTGATAAACGTTTACAAAATACATAACAATTATTTAAAGAATTATAGATACAGAACTCGTTTATGCAATCGCGGTGTCAGATTTTAAAATAGCTTTTCGGCAAAAACACATTTTGCAATATTCTGAGTAGATAGCTCAGCCATCACAGGCTAGCTAATTTGCGTTCAGGTCCCTATCCGAAGGGTGACGCGCCGACGCATTTCGTGACCCAAAAATTCAAAATGTTCCTTTACCGTACTTAGAAGCATGTCAAACGCTGTTTAAAATCAATTTTTATGCAATTTTCCTCGAAAAATAGCGATAATATTCCAACCGGACGATATTGTATTCATTCAAACAGGTGAAGAAAAACATTGAGTACTCTCGTGGCCGCGCCTCTCCTGGCTCTGAGCCACTAGGCTGTCCACTCACAAACAGAGCTGCTGGACCCTGCCCAGAGACTTCAGAGATCCCATTCCACTTTCTGGCGCCTTCAGGAAGCCTTAGAAATTGTCACGTTACAGCAGAGATACTGTATTTTTGATAGAGAGGCAAAAGAAGCACCAGAAATTGTCAGACAGGGCACTTCCTGTATGGAATCTTCTCAGGTTTTGGCCTGCCATATGAGTTATGTTATACTCACAGACACCATTCAAACAGTTTTAGAAACTTTAGAGTGTTTTCTATCCAAATATAGTAATTATATGCATATTCTAGTTTCTGGGCAAGAGTAGTAACCAAATTAAATCGGGTACGTTATTTTCACACGGTCGTGAAAATAGTGCCCCCTGTCCCTAACAGGTTTTAAGGGAGTAATCAGGGTTTCGTATCTGGTTACCTTCTTCCTGTTGGGCATAAACTGTAAGGATTGGAGAGAGGGAATGTCTTAAGTGGGATGTATATAACTCAGTGGGACAAATGTTGTGCTGTCTGATTACAGCTGTACAGAACCTTTGGTTAAAGCTTCTCTAGTGTCCGTGGGTTATTTACTGAAAAATAAGAACCTAACACACCCAAGGCAGCTGACGGGTGTTTTTTGGTAACCTCTGAGTTCATTTGCCTCTGAGTACATTTGCATTGGAGTATATTTGCATTGGATCAGCTGATTCGAAACCATTGCACTGGTCAGATCTGTTGTTACTCAAACTTGTAGGAAAACTTCAGAGTTCGAGCACCTCTTTTTTTAAACATTTTGTTATGTTATTGAGATGGAAGCAGATATGAAGGAGCGAGGGAGACATAGAGAGGAGGACTCAGGGATTGAACCCCTGCCACTAGGACCCATCTCGAGGCAACACTATGCTACCACTAGATCAGACTAAAACACATCCTGGAACAGATGAAGTCACTATTCTAGAACCTGCCCAGAGCAACACATGAAGGAAAATCAAGGTATTAAACTGAAAAGGCAATTTTTCCAGACTCCGATTAAGCCTAGTCTAAGACTAAAATACCTTTAATGTCAATTCTCTTTTTGAGAATTTGTGGGTTTACATTTTTTGGATACTAATGTAAACACACCGCAACAGATGCAGGATCCTCGAACTGTGTATGTACGTCACCAACCCTACAAGGCAACTTCAGTGGGTTGAGATGTTCCTGGTAGTCTTTTTTTGTATGTGAATGTTTTTGGGTAAACATAAATAAATACTGGGATTGATAGATACAAAACAACATTGTTGGGGAAGCTACTCTGAAAATATAGTTCACCAAGCTACCAATTACTTCCTACTGGAACAAGTTAAGCTGCACTAAAGCTACCATTAAGAAAAATACAGTTTACTGAACTAAAGTTACTTTGAAAAAGTAGTTCACTACATCCAATCTACTTCGTGAAAGATTATCATGTCTAAATCTGAAAGGTTACAGACTACAAATTGCAAGACAGATTCCTCTGGAGTCAGATGGTAACAGAAAGTATAATTTATTATATTAAAAACAAAAACAGCGAATTAGACACACAAAAATAGTTTGAAGTGGGAATTAGGCAGGTTTGATGCCTATATTTACTTTGAGCAAAAATAGTTGTGTGTAGTTCCAGTGGTTAGCTACACCACTACACAGTAAAACAGTTATTAATTAACTACCACCAAGCTACTGCAAAATGTAGTTGAATTACTAGTTGAACTACATGTAGTTCTACTCCCAAACACTGCAAAACAAAAATAAGTCACAAATAAATGTAAAAAGGAGCTAGTCTTGATAAGAATTGTATCGGTTGGCTTTAAATTGGGCGGTCCAAGCACGGTGACGACTGCTTCAGGTAAACCTGTAACACAGGTAATCTCGCGATACACCTCCGTATTAGCATCTCTGTTCGTCCATTTTTGTTAATTCTCTCTGTTCGTACATGTTATTTTACATCCTCCGCCATCCATAACTTCAACTTCAACTGTTGACAACTTCAACTCCAATTTATTTTAACAGTTTGGAAATGTTCACCAGTACAGTAAGTATCTGTTGTAAACTAGTGGCATATCATTGAACTTTCTCTGTGAGGTGGTTTCCATCCTGGTACACGTGGAGGTAGACTACTCCGCTAACTCTTCATGCTTAGCCTCTGCTTCATGACAGATACTACTGATGAATGTTGTACAGATATGTAATGTAATTCAGTTGACATCCTAGCTACAGTACTCTGATCTGATGGTTCTTATATACATCTGAATATTTCAATGATTCAAATGTTTTTTAAAGGTTTGGCAGAAGCATGCTTATCGTGTTAAGCAGACCAGCTTCTGTGATTCACTCTTCTATATTACAATACAGCTTTTTGAAAAATAAATGATCAGGTGTTTAGATTTGGCCTTGTGTGATGTTCCTGTGAAGAGAATTGTGTGTTTCAGTCATCATAGTCAATCCCAAAAACTAACTCAGAGCTGGGACTGACATACTTAGCTTCATGTTTTACAGAGTTTGTAGTGACAATATAGGTCTATTGTTCTGACAGTAAGTGTTGAGGCTAGATACTGCTGTTTTATAACAGCATTGTGTATGTTTGGTTCAATGCAGCCAATGTTACGTCTCCATTGCATGATATTCAGATATATGTTACTGTGTATTATACTATATACAGCAGCGGAGGCGTAAGCAGTGGAGGCTTCAGAAGCGGAGGCACCAGCCGTGGAGGCGTCAGCAGCAGGAGCAGAGGGGTCAGCAGCGGAGGGACCAGCAACGGAGGCGTCAGCAGCAGGAGCAGATGGGTCAGCAGCAGGAGCAGAGGGATCAGCAGCAGGAGCAGAGGGGTCAGCAGCAGGAGCAGAGGGATCAGCAGCAGGAGCAGAGGGGTCAGCAGCAGGAGCAGAGCGGTCAGCAGCAGGAGCAGAGGGGTCAGCAGCAGGAGCAGAGGGATCAGCAGCAGGAGCAGAGGGGTCAGCAGCAGGAGCAGAGGGATCAGCAGCAGGAGCAGAGGGGTCAGCAGCAGGAGCAGAGCGGTCAGCAGCAGGAGCAGAGGGGTCAGCAGCAGGAGCAGAGGGATCAGCAGCAGGAGCAGAGGGGTCAGCAGCAGGAGCAGAGGGGTCAGCAGCAGGAGCAGAGGGGTCAGCATATACCTCCTACCTGTGATTTGTGTCTCAATAATGACAAGAAGACTTACATAGTCTTCAAACCCTGTGGTCACCGGCTGTGTTTGGAGTGTGTTCACATGTTACCTCCTGGAACTGAGTATCTCAACTGTTCATACTGCCTTAAGTTTGTTCAAGGCTTTGATTTCCCAGGTCTGTAGTGACGCCTCAAGCACTGCGATGCAGTGACATAGAACAGTGCCCCACTCTGGAAGCCCCAATGCATACCTTTTAACAATTTTTTTCATACTAGTACCACATGGGAATCAAACCTCTTAAAGGGGCAATCTGTGTCTGCAATAAAAATAAAGAGAGTTACACACACTATATAAAGGCTCCCAGTAATTTATTGGATAAACCACCGTTTCAGCATCACTGTGTCTTCTTCAGGGTGATGTCATGAATGTGTGAACCAGGTTATGTTGACAAACAGTGCAATTAGTGCAACCAATGACAATAGAGAGGAGTGTGTCATAGTAATTAGGGTTGTAATTAGGGTGATGAGGATGACAAAGTGAATCTTTTAAAAGACAATAGTTTACAGCATGTTGAATTTCTCAGGCTGTTGTTTTCAATATCATATTGCTACATATTGTACATAGTATTAACCTCAACATACAATATTATTTCATTTAATATACAGTATTTCATTGTTTCCTTTTCACTTCATCTTTGTAACACGTAATCTTTTGGTTCAAACATAAAGCATAACAAGCATCATCAATGAAGGGAACATCTTGGGCGCACGCTGATAAACTGTGGAAATAATATGTTACATATACACAATCCATGTCTCAATTGTCTCAAGGATTATAAGTCCTTATTTAACCTGTCTCCTCCCCTTCATCTACACTGATTGAAGTGGTGACATCAACAAGGGATCATATCTTCCACCAGGATTCACCTGGTCAGTCTGTTATGGAATGTTCCTAATGTTTTGTCCACTCATTGTATCTCATTGGTCTGTAGTGCAGCACAGCCACCTTGGGAGAGACATTAGTCAACAGGATGAGATCAGAGATAGACCACTTTCCCTTTTATCAGACGGCACCACTTTCCCTGTTATCAGCCAATGATCATGCTAAACCTCTGAGTTATGACACACTGTGGTTCCAGTACTCCCTAACCCCGTTTAACCTGGTTCTAACATGCGTCCTGTGTCCGGATCATGTCCACATTCTGATTGTGCCCACCTTATTAGACAGGTGTAGATGATGAAAAGACGCATTGTGATCATTGTGATATAAGTGTAAACGGACAAGATCAGGAGGAAGGTCACGGCGTGTTTAGTGGCAGTTATAAACAAGGAATTTGTGTCATCACATTATCTGTCTAGTTATGGTCCGAACATATTGATGGATGGATGGATTCAACTAGAACTACAATATAATATGGCCCAATGCATGTGGCACTTTACAATCACACAAAGGCCATTTAGAAAATCATTGATTATATGTACAGCTTCAGTGAGAATCACGATGTGATTAATTAACTCATTATTGAATGACCTGGGAGGGAAAGTCTGTTTGGCAGACATGGTATATGGTGTGCCATGTATTTACTGCAGTGGGTCAAACTTGTGGTCAGTATATCCAGCCAGGTCTCATAGACTAGACGTAGCATAGTAAATGTACAGATGGTTACTTTACCCCTTTAGTTAACCCTTCCCCTAACCTTAACCCCTTTAGTTAACCCTTCCCCTAACCTTAACCCTTTTAGTTAACCCTTCTCCTAACCTTAACCCCTTTAGTTAACCCTTTTTCTAACCTTAACCCCTTTAGTTAACCCTTCCCCTAACCTTAACCCCTTTAGTTAACCCTTCCCCTAACCTTAACCCTTTTAGTTAACCCTTCTCCTAACCTTAACCCCTTTAGTTAACCCTTTTTCTAACCTTAACCCCTTTAGTTAACCCTTCTCCTAACCTTAACCCTTTTAGTTAACCCTTCCCCTAACCTTAACCCTTTTAGTTAACCCTTCCCCTAACCTTAACCCTTTTAGTTAACACTTCCCTTAACCTTAACCCTTTTAGTTAACCCTTTTTCTAACCTTAACCCTTTTCCTAACCCTTCTCCTAACCTTAACAATTTTCCTAACCCTTCTCCTAACCTTAACCTTAGCCCTTTTCCTAACCCTTCCCCTAACCCTAACCTTATTGAAACAAAGAGGATTAATGACTACATGATAAGAGCAGTAACTCCCATCTCCTACTCACCACCAGTCTAGTTCTCTCTATTAAAACAAAGATGAGTATTGACTACATGATAATAGCAGTAACTCCCATCTCCTACTCACCACCAGTCTAGTTCTCTCTATTAAAACAAAGATGATTAATGACTACATGATAAGAGCAGTAACTCCCATCTCCTACTCACCACCAGTCTAGTTATCTCTGTAAAACAAAGATGATTAATGTCTACACGATAAGAGCAGTAACTCCCGTCTCCTACTCACCACCAGTCTAGTCCACTCTGTAAAACAAAAAGTCATGAAGAGCAACACAGAGACGATTTTATTCATTTGCTTCGTTGACTTTGTATTCCAAGCACTCCAAGCACCTAGAGTGCAAAATGAGGTGTGTGAATATGAAGTAACATATAATAACATTCTGAGAAGCAGTTGATTTAAAAGAGCCATGATTTATTACAGAAAAAGGGTGATATCCAAATCTGATTAAGTTACATCATATGATCATTCTCTTTGTACATATTCTGCTATGCTTTTCCATAGGGATGACGTGATAACAGTGTTCAGTATTGACATACCTCATGTTAGAAAAACTGATGACATCGTATAGATAGTAAATCTATGGTCCACTGTGCTTCCATCAAACACCTTTAGGGGCCGTTTCAGGGACACAGATTCAGAGACACGTTTCAGGGACACAGATTCAGAGACACGTTTCAGGGACACAGATTCCTAATCCATTTTTTTTAATGGAGATCCTACATTGATCTTGCTATTTAGTCCAGGACTAGTCTTAATCTGTGTCCTGGAAACCGCCCCCTGAAGGTGCAAAAATATTTTTTTTGTGTCCTGCGACAACTAAAATCATTCCATGTGACCCACCAGATTATTTGATCTTTGTATTTATATATTTTTATTCATCCTTTTTAACCAGGTGAGTTCTAAAATAATATCAACAAAACAATATTTCCACCCAGATCCCAATTTCCAATCTTTGGGCTCCTATTTAATCCGCATTGTGGAAATTCAGTTTAAATTCAGCTTTACAGCGACACCTCCAAAACATCAGCTATGCGGGTGTCTGCTATCGCCCGTTAACTCTTGATCTGATTGAATCTAGGCCTTAAGCTTCAACCAAGAAAGGTTTCGCTGCGTCCGTCCCAGAAAAACTAATAAGCCTTATGATGACATATAAACACAATGCAACAAAATGCTCTTCTTCACAACATGTCTTTGGAAGAAAAGTCAGCCTCGTACATCAATCAGGGTATTATACAATCAATCAACAATCCATTATCTTGACTGAGAAACATCATGTATGATCAATCATGATGAAATAAGAAATTTTTTGTTGTAGGACAGAATAGTGACATGTTTTCCAAGACACTAATCATTGACTTATTGACTTATTTACAGAGATGTATTTGTGGGGTACAGAGATGAGGTCGTCATTCAAAAATCATCTGAAACACTATTATTGCACGCAGATGAATCAATGCAACTTATATGACTTGTTAAGCAAATGTTTACTCCTGAACATATTTAGGCTTGCCATAACAAAGGGGTTGAATACTTATTGACTGAAGACAATTCAGCTTTTCATTTTTAATTCATTTGTAAAGAAAAATCTAAAAACAATTCCACTTTGACATTATGGGGTATTGAGTGTAGGCCAGTGACACAAAATCTAAATTTGATCCATGTTTAATTCAATCTATTCCTAGGCCGTCATTGAAAATAAGAATTTCTTTCTGCCCTTCGCATAACCAGCCACGTTCTAAGTCCTTCCGGTAGCCAATGAGAAAACAGATTCTCTGCTTCCAGTAGTCAATGAGAAACAGATTCTGTAAATGGAAGAACAGATTTGCCAGTGCACTCACTGCCCTCCAGTGTCTGTACAGTATAGTTCACTACAGGACTCACATGTTGCTGTTGGGTTGGTTTTCTCTCACTGGGGACAGGGACAGAGGATGGGGACAGGGACAGGTATGGGGGACAGGGACAGAGGATGGGTATGGGGACAGAAGAGGGGGAATGGGGACAGGTACTGGGGACAGGGACAGGTACGGGGGACATGGACAGGTACAGGGGACAGGGACGGATGGTGGGAGGGCCTCAGGTCTGGTGACAGAAGAGGGCCTCTTTAGCGTGCATAAGGGAACATGTGTTCTGTGTATGTGTGTGTGAGTGTGTGTGTGTGTATTAAGTCTATTGTGTGTGTGTGTGTGTGTGTGTGTGTGTGTGTGTGTGTGTGTACAGTGCATTCGGGAAGTATTATTTTGTTAGGTTACTGCCTTATTCTAAAATGGATTAAATAAATGTTTTCCCTCATCATTTTACACACAGTATCCCATAATGACAAAGCAAACACATGTTTTTAGAAATGTTTGCCAATATTTTTTTGCCATTTTAAGAAAATGTCTGCATCATTGAAGGTCCTCAAGAACACAGTGGCCTCCATCATTCTTAAATGGAAGAAATCTGGAACAACCAAGACTCTTCCTAGAGCAATCGGGGGAGAAGGGCCTTGGTGAGGGAGGTGACCAAGAACCTGATGGTCACTCTGACAGAGCTCCAGAGTTCCTCTGTGGAGATGGGAGATCCTTCCAGAAGGAGAACCATATCTGCTGCACTCCACCAATGGCGCAGCGGTCTAAGGCACTGCATCTCAGGGCTAGAGACATCAATTCAGACCCTGGTTTGAATTCCAGGCTGTATCACAACCGGACGTGATTGGGAGTCCCATAGTACGGCGCACAATTTGCCCAGAGTCGTCCAGGTTAGGGTTTGGCCAGGGTAGGCTGTCAAAAGACGGCAGGTAGCCTAGTGGTTAGAGCGTTGGACTAGTAACCGAAAGGCTGCAAGATCGAACCCCCGAGCTGACAAGGTAAAAATCTGTCATCTGCTCCTGAACAAGGCAGTTAACCCACTGTCCCAGGCCTTCATTGAAAATAAGAATTTGTTCTTCACTGACTTGCCTAGTTAAATAAAACAAATCAGGACTTTATGGTAGAGTGGCTGAACAGTAGCAACTCCTCAGTAAAAGGCACAGGACTGCCTGCTTGGAGTTTGCCAAAATGCACCTAAAGGACTCTCAGACCATGAGAAATGAGATTCTCTGGTCTGATGAAACTAACATTTAACTCTTTGGCCTGAATGGCAAGCGTCACGTCTGGAGGATACCTGACAGAATCCCTACCGTGAAGCATGGTGGCAGCATCATGCTGTGGAGATGTTTTTCAGCTGCAGGGACTGTGAGACTAGTCAGGATCGAGGGAAAGATGAACGGAGCAAATTACAGAGAGATCCTTGATGAAAACCTGCTGCAGAGTGCTCAGGACCTCTGACTGGGGCGAAGGTTCAACTTCCAAAAGGACAATGACCCTAAGCACACAGCCAAGACAATGCAAAATCGGCTTCGGGACAAGCCTCTGAATGTTCTTGAGTGCCCCAGCCAGAGACCGGACTTGAATCTGATCGAACATCTCTGGAGAGACCTGAAAATATCTGTGCAGTGACCTTCCCAATCCAACCTGACAGAGCTTGAGAGGATCTGCAGAGAAGAATGGGAGAAACTCCCTAAATACAGGTATGCCAAGCTTGTAGCGTCATACCCAAGAAGACTGGAGGCTCTAATCGCTGCCAAAGGTGCTTCAACAAAGTACTGAGTAAAGGGTCTAAATACTTATATAAATGTCATATTTCAGTTTTTTATTTTAAATACATTTGCTAAAATAAAAATAAAAACTATTTTTGCTTTGTCATTATGGGGTATTGTGTGTAGATTGATGAGGAAATATATAATTTAATCAATTTACGAATGAAGCTATAACGTAACAGAATTTGGAAAAAGTGAATAGAACATCACAGAGATATCACACATCCAAGTTGACCTGTTTAACAAATGCGATTGGATGGTTGCTCTACCGTTTATGGTCTCTGATATGTTGATTTGTTATTTAGTAACAAGATATAATTATATTTAGAATTATCTGCTCAGCTAGCCGCCTTCAGCTAGCCGCCTTCAGCATCGTGGCTAACTGTGCCAGGTTGGTCTGTGAGTAAAGCCAGAAGCTAACCATGTAAGACCAATGGTTTAAACTAATTGTCTTAGCAACAGTTCAGGAGTCTGGCCCCAGATAATTATTAACGTTTTTACTCAGACACATTACAGAGATACAAACAGAAAAAATGGTTCTACTGGTCACTCATTGGCCTGCTTTTGACATTCTTTTTTAATAAGGTCGGTATGAATTTGAGTTGCTGTGGTAGTTTTTTTCCACTAAACAGCTCTAGTATATACAAATAATGTTCTTACCAGATAGACTCTTATACTTAAAACAGTGAATACTATATTCTCTGGCTTACCAGATAGGCTCATATATTTAAAACAGTGTTGGATTCAACATTTTGAGCATTGAGATATTAAATAAATGATAGAAAAGAAGCATAGAATCAAAGGAGAAAGTGACTGGACCTCTGTAGAAAGACAGATGGCTGTGGAATGTGTTGGAATTTGTTGAGGAAGGGAGTTGAGCAACGGTTGAGATAGGGGAGACAGATGGACATCTGTGGACTAGGGGAAGGAAGAGGTCAGGTCCCCTTAAGGGAGTAATCAGGGTTTAGTATATGGTTACCTTCTTCCTGTTGAGCATAAGATGTAAGGATTGGAGAGAAGGGGGAGTGTCTTAAGTGGGATATAAATATCTGGATGGGACAAATGCTGGGTTGTCTGAATACAGCTGTGCAGAACCTTTGGGAAGAATTAAACTTGGGTAAAGCTTCTCTAGCGTCCGTGAGTTATTTACTCTGAAAATAAGAACCTAACAGATGGCGTTGTTGGCAGGATTCACCACGATTTGTAGTCAAACCAAAGCGTCCAGATCAGTGGAGCAGAGCTGGCAACAAACAATGTAGGCTAGTTCCTATATCTGTTTCCACCCATTTTGACTTCTTGGGGAGATGAGAATTGTTGGCTGAACTAATTATGGGATATGGACCTGGAGAGCCTAAGTTTAATTCTATAGGCCCATTGTGATGTGACCGGTCGTAAATATATGGTGTAGGGTAGGTTCCATAAGGATAGGTCCCGAGTGGGGGTAATTCTCTGCGAGATCCATAGCGCAAGGTAAATATATGGTGTAGGGATAGGTCCCAAGTGGAGGTTTTTCTCTGTGAGAGCCAGGCTAATATACGTGAAGGGTAGGTTGCATATAGGATAGGTCCCTAGTGGGGGTATTCCCTTGTGAGATCTGTAAAAAGGACAAAAGTCCCCGTTGCAGTGAGTTTTTTGTTTAAGACGAGAGTTCTAGAAGATAGTGAGTTAAAAAAAACAAAAAGAAAAGATAGGATATTCCAACACTGTTTGATTTACGTGTAGTAGCAGTATCAATATGGAGAGAGGTTGGTTTATGCCCTATGAGGAGGGGGCACGGTGAGAGATGATGTGGGCTATCAATAATAGTGATATTTGAGGAAGTACTGGAATAGGACATAAAGTCCTGTCCGTATTCTCCAGTAAGAAATTCGCAGACGCTATGGTATCGGTTCTAATACAAAGTATTACGTGCTGTGACCAATGAATTATTATCCGGGGCAGTGTGTAGTGCTATCTTAGAAAATAGTTAATAGAAGGTGTGTATTATAGACGGGAGTGAAGAAATCTAAAATACCCTGAACACCGATGGGAGTGTTTAGGGAATAATAACTAGTGATATGGTGACAGACGGACCCGTTACTCCCTGTAATATAGAGATAGTGGAATTTAATAAAGCCATGGAGGCGCTAAAAGAAGCGCACGAGCATTCTACCAATTCGGCTGGAATTGTAACGGCGTTGGTTGTCGTGGTTTAGGAATGATGCGCAGGAAGCAACGAGCACAGGGAGTGTTGTTTTTTAATAAACACTTTGAGAAACAAAAACAAAGTTCCCAAACACAGGGGAATAAATAAGGTGTGACAATGCCAAGCCGAACATGAACAAGACAGTCGGAAACAACAATTAATCCCGCACGAAAAGGAGCGGGCCAGCTAACCTAAATAGCCCCTCTAATGGCTAATTGACCACAGGTGTCTAAAATAAAAAAAAGGGAAAAGCAAAGGGAATCGGTGGCAGCTAATAGGCCGGTGATGACGACCGCCGAGCGCCACCCGAGCAGGAGGGGGCGCCACCGTCGGTGGGAATCGTGACAGGAATATGGATTTTTTTTTGCAAATTAGATAAAATTGGACAACATTTTCCTGCAGATGGTGAATTCAAATCAAATAAAGAATTCAGGGAGGCAATTATGACTTGGCACAAGGACATAAAATCAGAATCATAAGCTCGATACACCAGCGTTTTGATGTCAGCATTCTATCAACAGAAAATGCATAACGATAATCCCAGAAAGTGTAACACCAATACGCTAATACGGAAGGAATGGGAATGGGAGTGTATTGATAGAATTTGCGCTTCTCCTTTGATGACGGGGTTTAACCCTGTGATCTAAACGGTAATTGCGGGGGTAGTAGATTTAATTCAAGTCAATGTTTTGAGAGTGGAATATGACTCCGCTCACCTCCCAGACATGTGTTAGGGTTGAACTGGCTATTTGTATGCATAACCTTTATAATATACTGGGGAAGCTATGCTAAGTACATAAACTACGAGTAAATCAACTGTTGAAGACAAGAAGAACTACAACCGGCAACACGAAGTGCGTCACGACGCTGGGATCAGCCTACACGCCGACGACAGGAGGAGCAAGTTTAAACCACGCTCCTCCTCCCTCGGACAGGCCAGCATTGAGCGGGAAATATCTCTCAGTATAAAACAGAGAACAAAGGAGGTGTCGTGTTCTTCTCTGTTTTGCCCTGCAAGGTAAAACAGCGAGACCGTATATATACGAACCACACATATACCACACACGTGTTTGCATTAATTAAAGTACAGCTAAATCAGAAGTTACTATGTGATGACTATTTTGTTGTATTACCAGAAACGAACTGTCGCGGCATTAACACATGCGAGGTGTTAATAGGACCATAGAGAAAATCGCTAACTATATTTATGTGGCCGAGAGTCTCCAGACACGTGTGTCATCCTGAGGGGAGGGGGTTTGTGTGGGACACTCACTGGATGATAGCTTGGGACAACCATGAAAGTTGTTTTTTGTTTTACCCTGAATTCAAAATGTTTATGTTACATCGCATCAATGAAGGGTGCTAAGTTATTAAACATGTACTTTGTTTCTCTTTTCGTTTCAAGTCAATATGTTTTTAGGTTTGTTCCAGAGGAGGGAATGATGTATATTGACTAACTGATTTGAGAAGGTGGTAGTATGTTTGTAAATGTAGAAAATGCATTAGGAGTATAGTGTGTTATGGGTTAGATGTAATGATAGAGGAGAATCATTCCCAGAGACTGAATGTTCTTACAGGAGATAGCTCATAGAAGGAGAGCAGCTAACTGCACACAATAGGGGGATTTAATTGAACATTACACATACCTAGATCATGGTGAAAGTAGCAGAGATAGTGTTGTCATTTCAGACGCTATTGTCAACTTTCAGTATTAAGAAACATGTGACTCAGAGTTTTGTACGGTTGGATATTCTTCCAACGCCACTAATCTCTCCTCCATTTCTGACAGCTAGTAAACACCACTAATCTCTCCTCCATTTCTGACAGCTAGTTAACACCACTAATCTCTCCTCCATTTCTGACAGCTAGTAAACACCACTAATCTCTCCTCCATTTCTGACAGCTAGTAAACACCACTAATCTCTCCATTTCTGACAGCTAGTAAACACCACTAATCTCTCCTCCATTTCTGACAGCTAGTAAACTCCACTAATCTCTCCTCCATTTCTGACAGCTAGTAAACTCCACTAATCTCTCCTCCATTTCTGACAGCTAGTAAACGCCACTAATCTCTCCTCCATTTCTGACAGCTAGTAAATACCACTAATCTCTCCCCCATTTCTGACAGCTAGTAAACACCACTAATCTCTCCTCCATTTCTGACAGATAGTAAACACCACTAATCTCTCCTCCATTTCTGACAGCTAGTAAACACCACTAATCTCTCCTCCATTTCTGACAGCTAGTAAACAGCACTAATCTCTCCATTTCTGACAGCTAGTAAACACCACTAATCTCTCCTCCATTTCTGACAGCTAGTAAACTCCATTAATCTCTCCTCCATTTCTGACAGCAAGTTAACACCACTAATCTCTCCTCCATTTCTGACAGCTAGTAAACACCACTAATCTCTCCATTTCTGACAGCTAGTAAACACCACTAATCTCTCCTCCATTTCTGACAGCTTGTAAACACCACTAATCTCTCCTCCATTTCTGACAGCTAGTAAACACCACTAATCTCTCCTCCATTTCTGACAGATAGTAAACACCACTAATCTCTCCTCCATTTCTGACAGCTAGTAAACACCACTAATCTCTCCTCCATTTCTGACAGCTAGTAAACACCACTAATCTCTCCTCCATTTCTGACAGATAGTAAACACCACTAATCTCTCCTCCATTTCTGACAGCTTGTAAACACCACTAATCTCTCCTCCATTTCTGACAGCTAGTAAACACCACTAATCTCTCCTCCATTTCTGACAGCTAGTAAACACCACTCATCTCTCCTCCATTTCTGACAGCTAGTAAACACCACTAATCTCTCCTCCATTTCTGACAGCTAGTAAACACCACTCATCTCTCCTCCATTTCTGACAGATAGTAAACACTGGACATACCTCCCAGTAGGTTGGGACCTGAGTGACGGTAAACGGAAAGTGTCAGAAGGTGGCTGCTTATCAACCGTTGGGGCCCAAAGTCTACACTGTAACAAGGTGTTTACAAACGGGTGGGGTTTGGTGTACCTACCTTAAGCACAGGGATGTATTTTCCACATGTACCAACTGTAGCAGAACACAGGAGGTCATTGGAGATGTTGGTGGCTAGAGACCAAGGGATAAACTGGGAAACGGGTAGGGGGTATCTGAAAGGTTCAGTCCTAGACTTATCAGTAAAACACAAAGACAATAGGAGAGCAGGAGACAAATTCAGAGCAATAGCTATTCTCACAGCAGTCGCTGTAGGGACAGTAACAGAAGGAGCAGTAGTAGAAGCGCAGGAGGCTATAGTGACTGCATGGAATTGGACTACTGCGCAAATGAGGGGTATTGTGTGAGACTATAGCCATGGGTCATGTTGGAAAAAGCAATGGTTACTTTAGTAGCATTGTTGGGATATCACTTTATGATAACTCATGTCACATGGATTGGTTACTGGTAACTGGGGGACCCATGGAAGGACAGGGGATGTGGTTATTCAAATATCACAAATGATGTTGTCAGGAAATGACCCGTGTGTTGCAGTGTGCATATCCTCAGGTGGAAGCAGAGATATAACTAAGGGCACGGGCTGAATTCTGGAGATTGAGTGTACATCAAGAGACACCAGGCGAGGGTGTTGGAACAGCATTGGTTTGAGAGACACACTATTCCGAACAGTACCTGCAGTGGTTAAGATCGTCATGTCTCTCCTTGGGGGGTGCATAGTTCTCACGTGACGTGAGGTCCAGCTGCATAATGGGTGAGTGAAGACACCATGACACAGGAGGCAGAGCGAGAGATAGAGACTAGAGTCCACTGTAAGAAATACAAATGGGTTGGGTCTGGGAATTACTATAAACATCATAGTTGGTTTGGGGTTTAGCTGCTTTATGGGTTAATGCATCATATGATAGAGGATAGAGGGGTAATTGTACTGTGAACAAAATGTTGAAGGCATTGATGTGAAAGCATATACAGCGCTGAGTTACCTAAAGAGGATGTAATGTGGATTAGGGACACGCACTTGCATATCAGGGGATGTGCCTATCAGGTGAAATGGAAGAGATGGGGAACAAAGTGAAAATGACATGACTTGGGAACACCTCTCGGAACCTGGGACCAAAAGGAGAAGACAACATGGGCCTAAAGGGGAAGACTGGGTGAAAGCATGAGGAAGCTTTTTAGATCTTTCATTTTCGTGGAACCCAGCAGGAAATTATCCTGGAGGCATAGAGTCAAGTGAAGAGAGAGTGGGAACTGTCATGGTTTCAGACTTTGGTTTTCATGCATATATAAATATGCATAGCTTATCACATTGTTAATAAAGTTATGTTTTATGTTTTTTTGTTGCTTTCCAAGTCTTGTGCTATCACTCTCTTAGGAACCAGAATGGGGAAGTGGAGAAACTAAAAGCTGCTCCATCTGCTATTGAACAAGACCGCAGATTCAGCTGGAATGGCATTTTGTTATGTGATGATAGATGGGAATACAATTATGTGATCATAGCACACAGGCCATAAGTCTCTTACATATGTAAACCTCACGGTGAATGTTGTTTATTGTTTGCTCCATTTGTAAGATTGTTTAATTCATATTTTATAATACTTTGTTAGTTTGTTTTGTAAATTCATGTTTTATTATCATTTTTTATACATTCATTAGTAATTTCCAAGTTTATATGAATTGAACATTAGGATGCTATTGTTCAAGAGGAGGGACTGTTGGGTTCGACATTTTGAACATTGAGATATTAAATAAATGATAGAGAAGAAGCATAGAATCAAAGGAGAAAGTTAAGGGTTCTCTGTAGAAAGCCAGAAGGCTTTGGAATGTGTTTGATGGAGGAGAGGAGAGCGACGTGTTGATATAGGGAAGACAGATGGATATCTGTGGATTAGGTGAAGGAGGGGTTGAGGTCAGCATATGAGGGGTGAGGTCAGTTCCCCTTAACCTCTTATGGACAGACGTTCCGCTAGCGGAACCCCGTTCCGCCTGCGGAACCCCTAGCCAACTGCCAATGGCATCGCACCGCGCGAAATACAAAACCAACTAAAATACCACTAAAATACCTCAATTCAATTTTCTCAAACATATGACTATTTTACACCATTTGAAAGATAAGACTCTCGTTAATCCAACCACATTGTCCGATTTCAAAAAGGCTTTACAGCGAAAGCAAAACATTAGATTATGATAGGAGAGTACCCAGCCAGAAATAATCACACAGCCATTTTTCAAGCTAGCATATATGTCACAAAAAAACAAAACCACAGCTAAATGCAGCACTAACCTTTGATGATCTTCATCAGATGACACTCCTAGGACATTATGTTATACAATACATGCATGTTTTGTTCAATCAAGTTCATATTTATATAAAAAAACAGCTTTTTACATTAGCATGTGACGTTCAGAACTAGCATACACACCGAAAACTTCCGGTGAATTTACTAAATTACTCTTGATAAACGTTTACAAAATACATAACAATTATTTAAAGAATTATAGATACAGAACTCGTTTATGCAATCGCGGTGTCAGATTTTAAAATAGCTTTTCGGCAAAAACACATTTTGCAATATTCTGAGTAGATAGCTCAGCCATCACAGGCTAGCTAATTTGCGTTCAGGTCCCTATCCGAAGGGTGACGCGCCGACGCATTTCGTGACCCAAAAATTCAAAATGTTCCTTTACCGTACTTAGAAGCATGTCAAACGCTGTTTAAAATCAATTTTTATGCAATTTTCCTCGAAAAATAGCGATAATATTCCAACCGGACGATATTGTATTCATTCAAACAGGTGAAGAAAAACATTGAGTACTCTCGTGGCCGCGCCTCTCCTGGCTCTGAGCCACTAGGCTGTCCACTCACAAACAGAGCTGCTGGACCCTGCCCAGAGACTTCAGAGATCCCATTCCACTTTCTGGCGCCTTCAGGAAGCCTTAGAAATTGTCACGTTACAGCAGAGATACTGTATTTTTGATAGAGAGGCAAAAGAAGCACCAGAAATTGTCAGACAGGGCACTTCCTGTATGGAATCTTCTCAGGTTTTGGCCTGCCATATGAGTTATGTTATACTCACAGACACCATTCAAACAGTTTTAGAAACTTTAGAGTGTTTTCTATCCAAATATAGTAATTATATGCATATTCTAGTTTCTGGGCAAGAGTAGTAACCAAATTAAATCGGGTACGTTATTTTCACACGGTCGTGAAAATAGTGCCCCCTGTCCCTAACAGGTTTTAAGGGAGTAATCAGGGTTTCGTATCTGGTTACCTTCTTCCTGTTGGGCATAAACTGTAAGGATTGGAGAGAGGGAATGTCTTAAGTGGGATGTATATAACTGAGTGGGACAAATGTTGTGCTGTCTGATTACAGCTGTACAGAACCTTTGGTTAAAGCTTCTCTAGTGTCCGTGGGTTATTTACTGAAAAATAAGAACCTAACACACCCAAGGCAGCTGACGGGTGTTTTTTGGTAACCTCTGAGTTCATTTGCCTCTGAGTACATTTGCATTGGAGTATATTTGCATTGGATCAGCTGATTCGAAACCATTGCACTGGTCAGATCTGTTGTTACTCAAACTTGTAGGAAAACTTCAGAGTTCGAGCACCTCTTTTTTTAAACATTTTGTTATGTTATTGAGATGGAAGCAGATATGAAGGAGCGAGGGAGACATAGAGAGGAGGACTCAGGGATTGAACCCCTGCCACTAGGACCCATCTCGAGGCAACACTATGCTACCACTAGATCAGACTAAAACACATCCTGGAACAGATGAAGTCACTATTCTAGAACCTGCCCAGAGCAACACATGAAGGAAAATCAAGGTATTAAACTGAAAAGGCAATTTTTCCAGACTCCGATTAAGCCTAGTCTAAGACTAAAATACCTTTAATGTCAATTCTCTTTTTGAGAATTTGTGGGTTTACATTTTTTGGATACTAATGTAAACACACCGCAACAGATGCAGGATCCTCGAACTGTGTATGTACGTCACCAACCCTACAAGGCAACTTCAGTGGGTTGAGATGTTCCTGGTAGTCTTTTTTTGTATGTGAATGTTTTTGGGTAAACATAAATAAATACTGGGATTGATAGATACAAAACAACATTGTTGGGGAAGCTACTCTGAAAATATAGTTCACCAAGCTACCAATTACTTCCTACTGGAACAAGTTAAGCTGCACTAAAGCTACCATTAAGAAAAATACAGTTTACTGAACTAAAGTTACTTTGAAAAAGTAGTTCACTACATCCAATCTACTTCGTGAAAGATTATCATGTCTAAATCTGAAAGGTTACAGACTACAAATTGCAAGACAGATTCCTCTGGAGTCAGATGGTAACAGAAAGTATAATTTATTATATTAAAAACAAAAACAGCGAATTAGACACACAAAAATAGTTTGAAGTGGGAATTAGGCAGGTTTGATGCCTATATTTACTTTGAGCAAAAATAGTTGTGTGTAGTTCCAGTGGTTAGCTACACCACTACACAGTAAAACAGTTATTAATTAACTACCACCAAGCTACTGCAAAATGTAGTTGAATTACTAGTTGAACTACATGTAGTTCTACTCCCAAACACTGCAAAACAAAAATAAGTCACAAATAAATGTAAAAAGGAGCTAGTCTTGATAAGAATTGTATCGGTTGGCTTTAAATTGGGCGGTCCAAGCACGGTGACGACTGCTTCAGGTAAACCTGTAACACAGGTAATCTCGCGATACACCTCCGTATTAGCATCTCTGTTCGTCCATTTTTGTTAATTCTCTCTGTTCGTACATGTTATTTTATATCCTCCGCCATCCATAACTTCAACTTCAACTGTTGACAACTTCAACTCCAATTTATTTTAACAGTTTGGAAATGTTCACCAGTACAGTAAGTATCTGTTGTAAACTAGTGGCATATCATTGAACTTTCTCTGTGAGGTGGTTTCCATCCTGGTACACGTGGAGGTAGACTACTCCGCTAACTCTTCATGCTTAGCCTCTGCTTCATGACAGATACTACTGATGAATGTTGTACAGATATGTAATGTAATTCAGTTGACATCCTAGCTACAGTACTCTGATCTGATGGTTCTTATATACATCTGAATATTTCAATGATTCAAATGTTTTTTAAAGGTTTGGCAGAAGCATGCTTATCGTGTTAAGCAGACCAGCTTCTGTGATTCACTCTTCTATATTACAATACAGCTTTTTGAAAAATAAATGATCAGGTGTTTAGATTTGGCCTTGTGTGATGTTCCTGTGAAGAGAATTGTGTGTTTCAGTCATCATAGTCAATCCCAAAAACTAACTCAGAGCTGGGACTGACATACTTAGCTTCATGTTTTACAGAGTTTGTAGTGACAATATAGGTCTATTGTTCTGACAGTAAGTGTTGAGGCTAGATACTGCTGTTTTATAACAGCATTGTGTATGTTTGGTTCAATGCAGCCAATGTTACGTCTCCATTGCATGATATTCAGATATATGTTACTGTGTATTATACCATACACAGCAGCGGAGGCGTCAGAAGCGGAGGCGTCGGCTGCGGAGACGCCGGACGCGGAGGTGCCGGCTGAGGAGGCGTCAGCAGCTGAAGCGGAGGCGTCGGCTGCGGAGGCGTCAGCAGCTGGAGCGAAGGCGTCGACTGCGGAGGCGTCAGCAGCTGGAGCGGAGGCGACAATGTGTTATGCCTTAAAGGGCCAATCTCTAATTTCTATAAAAATAAAGAGAGTTACACACACTATATAAAGGCTCCCAGTAATTTATTGGATAAACCACCGTTTCAGCATCACTGTGTCTTCTTCAGGGTGATGTCATGAATGTGTAAACCAGGTTATGTAGACAAACAGTGCAATTAGTGCAACCAATGAAAATAGAGAGGGGTGTGTCATTGTAATTAGGGTTGTAATTAGGGTGATGAGGATGACAAAGTGAAACTGTTAAAAAGACAATAGTTTACAGCATGTTGAATTTCTCAGGCTGTTGTTTTCAATATCATATTTCTACATATTGTACATAGTATTAACCTCAACATACAATATTATTTCATTTAATATACAGTATTTCATTGTTTCCATTTCACTTAATCTTTGTAACACGTAATCTTTTGGTTCAAACATAAAGCATAACATGCATCATCAACGAAGGGAACATCTTGGGCGCACGCTGATAAACTGTGGAAATAATATGTTAATTTAGAAGACTAATCTGTGGAAATAATATGTGAATTTAGAAATGTATAAAAAGAGCATGAGATCAAAGTCAATATTCAGACCACTAGGGGGCAGTGTTTTTAGATGAGATGTGTTGTCTATGGTGCTACACTGAATGCACAAAACATTAGGAACAACTTCCTAATATTGAGTTGCCCCCCCTTTTTCTGCCCTCTGAACAGCATCAATTCATTCAAAAATCAGTCATTCAAAAATCATCTGAAACACTATTATTGCACGCAGATGAATCAATGCAACTTATATGACTTGTTAAGCAAATGTTTACTCCTGAACATATTTAGGCTTGGCATAACAAAGGGGATGAATACTTATTGACTCAAGACATTTCAGCTTTTCATTTTTAATTCATTTGTAAAGAAAAATCTAAAAACAATTCCACTTTGACATTATGGGGTATTGAGTGTAGGCCAGTGACACAAAATCTAAATTTGATCCATGTTTAATTCAATCTATTCCTAGGCCGTCATTGAAAATAAGAATTTCTTTCTGCCCTTCGCATAACCAGCCACGTTCTAAGTCCTTCCGGTAGCCAATGAGAAAACAGATTCTCTGCTTCCAGTAGTCAATGAGAAACAGATTCTGTAAATGGAAGAACAGATTTGCCAGTGCACTCACTGCCCTCCAGTGTCTGTACAGTATAGTTCACTACAGGACTCACATGTTGCTGTTGGGTTGGTTTTCTCTCACTGGGGACAGGGACAGAGGATGGGGACAGGGACAGGTATGGGGGACAGGGACAGAGGATGGGTATGGGGACAGAAGAGGGGGAATGGGGACAGGTACTGGGGACAGGGACAGGTACGGGGGACATGGACAGGTACAGGGGACAGGGACGGATGGTGGGAGGGCCTCAGGTCTGGTGACAGAAGAGGGCCTCTTTAGCGTGCATAAGGGAACATGTGTTCTGTGTATGTGTGTGTGAGTGTGTGTGTGTGTATTAAGTCTATTGTGTGTGTGTGTGGGTGTGTGTGTGTGTGTGTGTGTGTGTGTGTGTGTGTGTGTATGTGTGTGTGTGTGTGTGTACAGTGCATTCGGGAAGTATTATTTTGTTAGGTTACTGCCTTATTCTAAAATGGATTAAATAAATGTTTTCCCTCATCATTTTACACACAGTATCCCATAATGACAAAGCAAACACATGTTTTTAGAAATGTTTGCCAATATTTTTTTGCCATTTAAAAAACATGTCTGCATCATTGAAGGTCCTCAAGAACACAGTGGCCTCCATCATTCTTAAATGGAAGAAATTTGGAACAACCAAGACTCTTCCTAGAGCAATCGGTGGAGGCTTCAGAAGCGGAGGCACCAGCCGTGGAGGCGTCAGCAGCAGGAGCAGAGGGGTCAGCAGCGGAGGGACCAGCAACGGAGGCGTCAGCAGCAGGAGCAGATGGGTCAGCAGCAGGAGCAGAGGGATCAGCAGGAGGAGCAGAGGGGTCAGCAGCAGGAGCAGAGGGATCAGCAGCAGG
The DNA here is from genome assembly GCF_965601325.2 of Salmo salar. Lineage (NCBI taxonomy): Eukaryota > Metazoa > Chordata > Actinopteri > Salmoniformes > Salmonidae > Salmo > Salmo salar. The sequence goes on from NC_138313.1 coordinate 46,026,555, forward strand.
AGCAGAGGGGTCAGCAGCAGGAGCAGAGGGATCAGCAGCAGGAGCAGAGGGGTCAGCAGCAGGAGCAGAGCGGTCAGCAGCAGGAGCAGAGGGGTCAGCAGCAGGAGCAGAGGGATCAGCAGCAGGAGCAGAGGGGTCAGCAGCAGGAGCAGAGGGGTCAGCAGCAGGAGCAGAGGGGTCAGCATATACCTCCTACCTGTGATTTGTGTCTGAATAATGACAAGAAGACTTACATAGTCTTCAAACCCTGTGGTCACCGGCTGTGTTTGGAGTGTGTTCACATGTTACCTCCTGGAACTGAGTATCTCAACTGTTCATACTGCCTTAAGTTTGTTCAAGGCTTTGATTTCCCAGGTCTGTAGTGACGCCTCAAGCACTGCAATGCAGTGACATAGAACAGTGCCCCACTCTGGAAGCCCCAATGCATACCTTTTAACAATTTTTTTCATACTAGTACCACATGGGAATCAAACCTCTTAAAGGGGCAATCTGTGTCTGCAATAAATATAAAGAGAGTTACACACGCTATATAAATGTACCAGTAATCTATTGGATAAACCACCGTTTCAGCATCACTGTGTCTTCTTCAGGGTGATGTCATGAATGTGTGAACCAGGTTATGTTGACAAACAGTGCAATTAGTGCAACCAATGACAATAGAGAGGAGTGTGTCATAGTAATTAGGGTTGTAATTAGGGTGATGAGGATGACAAAGTGAATCTTTTAAAAGACAATAGTTTACAGCATGTTGAATTTCTCAGGCTGTTGTTTTCAATATCATATTGCTACATATTGTACATAGTATTAACCTCAACATACAATATTATTTCATTTAATATACAGTATTTCATTGTTTCCTTTTCACTTCATCTTTGTAACACGTAATCTTTTGGTTCAAACATAAAGCATAACAAGCATCATCAATGAAGGGAACATCTTGGGCGCACGCTGATAAACTGTGGAAATAATATGTTACATATACACAATCCATGTCTCAATTGTCTCAAGGATTATAAGTCCTTATTTAACCTGTCTCCTCCCCTTCATCTACAATGATTGAAGTGGTGACATCAACAAGGGATCATATCTTCCACCAGGATTCACCTGGTCAGTCTGTTATGGAATGTTCCTAATGTTTTGTCCACTCATTGTATCTCATTGGTCTGTAGTGCAGCACAGCCACCTTGGGAGAGACATTAGTCAACAGGATGAGATCAGAGATAGACCACTTTCCCTTTTATCAGACGGCACCACTTTCCCTGTTATCAGCCAATGATCATGCTAAACCTCTGAGTTATGACACACTGTGGTTCCAGTACTCCCTAACCCCGTTTAACCTGGTTCTAACATGCGTCCTGTGTCCGGATCATGTCCACATTCTGATTGTGCCCACCTTATTAGACAGGTGTAGATGATGAAAAGACGCATTGTGATCATTGTGATATAAGTGTAAACGGACAAGATCAGGAGGAAGGTCACGGCGTGTTTAGTGGCAGTTATAAACAAGGAATTTGTGTCATCACATTATCTGTCTAGTTATGGTCCGAACATATTGATGGATGGATGGATTCAACTAGAACTACAATATAATATGGCCCAATGCATGTGGCACTTTACAATCACACAAAGGCCATTTAGAAAATCATTGATTATATGTACAGCTTCAGTGAGAATCACGATGTGATTAATTAACTCATTATTGAATGACCTGGGAGGGAAAGTCTGTTTGGCAGACATGGTATATGGTGTGCCATGTATTTACTGCAGTGGGTCAAACTTGTGGTCAGTATATCCAGCCAGGTCTCATAGACTAGACGTAGCATAGTAAATGTACAGATGGTTACTTTACCCCTTTAGTTAACCCTTCCCCTAACCTTAACCCCTTTAGTTAACCCTTCCCCTAACCTTAACCCTTTTAGTTAACCCTTCTCCTAACCTTAACCCCTTTAGTTAACCCTTTTTCTAACCTTAACCCCTTTAGTTAACCCTTCCCCTAACCTTAACCCCTTTAGTTAACCCTTCCCCTAACCTTAACCCTTTTAGTTAACCCTTCTCCTAACCTTAACCCCTTTAGTTAACCCTTTTTCTAACCTTAACCCCTTTAGTTAACCCTTCCCCTAACCTTAACCCTTTTAGTTAACCCTTCTCCTAACCTTAACCCTTTTAGTTAACCCTTCCCCTAACCTTAACCCTTTTAGTTAACCCTTCCCCTAACCTTAACCCTTTTAGTTAACACTTCCCTTAACCTTAACCCTTTTAGTTAACCCTTTTTCTAACCTTAACCCTTTTCCTAACCCTTCTCCTAACCTTAACAATTTTCCTAACCCTTCTCCTAACCTTAACCTTAACCCTTTTCCTAACCCTTCCCCTAACCCTAACCTTATTGAAACAAAGAGGATTAATGACTACATGATAAGAGCAGTAACTCCCATCTCCTACTCACCACCAGTCTAGTTCTCTCTATTAAAACAAAGATGAGTATTGACTACATGATAATAGCAGTAACTCCCATCTCCTACTCACCACCAGTCTAGTTCTCTCTATTAAAACAAAGATGATTAATGACTACATGATAAGAGCAGTAACTCCCATCTCCTACTCACCACCAGTCTAGTTATCTCTGTAAAACAAAGATGATTAATGTCTACACGATAAGAGCAGTAACTCCCGTCTCCTACTCACCACCAGTCTAGTTCACTCTGTAAAACAAAAAGTCATGAAGAGCAACACAGAGACGATTTTATTCATTTGCTTCGTTGACTTTGTATTCCAAGCACTCCAAGCACCTAGAGTGCAAAATGAGGTGTGTGAATATGAAGTAACATATAATAACATTCTGAGAAGCAGTTGATTTAAAAGAGCCATGATTTATTACAGAAAAAGGGTGATATCCAAATCTGATTAAGTTACATCATATGATCATTCTCTTTGTACATATTCTGCTATGCTTTTCCATAGGGATGACGTGATAACAGTGTTCAGTATTGACATACCTCATGTTAGAAAAACTGATGACATCGTATAGATAGTAAATCTATGGTCCACTGTGCTTCCATCAAACACCTTTAGGGGCCGTTTCAGGGACACAGATTCAGAGACACGTTTCAGGGACACAGATTCAGAGACACGTTTCAGGGACACAGATTCCTAATCCATTTTTTTTAATGGAGATCCTACATTGATCTTGCTATTTAGTCCAGGACTAGTCTTAATCTGTGTCCTGGAAACCGCCCCCTGAAGGTGCAAAAATATTTTTTTTGTGTCCTGCGACAACTAAAATCATTCCATGTGACCCACCAGATTATTTGATCTTTGTATTTATATATTTTTATTCATCCTTTTTAACCAGGTGAGTTCTAAAATAATATCAACAAAACAATATTTCCACCCAGATCCCAATTTCCAATCTTTGGGCTCCTATTTAATCCGCATTGTGGAAATTCAGTTTAAATTCAGCTTTACAGCGACACCTCCAAAACATCAGCTATGCGGGTGTCTGCTATCGCCCGTTAACTCTTGATCTGATTGAATCTAGGCCTTAAGCTTCAACCAAGAAAGGTTTCGCTGCGTCCGTCCCAGAAAAACTAATAAGCCTTATGATGACATATAAACACAATGCAACAAAATGCTCTTCTTCACAACATGTCTTTGGAAGAAAAGTCAGCCTCGTACATCAATCAGGGTATTATACAATCAATCAACAATCCATTATCTTGACTGAGAAACATCATGTATGATCAATCATGATGAAATAAGAAATTTTTTGTTGTAGGACAGAATAGTGACATGTTTTCCAAGACACTAATCATTGACTTATTGACTTATTTACAGAGATGTATTTGTGGGGTACAGAGATGAGGTCGTCATTCAAAAATCATCTGAAACACTATTATTGCACGCAGATGAATCAATGCAACTTATATGACTTGTTAAGCAAATGTTTACTCCTGAACATATTTAGGCTTGCCATAACAAAGGGGTTGAATACTTATTGACTGAAGACAATTCAGCTTTTCATTTTTAATTCATTTGTAAAGAAAAATCTAAAAACAATTCCACTTTGACATTATGGGGTATTGAGTGTAGGCCAGTGACACAAAATCTAAATTTGATCCATGTTTAATTCAATCTATTCCTAGGCCGTCATTGAAAATAAGAATTTCTTTCTGCCCTTCGCATAACCAGCCACGTTCTAAGTCCTTCCGGTAGCCAATGAGAAAACAGATTCTCTGCTTCCAGTAGTCAATGAGAAACAGATTCTGTAAATGGAAGAACAGATTTGCCAGTGCACTCACTGCCCTCCAGTGTCTGTACAGTATAGTTCACTACAGGACTCACATGTTGCTGTTGGGTTGGTTTTCTCTCACTGGGGACAGGGACAGAGGATGGGGACAGGGACAGGTATGGGGGACAGGGACAGAGGATGGGTATGGGGACAGAAGAGGGGGAATGGGGACAGGTACTGGGGACAGGGACAGGTACGGGGGACATGGACAGGTACAGGGGACAGGGACGGATGGTGGGAGGGCCTCAGGTCTGGTGACAGAAGAGGGCCTCTTTAGCGTGCATAAGGGAACATGTGTTCTGTGTATGTGTGTGTGAGTGTGTGTGAGTGTGTGTGTGTGTATTAAGTCTATTGTGTGTGTGTGTGTGTGTGTGTGTGTGTGTGTGTGTGTGTGTGTGTGTGTGTGTGTGTGTGTGTGTGTGTGTACAGTGCATTCGGGAAGTATTATTTTGTTAGGTTACTGCCTTATTCTAAAATGGATTAAATAAATGTTTTCCCTCATCATTTTACACACAGTATCCCATAATGACAAAGCAAACACATGTTTTTAGAAATGTTTGCCAATATTTTTTTGCCATTTTAAGAAAATGTCTGCATCATTGAAGGTCCTCAAGAACACAGTGGCCTCCATCATTCTTAAATGGAAGAAATCTGGAACAACCAAGACTCTTCCTAGAGCAATCGGGGGAGAAGGGCCTTGGTGAGGGAGGTGACCAAGAACCTGATGGTCACTCTGACAGAGCTCCAGAGTTCCTCTGTGGAGATGGGAGATCCTTCCAAAAGGAGAACCATATCTGCTGCACTCCACCAATGGTGCAGCGGTCTAAGGCACTGCATCTCAGGGCTAGAGACGTCACTTTAGACCCTGGTTTGAATTCCAGGCTGTATCACAACCGGACGTGATTGGGAGTCCCATAGTACGGCGCACAATTTGCCCAGAGTCGTCCAGGTTAGGGTTTGGCCAGGGTAGGCTGTCAAAAGACGGCAGGTAGCCTAGTGGTTAGAGCGTTGGACTAGTAACCGAAAGGCTGCAAGATCGAACCCCCGAGCTGACAAGGTAAAAATCTGTCATCTGCTCCTGAACAAGGCAGTTAACCCACTGTCCCAGGCCTTCATTGAAAATAAGAATTTGTTCTTAACTGACTTGCCTAGTTAAATAAAACAAATCAGGACTTTACGGTAGAGTGGCTGGACAGTAGCAACTCCTCAGTAAAAGGCACAGGACAGCCTGCTTGGAGTTTGCCAAAATGCACCTAAAGGACTCTCAGACCATGAGAAATGAGATTCTCTGGTCTGATGAAACTAACATTTAACTCTTTGGCCTGAATGGCAAGCGTCACGTCTGGAGGATACCTGACAGAATCCCTACCGTGAAGCATGGTGGCAGCATCATGCTGTGGAGATGTTTTTCAGCTGCAGGGACTGTGAGACTAGTCAGGATCGAGGGAAAGATGAACGGAGCAAATTACAGAGAGATCCTTGATGAAAACCTGCTGCAGAGTGCTCAGGACCTCTGACTGGGGCGAAGGTTCAACTTCCAAAAGGACAATGACCCTAAGCACACAGCCAAGACAATGCAAAATCGGCTTCGGGACAAGCCTCTGAATGTTCTTGAGTGCCCCAGCCAGAGACCGGACTTGAATCTGATCGAACATCTCTGGAGAGACCTGAAAATATCTGTGCAGTGACCTTCCCAATCCAACCTGACAGAGCTTGAGAGGATCTGCAGAGAAGAATGGGAGAAACTCCCTAAATACAGGTATGCCAAGCTTGTAGCGTCATACCCAAGAAGACTGGAGGCTCTAATCGCTGCCAAAGGTGCTTCAACAAAGTACTGAGTAAAGGGTCTAAATACTTATATAAATGTCATATTTCAGTTTTTTATTTTAAATACATTTGCTAAAATAAAAATAAAAACTATTTTTGCTTTGTCATTATGGGGTATTGTGTGTAGATTGATGAGGAAATATATAATTTAATCAATTTACGAATGAAGCTATAACGTAACAGAATTTGGAAAAAGTGAATAGAACATCACAGAGATATCACACATCCAAGTTGACCTGTTTAACAAATGCGATTGGATGGTTGCTCTACCGTTTATGGTCTCTGATATGTTGATTTGTTATTTAGTAACAAGATATAATTATATTTAGAATTATCTGCTCAGCTAGCCGCCTTCAGCTAGCCGCCTTCAGCATCGTGGCTAACTGTGCCAGGTTGGTCTGTGAGTAAAGCCAGAAGCTAACCATGTAAGACCAATGGTTTAAACTAATTGTCTTAGCAACAGTTCAGGAGTCTGGCCCCAGATAATTATTAACGTTTTTACTCAGACACATTACAGAGATACAAACAGAAAAAATGGTTCTACTGGTCACTCATTGGCCTGCTTTTGACATTCTTTTTTAATAAGGTCGGTATGAATTTGAGTTGCTGTGGTAGTTTGTTCCACTAAACAGCTCTAGTATATACAAATAATGTTCTTACCAGATAGACTCTTATACTTAAAACAGTGAATACTATATTCTCTGGCTTACCAGATAGGCTCATATATTTAAAACAGTGTTGGATTCAACATTTTGAGCATTGAGATATTAAATAAATGATAGAAAAGAAGCATAGAATCAAAGGAGAAAGTGACTGGACCTCTGTAGAAAGACAGATGGCTGTGGAATGTGTTGGAATTTGTTGAGGAAGGGAGTTGAGCAACGGTTGAGATAGGGGAGACAGATGGACATCTGTGGACTAGGGGAAGGAACGGTTGAGGTCAGGAGGTGAGGTCAGGTCCCCTTAAGGGAGTAATCAGGGTTTAGTATATGGTTACCTTCTTCCTGTTGAGCATAAGATGTAAGGATTGGAGAGAAGGGGGAGTGTCTTAAGTGGGATATAAATATCTGGATGGGACAAATGCTGGGTTGTCTGAATACAGCTGTGCAGAACCTTTGGGAAGAATTAAACTTGGGTAAAGCTTCTCTAGCGTCCGTGAGTTATTTACTCTGAAAATAAGAACCTAACAGATGGCGTTGTTGGCAGGATTCACCACGATTTGTAGTCAAACCAAAGAGTCCAGATCAGTGGAGCAGAGCTGGCAACAAACAATGTAGGCTAGTTCCTATATCTGTTTCCACCCATTTTGACTTCTTGGGGAGATGAGAATTGTTGGCTGAACTAATTATGGGATATGGACCTGGAGAGCCTAAGTTTAATTCTATAGGCCCATTGTGATGTGACCGGTCGTAAATATATGGTGTAGGGTAGGTTCCATAAGGATAGGTCCCGAGTGGGGGTAATTCTCTGCGAGATCCATAGCGCAAGGTAAATATATGGTGTAGGGATAGGTCCCAAGTGGAGGTTTTTCTCTGTGAGAGCCAGGCTAATATACGTGAAGGGTAGGTTGCATATAGGATAGGTCCCTAGTGGGGGTATTCCCTTGTGAGATCTGTAAAAAGGACAAAAGTCCCCGTTGCAGTGAGTTTTTTGTTTAAGACGAGAGTTCTAGAAGATAGTGAGTTAAAAAAAACAAAAAGAAAAGATAGGATATTCCAACACTGTTTGATTTACGTGTAGTAGCAGTATCAATATGGAGAGAGGTTGGTTTATGCCCTATGAGGAGGGGGCACGGTGAGAGATGATGTGGGCTATCAATAATAGTGATATTTGAGGAAGTACTGGAATAGGACATAAAGTCCTGTCCGTATTCTCCAGTAAGAAATTCGCAGACGCTATGGTATCGGTTCTAATACAAAGTATTACGTGCTGTGACCAATGAATTATTATCCGGGGCAGTGTGTAGTGCTATCTTAGAAAATAGTTAATAGAAGGTGTGTATTATAGACGGGAGTGAAGAAATCTAAAATACCCTGAACACCGATGGGAGTGTTTAGGGAATAATAACTAGTGATATGGTGACAGACGGACCCGTTACTCCCTGTAATATAGAGATAGTGGAATTTAATAAAGCCATGGAGGCGCTAAAAGAAGCGCACGAGCATTCTACCAATTCGGCTGGAATTGTAACGGCGTTGGTTGTCGTGGTTTAGGAATGATGCGCAGGAAGCAACGAGCACAGGGAGTGTTGTTTTTTAATAAACACTTTGAGAAACAAAAACAAAGTTCCCAAACACAGGGGAATAAATAAGGTGTGACAATGCCAAGCCGAACATGAACAAGACAGTCGGAAACAACAATTAATCCCGCACGAAAAGGAGCGGGCCAGCTAACCTAAATAGCCCCTCTAATGGCTAATTGACCACAGGTGTCTAAAATAAAAAAAAGGGAAAAGCAAAGGGAATCGGTGGCAGCTAATAGGCCGGTGATGACGACCGCCGAGCGCCACCCGAGCAGGAGGGGGCGCCACCGTCGGTGGGAATCGTGACAGGAATATGGATTTTTTTTTGCAAATTAGATAAAATTGGACAACATTTTCCTGCAGATGGTGAATTCAAATCAAATAAAGAATTCAGGGAGGCAATTATGACTTGGCACAAGGACATAAAATCAGAATCATAAGCTCGATACACCAGCGTTTTGATGTCAGCATTCTATCAACAGAAAATGCATAACGATAATCCCAGAAAGTGTAACACCAATACGCTAATACGGAAGGAATGGGAATGGGAGTGTATTGATAGAATTTGCGCTTCTCCTTTGATGACGGGGTTTAACCCTGTGATCTAAACGGTAATTGCGGGGGTAGTAGATTTAATTCAAGTCAATGTTTTGAGAGTGGAATATGACTCCGCTCACCTCCCAGACATGTGTTAGGGTTGAACTGGCTATTTGTATGCATAACCTTTATAATATACTGGGGAAGCTATGCTAAGTACATAAACTACGAGTAAATCAACTGTTGAAGACAAGAAGAACTACAACCGGCAACACGAAGTGCGTCACGACGCTGGGATCAGCCTACACGCCGACGACAGGAGGAGCAAGTTTAAACCACGCTCCTCCTCCCTCGGACAGGCCAGCATTGAGCGGGAAATATCTCTCAGTATAAAACAGAGAACAAAGGAGGTGTCGTGTTCTTCTCTGTTTTGCCCTGCAAGGTAAAACAGCGAGACCGTATATATACGAACCACACATATACCACACACGTGTTTGCATTAATTAAAGTACAGCTAAATCAGAAGTTACTATGTGATGACTATTTTGTTGTATTACCAGAAACGAACTGTCGCGGCATTAACACATGCGAGGTGTTAATAGGACCATAGAGAAAATCGCTAACTATATTTATGTGGCCGAGAGTCTCCAGACACGTGTGTCATCCTGAGGGGAGGGGGTTTGTGTGGGACACTCACTGGATGATAGCTTGGGACAACCATGAAAGTTGTTTTTTGTTTTACCCTGAATTCAAAATGTTTATGTTACATCGCATCAATGAAGGGTGCTAAGTTATTAAACATGTACTTTGTTTCTCTTTTCGTTTCAAGTCAATATGTTTTTAGGTTTGTTCCAGAGGAGGGAATGATGTATATTGACTAACTGATTTGAGAAGGTGGTAGTATGTTTGTAAATGTAGAAAATGCATTAGGAGTATAGTGTGTTATGGGTTAGATGTAATGATAGAGGAGAATCATTCCCAGAGACTGAATGTTCTTACAGGAGATAGCTCATAGAAGGAGAGCAGCTAACTGCACACAATAGGGGGATTTAATTGAACATTACACATACCTAGATCATGGTGAAAGTAGCAGAGATAGTGTTGTCATTTCAGACGCTATTGTCAACTTTCAGTATTAAGAAACATGTGACTCAGAGTTTTGTACGGTTGGATATTCTTCCAACGCCACTAATCTCTCCTCCATTTCTGACAGCTAGTAAACACCACTAATCTCTCCTCCATTTCTGACAGCTAGTTAACACCACTAATCTCTCCTCCATTTCTGACAGCTAGTAAACACCACTAATCTCTCCTCCATTTCTGACAGCTAGTAAACACCACTAATCTCTCCATTTCTGACAGCTAGTAAACACAACTAATCTCTCTTCCATTTCTGACAGCTAGTAAACACCACTAATCTCTCCTCCATTTCTGACAGCTAGTAAACACCACTAATCTCTCCTCCATTTCTGACAGCTAGTAAACACCACTAATCTCTCCATTTCTGACAGCTAGTAAACACCACTAATCTCTCCATTTCTGACAGCTAGTAAACTCCACTAATCTCTCCTCCATTTCTGACAGCTAGTAAACACCACTAATCTCTCCTCCATTTCTGACAGCTAGTAAACACCACTAATCTCTCCTCCATTTCTGACAGCTAGTAAACACCACTAATCTCTCCATTTCTGACAGCTAGTAAACTCCACTAATCTCTCCTCCATTTCTGACAACTAGTAAACACCACTAATCTCTCCTCCATTTCTGACAGCTAGTAAACACCACTAATCTCTCCTCCATTTCTGACAGCTAGTAAACTCCACTAATCTCTCCTCCATTTCTGACAGCTAGTAAACGCCACTAATCTCTCCTCCATTTCTGACAGCTAGTAAATACCACTAATCTCTCCCCCATTTCTGACAGCTAGTAAACACCACTAATCTCTCCTCCATTTCTGACAGATAGTAAACACCACTAATCTCTCCTCCATTTCTGACAGCTAGTAAACACCACTAATCTCTCCTCCATTTCTGACAGCTAGTAAACAGCACTAATCTCTCCATTTCTGACAGCTAGTAAACACCACTAATCTCTCCTCCATTTCTGACAGCTAGTAAACACCACTAATCTCTCCTCCATTTCTGACAGCTAGTAAACACCACTAATCTCTCCTCCATTTCTGACAGATAGTAAACACCACTAATCTCTCCTCCATTTCTGACAGCTTGTAAACACCACTAATCTCTCCTCCATTTCTGACAGCTAGTAAACACCACTAATCTCTCCTCCATTTCTGACAGCTAGTAAACACCACTCATCTCTCCTCCATTTCTGACAGATAGTAAACACTGGACATACCTCCCAGTAGGTTGGGACCTGAGTGACGGTAAACGGAAAGTGTCAGAAGGTGGCTGCTTATCAACCGTTGGGGCCCAAAGTCTACACTGTAACAAGGTGTTTACAAACGGGTGGGGTTTGGTGTACCTACCTTAAGCACAGGGATGTATTTTCCACATGTACCAACTGTAGCAGAACACAGGAGGTCATTGGAGATGTTGGTGGCTAGAGACCAAGGGATAAACTGGGAAACGGGTAGGGGGTATCTGAAAGGTTCAGTCCTAGACTTATCAGTAAAACACAAAGACAATAGGAGAGCAGGAGACAAATTCAGAGCAATAGCTATTCTCACAGCAGTCGCTGTAGGGACAGTAACAGAAGGAGCAGTAGTAGAAGCGCAGGAGGCTATAGTGACTGCATGGAATTGGACTACTGCGCAAATGAGGGGTATTGTGTGAGACTATAGCCATGGGTCATGTTGGAAAAAGCAATGGTTACTTTAGTAGCATTGTTGGGATATCACTTTATGATAACTCATGTCACATGGATTGGTTACTGGTAACTGGGGGACCCATGGAAGGACAGGGGATGTGGTTATTCAAATATCACAAATGATGTTGTCAGGAAATGACCCGTGTGTTGCAGTGTGCATATCCTCAGGTGGAAGCAGAGATATAACTAAGGGCACGGGCTGAATTCTGGAGATTGAGTGTACATCAAGAGACACCAGGCGAGGGTGTTGGAACAGCATTGGTTTGAGAGACACACTATTCCGAACAGTACCTGCAGTGGTTAAGATCGTCATGTCTCTCCTTGGGGGGTGCATAGTTCTCACGTGACGTGAGGTCCAGCTGCATAATGGGTGAGTGAAGACACCATGACACAGGAGGCAGAGCGAGAGATAGAGACTAGAGTCCACTGTAAGAAATACAAATGGGTTGGGTCTGGGAATTACTATAAACATCATAGTTGGTTTGGGGTTTAGCTGCTTTATGGGTTAATGCATCATATGATAGAGGATAGAGGGGTAATTGTACTGTGAACAAAATGTTGAAGGCATTGATGTGAAAGCATATACAGCGCTGAGTTACCTAAAGAGGATGTAATGTGGATTAGGGACACGCACTTGCATATCAGGGGATGTGCCTATCAGGTGAAATGGAAGAGATGGGGAACAAAGTGAAAATGACATGACTTGGGAACACCTCTCGGAACCTGGGACCAAAAGGAGAAGACAACATGGGCCTAAAGGGGAAGACTGGGTGAAAGCATGAGGAAGCTTTTTAGATCTTTCATTTTCGTGGAACCCAGCAGGAAATTATCCTGGAGGCATAGAGTCAAGTGAAGAGAGAGTGGGAACTGTCATGGTTTCAGACTTTGGTTTTCATGCATATATAAATATGCATAGCTTATCACATTGTTAATAAAGTTATGTTTTATGTTTTTTTGTTGCTTTCCAAGTCTTGTGCTATCACTCTCTTAGGAACCAGAATGGGGAAGTGGAGAAACTAAAAGCTGCTCCATCTGCTATTGAACAAGACCGCAGATTCAGCTGGAATGGCATTTTGTTATGTGATGATAGATGGGAATACAATTATGTGATCATAGCACACAGGCCATAAGTCTCTTACATATGTAAACCTCACGGTGAATGTTGTTTATTGTTTGCTCCATTTGTAAGATTGTTTAATTCATATTTTATAATACTTTGTTAGTTTGTTTTGTAAATTCATGTTTTATTATCATTTTTTATACATTCATTAGTAATTTCCAAGTTTATATGAATTGAACATTAGGATGCTATTGTTTAAGAGGAGGGACTGTTGGGTTCGACATTTTGAACATTGAGATATTAAATAAATGATAGAGAAGAAGCATAGAATCAAAGGAGAAAGTTAAGGGTTCTCTGTAGAAAGCCAGAAGGCTTTGGAATGTGTTTGATGGAGGAGAGGAGAGCGACGTGTTGATATAGGGAAGACAGATGGATATCTGTGGATTAGGTGAAGGAGGGGTTGAGGTCAGCATATGAGGGGTGAGGTCAGTTCCCCTTAACCTCTTATGGACAGACGTTCCGCTAGCGGAACCCCGTTCCGCCTGCGGAACCCCTAGCCAACTGCCAATGGCATCGCACCGCGCGAAATACAAAACCAACTAAAATACCACTAAAATACCTCAATTCAATTTTCTCAAACATATGACTATTTTACACCATTTGAAAGATAAGACTCTCGTTAATCCAACCACATTGTCCGATTTCAAAAAGGCTTTACAGCGAAAGCAAAACATTAGATTATGATAGGAGAGTACCCAGCCAGAAATAATCACACAGCCATTTTTCAAGCTAGCATATATGTCACAAAAAAACAAAACCACAGCTAAATGCAGCACTAACCTTTGATGATCTTCATCAGATGACACTCCTAGGACATTATGTTATACAATACATGCATGTTTTGTTCAATCAAGTTCATATTTATATAAAAAAACAGCTTTTTACATTAGCATGTGACGTTCAGAACTAGCATACACACCGAAAACTTCCGGTGAATTTACTAAATTACTCTTGATAAACGTTTACAAAATACATAACAATTATTTAAAGAATTATAGATACAGAACTCGTTTATGCAATCGCGGTGTCAGATTTTAAAATAGCTTTTCGGCAAAAACACATTTTGCAATATTCTGAGTAGATAGCTCAGCCATCACAGGCTAGCTAATTTGCGTTCAGGTCCCTATCCGAAGGGTGACGCGCCGACGCATTTCGTGACCCAAAAATTCAAAATGTTCCTTTACCGTACTTAGAAGCATGTCAAACGCTGTTTAAAATCAATTTTTATGCAATTTTCCTCGAAAAATAGCGATAATATTCCAACCGGACGATATTGTATTCATTCAAACAGGTGAAGAAAAACATTGAGTACTCTCGTGGCCGCGCCTCTCCTGGCTCTGAGCCACTAGGCTGTCCACTCACAAACAGAGCTGCTGGACCCTGCCCAGAGACTTCAGAGATCCCATTCCACTTTCTGGCGCCTTCAGGAAGCCTTAGAAATTGTCACGTTACAGCAGAGATACTGTATTTTTGATAGAGAGGCAAAAGAAGCACCAGAAATTGTCAGACAGGGCACTTCCTGTATGGAATCTTCTCAGGTTTTGGCCTGCCATATGAGTTATGTTATACTCACAGACACCATTCAAACAGTTTTAGAAACTTTAGAGTGTTTTCTATCCAAATATAGTAATTATATGCATATTCTAGTTTCTGGGCAAGAGTAGTAACCAAATTAAATCGGGTACGTTATTTTCACACGGTCGTGAAAATAGTGCCCCCTGTCCCTAACAGGTTTTAAGGGAGTAATCAGGGTTTCGTATCTGGTTACCTTCTTCCTGTTGGGCATAAACTGTAAGGATTGGAGAGAGGGAATGTCTTAAGTGGGATGTATATAACTGAGTGGGACAAATGTTGTGCTGTCTGATTACAGCTGTACAGAACCTTTGGTTAAAGCTTCTCTAGTGTCCGTGGGTTATTTACTGAAAAATAAGAACCTAACACACCCAAGGCAGCTGACGGGTGTTTTTTGGTAACCTCTGAGTTCATTTGCCTCTGAGTACATTTGCATTGGAGTATATTTGCATTGGATCAGCTGATTCGAAACCATTGCACTGGTCAGATCTGTTGTTACTCAAACTTGTAGGAAAACTTCAGAGTTCGAGCACCTCTTTTTTTCAACATTTTGTTATGTTATTGAGATGGAAGCAGATATGAAGGAGCGAGGGAGACATAGAGAGGAGGACTCAGGGATTGAACCCCTGCCACTAGGACCCATCTCGAGGCAACACTATGCTACCACTAGATCAGACTAAAACACATCCTGGAACAGATGAAGTCACTATTCTAGAACCTGCCCAGAGCAACACATGAAGGAAAATCAAGGTATTAAACTGAAAAGGCAATTTTTCCAGACTCCGATTAAGCCTAGTCTAAGACTAAAATACCTTTAATGTCAATTCTCTTTTTGAGAATTTGTGGGTTTACATTTTTTGGATACTAATGTAAACACACCGCAACAGATGCAGGATCCTCGAACTGTGTATGTACGTCACCAACCCTACAAGGCAACTTCAGTGGGTTGAGATGTTCCTGGTAGTCTTTTTTTGTATGTGAATGTTTTTGGGTAAACATAAATAAATACTGGGATTGATAGATACAAAACAACATTGTTGGGGAAGCTACTCTGAAAATATAGTTCACCAAGCTACCAATTACTTCCTACTGGAACAAGTTAAGCTGCACTAAAGCTACCATTAAGAAAAATACAGTTTACTGAACTAAAGTTACTTTGAAAAAGTAGTTCACTACATCCAATCTACTTCGTGAAAGATTATCATGTCTAAATCTGAAAGGTTACAGACTACAAATTGCAAGACAGATTCCTCTGGAGTCAGATGGTAACAGAAAGTATAATTTATTATATTAAAAACAAAAACAGCGAATTAGACACACAAAAATAGTTTGAAGTGGGAATTAGGCAGGTTTGATGCCTATATTTACTTTGAGCAAAAATAGTTGTGTGTAGTTCCAGTGGTTAGCTACACCACTACACAGTAAAACAGTTATTAATTAACTACCACCAAGCTACTGCAAAATGTAGTTGAATTACTAGTTGAACTACATGTAGTTCTACTCCCAAACACTGCAAAACAAAAATAAGTCACAAATAAATGTAAAAAGGAGCTAGTCTTGATAAGAATTGTATCGGTTGGCTTTAAATTGGGCGGTCCAAGCACGGTGACGACTGCTTCAGGTAAACCTGTAACACAGGTAATCTCGCGATACACCTCCGTATTAGCATCTCTGTTCGTCCATTTTTGTTAATTCTCTCTGTTCGTACATGTTATTTTACATCCTCCGCCATCCATAACTTCAACTTCAACTGTTGACAACTTCAACTCCAATTTATTTTAACAGTTTGGAAATGTTCACCAGTACAGTAAGTATCTGTTGTAAACTAGTGGCATATCATTGAACTTTCTCTGTGAGGTGGTTTCCATCCTGGTACACGTGGAGGTAGACTACTCCGCTAACTCTTCATGCTTAGCCTCTGCTTCATGACAGATACTACTGATGAATGTTGTACAGATATGTAATGTAATTCAGTTGACATCCTAGCTACAGTACTCTGATCTGATGGTTCTTATATACATCTGAATATTTCAATGATTCAAATGTTTTTTAAAGGTTTGGCAGAAGCATGCTTATCGTGTTAAGCAGACCAGCTTCTGTGATTCACTCTTCTATATTACAATACAGCTTTTTGAAAAATAAATGATCAGGTGTTTAGATTTGGCCTTGTGTGATGTTCCTGTGAAGAGAATTGTGTGTTTCAGTCATCATAGTCAATCCCAAAAACTAACTCAGAGCTGGGACTGACATACTTAGCTTCATGTTTTACAGAGTTTGTAGTGACAATATAGGTCTATTGTTCTGACAGTAAGTGTTGAGGCTAGATACTGCTGTTTTATAACAGCATTGTGTATGTTTGGTTCAATGCAGCCAATGTTACGTCTCCATTGCATGATATTCAGATATATGTTACTGTGTATTATACTATATACAGCAGCGGAGGCGTAAGCAGTGGAGGCTTCAGAAGCGGAGGCACCAGCCGTGGAGGCGTCAGCAGCAGGAGCAGAGGGGTCAGCAGCGGAGGGACCAGCAACGGAGGCGTCAGCAGCAGGAGCAGATGGGTCAGCAGCAGGAGCAGAGGGATCAGCAGCAGGAGCAGAGGGGTCAGCAGCAGGAGCAGAGGGATCAGCAGCAGGAGCAGAGGGGTCAGCAGCAGGAGCAGAGCGGTCAGCAGCAGGAGCAGAGGGGTCAGCAGCAGGAGCAGAGGGATCAGCAGCAGGAGCAGAGGGGTCAGCAGCAGGAGCAGAGGGGTCAGCAGCAGGAGCAGAGGGGTCAGCATATACCTCCTACCTGTGATTTGTGTCTGAATAATGACAAGAAGACTTACATAGTCTTCAAACCCTGTGGTCACCGGCTGTGTTTGGAGTGTGTTCACATGTTACCTCCTGGAACTGAGTATCTCAACTGTTCATACTGCCTTAAGTTTGTTCAAGGCTTTGATTTCCCAGGTCTGTAGTGACGCCTCAAGCACTGCGATGCAGTGACATAGAACAGTGCCCCACTCTGGAAGCCCCAATGCATACCTTTTAACAATTTTTTTCATACTAGTACCACATGGGAATCAAACCTCTTAAAGGGGCAATCTGTGTCTGCAATAAAAATAAAGAGAGTTACACACACTATATAAAGGCTCCCAGTAATTTATTGGATAAACCACCGTTTCAGCATCACTGTGTCTTCTTCAGGGTGATGTCATGAATGTGTAAACCAGGTTATGTAGACAAACAGTGCAATTAGTGCAACCAATGAAAATAGAGAGGGGTGTGTCATTGTAATTAGGGTTGTAATTAGGGTGATGAGGATGACAAAGTGAAACTGTTAAAAAGACAATAGTTTACAGCATGTTGAATTTCTCAGGCTGTTGTTTTCAATATCATATTTCTACATATTGTACATAGTATTAACCTCAACATACAATATTATTTCATTTAATATACAGTATTTCATTGTTTCCATTTCACTTAATCTTTGTAACACGTAATCTTTTGGTTCAAACATAAAGCATAACATGCATCATCAACGAAGGGAACATCTTGGGCGCACGCTGATAAACTGTGGAAATAATATGTTAATTTAGAAGACTAATCTGTGGAAATAATATGTGAATTTAGAAATGTATAAAAAGAGCATGAGATCAAAGTCAATATTCAGACCACTAGGGGGCAGTGTTTTTAGATGAGATGTGTTGTCTATGGTGCTACACTGAATGCACAAAACATTAGGAACAACTTCCTAATATTGAGTTGCCCCCCCTTTTTCTGCCCTCTGAACAGCATCAATTCATTCAAAAATCAGTCATTCAAAAATCATCTGAAACACTATTATTGCACGCAGATGAATCAATGCAACTTATATGACTTGTTAAGCAAATGTTTACTCCTGAACATATTTAGGCTTGGCATAACAAAGGGGATGAATACTTATTGACTCAAGACATTTCAGCTTTTCATTTTTAATTCATTTGTAAAGAAAAATCTAAAAACAATTCCACTTTGACATTATGGGGTATTGAGTGTAGGCCAGTGACACAAAATCTAAATTTGATCCATGTTTAATTCAATCTATTCCTAGGCCGTCATTGAAAATAAGAATTTCTTTCTGCCCTTCGCATAACCAGCCACGTTCTAAGTCCTTCCGGTAGCCAATGAGAAAACAGATTCTCTGCTTCCAGTAGTCAATGAGAAACAGATTCTGTAAATGGAAGAACAGATTTGCCAGTGCACTCACTGCCCTCCAGTGTCTGTACAGTATAGTTCACTACAGGACTCACATGTTGCTGTTGGGTTGGTTTTCTCTCACTGGGGACAGGGACAGAGGATGGGGACAGGGACAGGTATGGGGGACAGGGACAGAGGATGGGTATGGGGACAGAAGAGGGGGAATGGGGACAGGTACTGGGGACAGGGACAGGTACGGGGGACATGGACAGGTACAGGGGACAGGGACGGATGGTGGGAGGGCCTCAGGTCTGGTGACAGAAGAGGGCCTCTTTAGCGTGCATAAGGGAACATGTGTTCTGTGTATGTGTGTGTGAGTGTGTGTGTGTGTATTAAGTCTATTGTGTGTGTGTGTGTGTGTGTGTGTGTGTGTGTGTGTGTGTGTGTGTGTGTGTGTGTGTGTGTGTGTGTGTGTGTGTGTGTGTACAGTGCATTCGGGAAGTATTATTTTGTTAGGTTACTGCCTTATTCTAAAATGGATTAAATAAATGTTTTCCCTCATCATTTTACACACAGTATCCCATAATGACAAAGCAAACACATGTTTTTAGAAATGTTTGCCAATATTTTTTTGCCATTTTAAGAAAATGTCTGCATCATTGAAGGTCCTCAAGAACACAGTGGCCTCCATCATTCTTAAATGGAAGAAATCTGGAACAACCAAGACTCTTCCTAGAGCAATCGGGGGAGAAGGGCCTTGGTGAGGGAGGTGACCAAGAACCCGATGGTCACTCTGACAGAGCTCTAGAGTTCCTCTGTGGAGATGGGAGATCCTTCCAGAAGGAGAACCATATCTGCTGCACTCCACCAATGGTGCAGCGGTCTAAGGCACTGCATCTCAGGGCTAGAGACGTCACTTTAGACCCTGGTTTGAATTCCAGGCTGTATCACAACCGGACGTGATTGGGAGTCCCATAGTACGGCGCACAATTTGCCCAGAGTCGTCCAGGTTAGGGTTTGGCCAGGGTAGGCTGTCAAAAGACGGCAGGTAGCCTAGTGGTTAGAGCGTTGGACTAGTAACCGAAAGGCTGCAAGATCGAACCCCCGAGCTGACAAGGTAAAAATCTGTCATCTGCTCCTGAACAAGGCAGTTAACTCACTGTCCCAGGCCTTCATTGAAAATAAGAATTTGTTCTTAACTGACTTGCCTAGTTAAATAAAACAAATCAGGACTTTATGGTAGAGTGGCTGGACAGTAGCAACTCCTCAGTAAAAGGCACAGGACAGCCTGCTTGGAGTTTGCCAAAATGCACCTAAAGGACTCTCAGACCATGAGAAATGAGATTCTCTGGTCTGATGAAACTAACATTTAACTCTTTGGCCTGAATGGCAAGCGTCACGTCTGGAGGATACCTGACAGAATCCCTACCGTGAAGCATGGTGGCAGCATCATGCTGTGGAGATGTTTTTCAGCTGCAGGGACTGTGAGACTAGTCAGGATCGAGGGAAAGATGAACGGAGCAAATTACAGAGAGATCCTTGATGAAAACCTGCTGCAGAGTGCTCAGGACCTCTGACTGGGGCGAAGGTTCAACTTCCAAAAGGACAATGACCCTAAGCACACAGCCAAGACAATGCAAAATCGGCTTCGGGACAAGCCTCTGAATGTTCTTGAGTGCCCCAGCCAGAGACCGGACTTGAATCTGATCGAACATCTCTGGAGAGACCTGAAAATATCTGTGCAGTGACCTTCCCAATCCAACCTGACAGAGCTTGAGAGGATCTGCAGAGAAGAATGGGAGAAACTCCCTAAATACAGGTATGCCAAGCTTGTAGCGTCATACCCAAGAAGACTGGAGGCTCTAATCGCTGCCAAAGGTGCTTCAACAAAGTACTGAGTAAAGGGTCTAAATACTTATATAAATGTCATATTTCAGTTTTTTATTTTAAATACATTTGCTAAAATAAAAATAAAAACTATTTTTGCTTTGTCATTATGGGGTATTGTGTGTAGATTGATGAGGAAATATATAATTTAATCAATTTACGAATGAAGCTATAACGTAACAGAATTTGGAAAAAGTGAATAGAACATCACAGAGATATCACACATCCAAGTTGACCTGTTTAACAAATGCGATTGGATGGTTGCTCTACCGTTTATGGTCTCTGATATGTTGATTTGTTATTTAGTAACAAGATATAATTATATTTAGAATTATCTGCTCAGCTAGCCGCCTTCAGCTAGCCGCCTTCAGCATCGTGGCTAACTGTGCCAGGTTGGTCTGTGAGTAAAGCCAGAAGCTAACCATGTAAGACCAATGGTTTAAACTAATTGTCTTAGCAACAGTTCAGGAGTCTGGCCCCAGAGAATTATTAAAGTTTTTACTCAGACACATTACAGAGATACAAACAGAAAAAATGGTTCTACTGGTCACTCATTGGCCTGCTTTTGACATTCTTTTTTAATAAGGTCGGTATGAATTTGAGTTGCTGTGGTAGTTTGTTCCACTAAACAGCTCTAGTATATACAAATAATGTTCTTACCAGATAGACTCTTATACTTAAAACAGTGAATACTATATTCTCTGGCTTACCAGATAGGCTCATATATTTAAAACAGTGTTGGATTCAACATTTTGAGCATTGAGATATTAAATAAATGATAGAAAAGAAGCATAGAATCAAAGGAGAAAGTGACTGGACCTCTGTAGAAAGACAGATGGCTGTGGAATGTGTTGGAATTTGTTGAGGAAGGGAGTTGAGCAACGGTTGAGATAGGGGAGACAGATGGACATCTGTGGACTAGGGGAAGGAAGAGGTCAGGTCCCCTTAAGGGAGTAATCAGGGTTTAGTATATGGTTACCTTCTTCCTGTTGAGCATAAGATGTAAGGATTGGAGAGAAGGGGGAGTGTCTTAAGTGGGATATAAATATCTGGATGGGACAAATGCTGGGTTGTCTGAATACAGCTGTGCAGAACCTTTGGGAAGAATTAAACTTGGGTAAAGCTTCTCTAGCGTCCGTGAGTTATTTACTCTGAAAATAAGAACCTAACAGATGGCGTTGTTGGCAGGATTCACCACGATTTGTAGTCAAACCAAAGAGTCCAGATCAGTGGAGCAGAGCTGGCAACAAACAATGTAGGCTAGTTCCTATATCTGTTTCCACCCATTTTGACTTCTTGGGGAGATGAGAATTGTTGGCTGAACTAATTATGGGATATGGACCTGGAGAGCCTAAGTTTAATTCTATAGGCCCATTGTGATGTGACCGGTCGTAAATATATGGTGTAGGGTAGGTTCCATAAGGATAGGTCCCGAGTGGGGGTAATTCTCTGCGAGATCCATAGCGCAAGGTAAATATATGGTGTAGGGATAGGTCCCAAGTGGAGGTTTTTCTCTGTGAGAGCCAGGCTAATATACGTGAAGGGTAGGTTGCATATAGGATAGGTCCCTAGTGGGGGTATTCCCTTGTGAGATCTGTAAAAAGGACAAAAGTCCCCGTTGCAGTGAGTTTTTTGTTTAAGACGAGAGTTCTAGAAGATAGTGAGTTAAAAAAAACAAAAAGAAAAGATAGGATATTCCAACACTGTTTGATTTACGTGTAGTAGCAGTATCAATATGGAGAGAGGTTGGTTTATGCCCTATGAGGAGGGGGCACGGTGAGAGATGATGTGGGCTATCAATAATAGTGATATTTGAGGAAGTACTGGAATAGGACATAAAGTCCTGTCCGTATTCTCCAGTAAGAAATTCGCAGACGCTATGGTATCGGTTCTAATACAAAGTATTACGTGCTGTGACCAATGAATTATTATCCGGGGCAGTGTGTAGTGCTATCTTAGAAAATAGTTAATAGAAGGTGTGTATTATAGACGGGAGTGAAGAAATCTAAAATACCCTGAACACCGATGGGAGTGTTTAGGGAATAATAACTAGTGATATGGTGACAGACGGACCCGTTACTCCCTGTAATATAGAGATAGTGGAATTTAATAAAGCCATGGAGGCGCTAAAAGAAGCGCACGAGCATTCTACCAATTCGGCTGGAATTGTAACGGCGTTGGTTGTCGTGGTTTAGGAATGATGCGCAGGAAGCAACGAGCACAGGGAGTGTTGTTTTTTAATAAACACTTTGAGAAACAAAAACAAAGTTCCCAAACACAGGGGAATAAATAAGGTGTGACAATGCCAAGCCGAACATGAACAAGACAGTCGGAAACAACAATTAATCCCGCACGAAAAGGAGCGGGCCAGCTAACCTAAATAGCCCCTCTAATGGCTAATTGACCACAGGTGTCTAAAATAAAAAAAAGGGAAAAGCAAAGGGAATCGGTGGCAGCTAATAGGCCGGTGATGACGACCGCCGAGCGCCACCCGAGCAGGAGGGGGCGCCACCGTCGGTGGGAATCGTGACAGGAATATGGATTTTTTTTTGCAAATTAGATAAAATTGGACAACATTTTCCTGCAGATGGTGAATTCAAATCAAATAAAGAATTCAGGGAGGCAATTATGACTTGGCACAAGGACATAAAATCAGAATCATAAGCTCGATACACCAGCGTTTTGATGTCAGCATTCTATCAACAGAAAATGCATAACGATAATCCCAGAAAGTGTAACACCAATACGCTAATACGGAAGGAATGGGAATGGGAGTGTATTGATAGAATTTGCGCTTCTCCTTTGATGACGGGGTTTAACCCTGTGATCTAAACGGTAATTGCGGGGGTAGTAGATTTAATTCAAGTCAATGTTTTGAGAGTGGAATATGACTCCGCTCACCTCCCAGACATGTGTTAGGGTTGAACTGGCTATTTGTATGCATAACCTTTATAATATACTGGGGAAGCTATGCTAAGTACATAAACTACGAGTAAATCAACTGTTGAAGACAAGAAGAACTACAACCGGCAACACGAAGTGCGTCACGACGCTGGGATCAGCCTACACGCCGACGACAGGAGGAGCAAGTTTAAACCACGCTCCTCCTCCCTCGGACAGGCCAGCATTGAGCGGGAAATATCTCTCAGTATAAAACAGAGAACAAAGGAGGTGTCGTGTTCTTCTCTGTTTTGCCCTGCAAGGTAAAACAGCGAGACCGTATATATACGAACCACACATATACCACACACGTGTTTGCATTAATTAAAGTACAGCTAAATCAGAAGTTACTATGTGATGACTATTTTGTTGTATTACCAGAAACGAACTGTCGCGGCATTAACACATGCGAGGTGTTAATAGGACCATAGAGAAAATCGCTAACTATATTTATGTGGCCGAGAGTCTCCAGACACGTGTGTCATCCTGAGGGGAGGGGGTTTGTGTGGGACACTCACTGGATGATAGCTTGGGACAACCATGAAAGTTGTTTTTTGTTTTACCCTGAATTCAAAATGTTTATGTTACATCGCATCAATGAAGGGTGCTAAGTTATTAAACATGTACTTTGTTTCTCTTTTCGTTTCAAGTCAATATGTTTTTAGGTTTGTTCCAGAGGAGGGAATGATGTATATTGACTAACTGATTTGAGAAGGTGGTAGTATGTTTGTAAATGTAGAAAATGCATTAGGAGTATAGTGTGTTATGGGTTAGATGTAATGATAGAGGAGAATCATTCCCAGAGACTGAATGTTCTTACAGGAGATAGCTCATAGAAGGAGAGCAGCTAACTGCACACAATAGGGGGATTTAATTGAACATTACACATACCTAGATCATGGTGAAAGTAGCAGAGATAGTGTTGTCATTTCAGACGCTATTGTCAACTTTCAGTATTAAGAAACATGTGACTCAGAGTTTTGTACGGTTGGATATTCTTCCAACGCCACTAATCTCTCCTCCATTTCTGACAGCTAGTAAACACCACTAATCTCTCCTCCATTTCTGACAGCTAGTTAACACCACTAATCTCTCCTCCATTTCTGACAGCTAGTAAACACCACTAATCTCTCCTCCATTTCTGACAGCTAGTAAACACCACTAATCTCTCCATTTCTGACAGCTAGTAAACACAACTAATCTCTCTTCCATTTCTGACAGCTAGTAAACACCACTAATCTCTCCTCCATTTCTGACAGCTAGTAAACACCACTAATCTCTCCTCCATTTCTGACAGCTAGTAAACACCACTAATCTCTCCATTTCTGACAGCTAGTAAACTCCACTAATCTCTCCTCCATTTCTGACAGCTAGTAAACACCACTAATCTCTCCTCCATTTCTGACAGCTAGTAAACACCACTAATCTCTCCTCCATTTCTGACAGCTAGTAAACACCACTAATCTCTCCATTTCTGACAGCTAGTAAACTCCACTAATCTCTCCTCCATTTCTGACAACTAGTAAACACCACTAATCTCTCCTCCATTTCTGACAGCTAGTAAACACCACTAATCTCTCCTCCATTTCTGACAGCTAGTAAACTCCACTAATCTCTCCTCCATTTCTGACAGCTAGTAAACGCCACTAATCTCTCCTCCATTTCTGACAGCTAGTAAATACCACTAATCTCTCCCCCATTTCTGACAGCTAGTAAACACCACTAATCTCTCCTCCATTTCTGACAGATAGTAAACACCACTAATCTCTCCTCCATTTCTGACAGCTAGTAAACACCACTAATCTCTCCTCCATTTCTGACAGCTAGTAAACAGCACTAATCTCTCCATTTCTGACAGCTAGTAAACACCACTAATCTCTCCTCCATTTCTGACAGCTAGTAAACTCCATTAATCTCTCCTCCATTTCTGACAGCAAGTTAACACCACTAATCTCTCCTCCATTTCTGACAGCTAGTAAACACCACTAATCTCTCCATTTCTGACAGCTAGTAAACACCACTAATCTCTCCTCCATTTCTGACAGCTTGTAAACACCACTAATCTCTCCTCCATTTCTGACAGCTAGTAAACACCACTAATCTCTCCTCCATTTCTGACAGATAGTAAACACCACTAATCTCTCCTCCATTTCTGACAGCTAGTAAACACCACTAATCTCTCCT
Organism: Salmo salar; assembly: GCF_965601325.2. Classification (NCBI taxonomy): domain Eukaryota; kingdom Metazoa; phylum Chordata; class Actinopteri; order Salmoniformes; family Salmonidae; genus Salmo; species Salmo salar. The sequence continues at coordinate 46,052,135 of NC_138313.1, forward strand.
CCATTTCTGACAGCTAGTAAACACCACTAATCTCTCCTCCATTTCTGACAGATAGTAAACACCACTAATCTCTCCTCCATTTCTGACAGCTTGTAAACACCACTAATCTCTCCTCCATTTCTGACAGCTAGTAAACACCACTAATCTCTCCTCCATTTCTGACAGCTAGTAAACACCACTCATCTCTCCTCCATTTCTGACAGATAGTAAACACTGGACATACCTCCCAGTAGGTTGGGACCTGAGTGACGGTAAACGGAAAGTGTCAGAAGGTGGCTGCTTATCAACCGTTGGGGCCCAAAGTCTACACTGTAACAAGGTGTTTACAAACGGGTGGGGTTTGGTGTACCTACCTTAAGCACAGGGATGTATTTTCCACATGTACCAACTGTAGCAGAACACAGGAGGTCATTGGAGATGTTGGTGGCTAGAGACCAAGGGATAAACTGGGAAACGGGTAGGGGGTATCTGAAAGGTTCAGTCCTAGACTTATCAGTAAAACACAAAGACAATAGGAGAGCAGGAGACAAATTCAGAGCAATAGCTATTCTCACAGCAGTCGCTGTAGGGACAGTAACAGAAGGAGCAGTAGTAGAAGCGCAGGAGGCTATAGTGACTGCATGGAATTGGACTACTGCGCAAATGAGGGGTATTGTGTGAGACTATAGCCATGGGTCATGTTGGAAAAAGCAATGGTTACTTTAGTAGCATTGTTGGGATATCACTTTATGATAACTCATGTCACATGGATTGGTTACTGGTAACTGGGGGACCCATGGAAGGACAGGGGATGTGGTTATTCAAATATCACAAATGATGTTGTCAGGAAATGACCCGTGTGTTGCAGTGTGCATATCCTCAGGTGGAAGCAGAGATATAACTAAGGGCACGGGCTGAATTCTGGAGATTGAGTGTACATCAAGAGACACCAGGCGAGGGTGTTGGAACAGCATTGGTTTGAGAGACACACTATTCCGAACAGTACCTGCAGTGGTTAAGATCGTCATGTCTCTCCTTGGGGGGTGCATAGTTCTCACGTGACGTGAGGTCCAGCTGCATAATGGGTGAGTGAAGACACCATGACACAGGAGGCAGAGCGAGAGATAGAGACTAGAGTCCACTGTAAGAAATACAAATGGGTTGGGTCTGGGAATTACTATAAACATCATAGTTGGTTTGGGGTTTAGCTGCTTTATGGGTTAATGCATCATATGATAGAGGATAGAGGGGTAATTGTACTGTGAACAAAATGTTGAAGGCATTGATGTGAAAGCATATACAGCGCTGAGTTACCTAAAGAGGATGTAATGTGGATTAGGGACACGCACTTGCATATCAGGGGATGTGCCTATCAGGTGAAATGGAAGAGATGGGGAACAAAGTGAAAATGACATGACTTGGGAACACCTCTCGGAACCTGGGACCAAAAGGAGAAGACAACATGGGCCTAAAGGGGAAGACTGGGTGAAAGCATGAGGAAGCTTTTTAGATCTTTCATTTTCGTGGAACCCAGCAGGAAATTATCCTGGAGGCATAGAGTCAAGTGAAGAGAGAGTGGGAACTGTCATGGTTTCAGACTTTGGTTTTCATGCATATATAAATATGCATAGCTTATCACATTGTTAATAAAGTTATGTTTTATGTTTTTTTGTTGCTTTCCAAGTCTTGTGCTATCACTCTCTTAGGAACCAGAATGGGGAAGTGGAGAAACTAAAAGCTGCTCCATCTGCTATTGAACAAGACCGCAGATTCAGCTGGAATGGCATTTTGTTATGTGATGATAGATGGGAATACAATTATGTGATCATAGCACACAGGCCATAAGTCTCTTACATATGTAAACCTCACGGTGAATGTTGTTTATTGTTTGCTCCATTTGTAAGATTGTTTAATTCATATTTTATAATACTTTGTTAGTTTGTTTTGTAAATTCATGTTTTATTATCATTTTTTATACATTCATTAGTAATTTCCAAGTTTATATGAATTGAACATTAGGATGCTATTGTTTAAGAGGAGGGACTGTTGGGTTCGACATTTTGAACATTGAGATATTAAATAAATGATAGAGAAGAAGCATAGAATCAAAGGAGAAAGTTAAGGGTTCTCTGTAGAAAGCCAGAAGGCTTTGGAATGTGTTTGATGGAGGAGAGGAGAGCGACGTGTTGATATAGGGAAGACAGATGGATATCTGTGGATTAGGTGAAGGAGGGGTTGAGGTCAGCATATGAGGGGTGAGGTCAGTTCCCCTTAACCTCTTATGGACAGACGTTCCGCTAGCGGAACCCCGTTCCGCCTGCGGAACCCCTAGCCAACTGCCAATGGCATCGCACCGCGCGAAATACAAAACCAACTAAAATACCACTAAAATACCTCAATTCAATTTTCTCAAACATATGACTATTTTACACCATTTGAAAGATAAGACTCTCGTTAATCCAACCACATTGTCCGATTTCAAAAAGGCTTTACAGCGAAAGCAAAACATTAGATTATGATAGGAGAGTACCCAGCCAGAAATAATCACACAGCCATTTTTCAAGCTAGCATATATGTCACAAAAAAACAAAACCACAGCTAAATGCAGCACTAACCTTTGATGATCTTCATCAGATGACACTCCTAGGACATTATGTTATACAATACATGCATGTTTTGTTCAATCAAGTTCATATTTATATAAAAAAACAGCTTTTTACATTAGCATGTGACGTTCAGAACTAGCATACACACCGAAAACTTCCGGTGAATTTACTAAATTACTCTTGATAAACGTTTACAAAATACATAACAATTATTTAAAGAATTATAGATACAGAACTCGTTTATGCAATCGCGGTGTCAGATTTTAAAATAGCTTTTCGGCAAAAACACATTTTGCAATATTCTGAGTAGATAGCTCAGCCATCACAGGCTAGCTAATTTGCGTTCAGGTCCCTATCCGAAGGGTGACGCGCCGACGCATTTCGTGACCCAAAAATTCAAAATGTTCCTTTACCGTACTTAGAAGCATGTCAAACGCTGTTTAAAATCAATTTTTATGCAATTTTCCTCGAAAAATAGCGATAATATTCCAACCGGACGATATTGTATTCATTCAAACAGGTGAAGAAAAACATCGAGTACTCTCGTGGCCGCGCCTCTCCTGGCTCTGAGCCACTAGGCTGTCCACTCACAAACAGAGCTGCTGGACCCTGCCCAGAGACTTCAGAGATCCCATTCCACTTTCTGGCGCCTTCAGGAAGCCTTAGAAATTGTCACGTTACAGCAGAGATACTGTATTTTTGATAGAGAGGCAAAAGAAGCACCAGAAATTGTCAGACAGGGCACTTCCTGTATGGAATCTTCTCAGGTTTTGGCCTGCCATATGAGTTATGTTATACTCACAGACACCATTCAAACAGTTTTAGAAACTTTAGAGTGTTTTCTATCCAAATATAGTAATTATATGCATATTCTAGTTTCTGGGCAAGAGTAGTAACCAAATTAAATCGGGTACGTTATTTTCACACGGTCGTGAAAATAGTGCCCCCTGTCCCTAACAGGTTTTAAGGGAGTAATCAGGGTTTCGTATCTGGTTACCTTCTTCCTGTTGGGCATAAACTGTAAGGATTGGAGAGAGGGAATGTCTTAAGTGGGATGTATATAACTGAGTGGGACAAATGTTGTGCTGTCTGATTACAGCTGTACAGAACCTTTGGTTAAAGCTTCTCTAGTGTCCGTGGGTTATTTACTGAAAAATAAGAACCTAACACACCCAAGGCAGCTGACGGGTGTTTTTTGGTAACCTCTGAGTTCATTTGCCTCTGAGTACATTTGCATTGGAGTATATTTGCATTGGATCAGCTGATTCGAAACCATTGCACTGGTCAGATCTGTTGTTACTCAAACTTGTAGGAAAACTTCAGAGTTCGAGCACCTCTTTTTTTAAACATTTTGTTATGTTATTGAGATGGAAGCAGATATGAAGGAGCGAGGGAGACATAGAGAGGAGGACTCAGGGATTGAACCCCTGCCACTAGGACCCATCTCGAGGCAACACTATGCTACCACTAGATCAGACTAAAACACATCCTGGAACAGATGAAGTCACTATTCTAGAACCTGCCCAGAGCAACACATGAAGGAAAATCAAGGTATTAAACTGAAAAGGCAATTTTTCCAGACTCCGATTAAGCCTAGTCTAAGACTAAAATACCTTTAATGTCAATTCTCTTTTTGAGAATTTGTGGGTTTACATTTTTTGGATACTAATGTAAACACACCGCAACAGATGCAGGATCCTCGAACTGTGTATGTACGTCACCAACCCTACAAGGCAACTTCAGTGGGTTGAGATGTTCCTGGTAGTCTTTTTTTGTATGTGAATGTTTTTGGGTAAACATAAATAAATACTGGGATTGATAGATACAAAACAACATTGTTGGGGAAGCTACTCTGAAAATATAGTTCACCAAGCTACCAATTACTTCCTACTGGAACAAGTTAAGCTGCACTAAAGCTACCATTAAGAAAAATACAGTTTACTGAACTAAAGTTACTTTGAAAAAGTAGTTCACTACATCCAATCTACTTCGTGAAAGATTATCATGTCTAAATCTGAAAGGTTACAGACTACAAATTGCAAGACAGATTCCTCTGGAGTCAGATGGTAACAGAAAGTATAATTTATTATATTAAAAACAAAAACAGCGAATTAGACACACAAAAATAGTTTGAAGTGGGAATTAGGCAGGTTTGATGCCTATATTTACTTTGAGCAAAAATAGTTGTGTGTAGTTCCAGTGGTTAGCTACACCACTACACAGTAAAACAGTTATTAATTAACTACCACCAAGCTACTGCAAAATGTAGTTGAATTACTAGTTGAACTACATGTAGTTCTACTCCCAAACACTGCAAAACAAAAATAAGTCACAAATAAATGTAAAAAGGAGCTAGTCTTGATAAGAATTGTATCGGTTGGCTTTAAATTGGGCGGTCCAAGCACGGTGACGACTGCTTCAGGTAAACCTGTAACACAGGTAATCTCGCGATACACCTCCGTATTAGCATCTCTGTTCGTCCATTTTTGTTAATTCTCTCTGTTCGTACATGTTATTTTACATCCTCCGCCATCCATAACTTCAACTTCAACTGTTGACAACTTCAACTCCAATTTATTTTAACAGTTTGGAAATGTTCACCAGTACAGTAAGTATCTGTTGTAAACTAGTGGCATATCATTGAACTTTCTCTGTGAGGTGGTTTCCATCCTGGTACACGTGGAGGTAGACTACTCCGCTAACTCTTCATGCTTAGCCTCTGCTTCATGACAGATACTACTGATGAATGTTGTACAGATATGTAATGTAATTCAGTTGACATCCTAGCTACAGTACTCTGATCTGATGGTTCTTATATACATCTGAATATTTCAATGATTCAAATGTTTCTTAAAGGTTTTTCAGAAGCATGCTTATCGTGTTAAACAGACCAGCTTATGTAATTCACTCTTCTATATTGCAATACAGCTTTTTGAAAAATAAATGATCAGGTGTTTAGATTCGGCCTTGTGTGATGTTCCTGTGAAGAGAATTGTGTGTTTCAGTCATCATAGTCAATCCCAAAAACTAACTCAGAGCTGGGACTGACATACTTAGCTTCATGTTTTACAGAGTTTGTAGTGACAATATAGGTCTATTGTTCTGACAGTAAGTGTTGAGGCTAGATACTGCTGTTTTATAACAGCATTGTGTATGTTTGGTTCAATGCAGCCAATGTTACGTCTCCATTGCATGATATTCAGATATATGTTACTGTGTATTATACCATACACAGCAGCGGAGGCGTCAGAAGCGGAGGCGTCGGCTGCGGAGACGCCGGACGCGGAGGTGCCGGCTGAGGAGGCGTCAGCAGCTGAAGCGGAGGCGTCGGCTGCGGAGGCGTCAGCAGCTGGAGCGAAGGCGTCGACTGCGGAGGCGTCAGCAGCTGGAGCGGAGGCGACAATGTGTTATGCCTTAAAGGGCCAATCTCTAATTTCTATAAAAATAAAGAGAGTTACACACACTATATAAAGGCTCCCAGTAATTTATTGGATAAACCACCGTTTCAGCATCACTGTGTCTTCTTCAGGGTGATGTCATGAATGTGTAAACCAGGTTATGTAGACAAACAGTGCAATTAGTGCAACCAATGAAAATAGAGAGGGGTGTGTCATTGTAATTAGGGTTGTAATTAGGGTGATGAGGATGACAAAGTGAAACTGTTAAAAAGACAATAGTTTACAGCATGTTGAATTTCTCAGGCTGTTGTTTTCAATATCATATTTCTACATATTGTACATAGTATTAACCTCAACATACAATATTATTTCATTTAATATACAGTATTTCATTGTTTCCATTTCACTTAATCTTTGTAACACGTAATCTTTTGGTTCAAACATAAAGCATAACATGCATCATCAACGAAGGGAACATCTTGGGCGCACGCTGATAAACTGTGGAAATAATATGTTAATTTAGAAGACTAATCTGTGGAAATAATATGTGAATTTAGAAATGTATAAAAAGAGCATGAGATCAAAGTCAATATTCAGACCACTAGGGGGCAGTGTTTTTAGATGAGATGTGTTGTCTATGGTGCTACACTGAATGCACAAAACATTAGGAACAACTTCCTAATATTGAGTTGCCCCCCCTTTTTCTGCCCTCTGAACAGCATCAATTCATTCAAAAATCAGTCATTCAAAAATCATCTGAAACACTATTATTGCACGCAGATGAATCAATGCAACTTATATGACTTGTTAAGCAAATGTTTACTCCTGAACATATTTAGGCTTGGCATAACAAAGGGGATGAATACTTATTGACTCAAGACATTTCAGCTTTTCATTTTTAATTCATTTGTAAAGAAAAATCTAAAAACAATTCCACTTTGACATTATGGGGTATTGAGTGTAGGCCAGTGACACAAAATCTAAATTTGATCCATGTTTAATTCAATCTATTCCTAGGCCGTCATTGAAAATAAGAATTTCTTTCTGCCCTTCGCATAACCAGCCACGTTCTAAGTCCTTCCGGTAGCCAATGAGAAAACAGATTCTCTGCTTCCAGTAGTCAATGAGAAACAGATTCTGTAAATGGAAGAACAGATTTGCCAGTGCACTCACTGCCCTCCAGTGTCTGTACAGTATAGTTCACTACAGGACTCACATGTTGCTGTTGGGTTGGTTTTCTCTCACTGGGGACAGGGACAGAGGATGGGGACAGGGACAGGTATGGGGGACAGGGACAGAGGATGGGTATGGGGACAGAAGAGGGGGAATGGGGACAGGTACTGGGGACAGGGACAGGTACGGGGGACATGGACAGGTACAGGGGACAGGGACGGATGGTGGGAGGGCCTCAGGTCTGGTGACAGAAGAGGGCCTCTTTAGCGTGCATAAGGGAACATGTGTTCTGTGTATGTGTGTGTGAGTGTGTGTGTGTGTATTAAGTCTATTGTGTGTGTGTGTGTGTGTGTGTGTGTGTACAGTGCATTCGGGAAGTATTATTTTGTTAGGTTACTGCCTTATTCTAAAATGGATTAAATAAATGTTTTCCCTCATCATTTTACACACAGTATCCCATAATGACAAAGCAAACACATGTTTTTAGAAATGTTTGCCAATATTTTTTTGCCATTTTAAGAAAATGTCTGCATCATTGAAGGTCCTCAAGAACACAGTGGCCTCCATCATTCTTAAATGGAAGAAATCTGGAACAACCAAGACTCTTCCTAGAGCAATCGGGGGAGAAGGGCCTTGGTGAGGGAGGTGACCAAGAACCCGATGGTCACTCTGACAGAGCTCTAGAGTTCCTCTGTGGAGATGGGAGATCCTTCCAGAAGGAGAACCATATCTGCTGCACTCCACCAATGGTGCAGCGGTCTAAGGCACTGCATCTCAGGGCTAGAGACGTCACTTTAGACCCTGGTTTGAATTCCAGGCTGTATCACAACCGGACGTGATTGGGAGTCCCATAGTACGGCGCACAATTTGCCCAGAGTCGTCCAGGTTAGGGTTTGGCCAGGGTAGGCTGTCAAAAGACGGCAGGTAGCCTAGTGGTTAGAGCGTTGGACTAGTAACCGAAAGGCTGCAAGATCGAACCCCCGAGCTGACAAGGTAAAAATCTGTCATCTGCTCCTGAACAAGGCAGTTAACCCACTGTCCCAGGCCTTCATTGAAAATAAGAATTTGTTCTTAACTGACTTGCCTAGTTAAATAAAACAAATCAGGACTTTATGGTAGAGTGGCTGGACAGTAGCAACTCCTCAGTAAAAGGCACAGGACAGCCTGCTTGGAGTTTGCCAAAATGCACCTAAAGGACTCTCAGACCATGAGAAATGAGATTCTCTGGTCTGATGAAACTAACATTTAACTCTTTGGCCTGAATGGCAAGCGTCACGTCTGGAGGATACCTGACAGAATCCCTACCGTGAAGCATGGTGGCAGCATCATGCTGTGGAGATGTTTTTCAGCTGCAGGGACTGTGAGACTAGTCAGGATCGAGGGAAAGATGAACGGAGCAAATTACAGAGAGATCCTTGATGAAAACCTGCTGCAGAGTGCTCAGGACCTCTGACTGGGGCGAAGGTTCAACTTCCAAAAGGACAATGACCCTAAGCACACAGCCAAGACAATGCAAAATCGGCTTCGGGACAAGCCTCTGAATGTTCTTGAGTGCCCCAGCCAGAGACCGGACTTGAATCTGATCGAACATCTCTGGAGAGACCTGAAAATATCTGTGCAGTGACCTTCCCAATCCAACCTGACAGAGCTTGAGAGGATCTGCAGAGAAGAATGGGAGAAACTCCCTAAATACAGGTATGCCAAGCTTGTAGCGTCATACCCAAGAAGACTGGAGGCTCTAATCGCTGCCAAAGGTGCTTCAACAAAGTACTGAGTAAAGGGTCTAAATACTTATATAAATGTCATATTTCAGTTTTTTATTTTAAATACATTTGCTAAAATAAAAATAAAAACTATTTTTGCTTTGTCATTATGGGGTATTGTGTGTAGATTGATGAGGAAATATATAATTTAATCAATTTACGAATGAAGCTATAACGTAACAGAATTTGGAAAAAGTGAATAGAACATCACAGAGATATCACACATCCAAGTTGACCTGTTTAACAAATGCGATTGGATGGTTGCTCTACCGTTTATGGTCTCTGATATGTTGATTTGTTATTTAGTAACAAGATATAATTATATTTAGAATTATCTGCTCAGCTAGCCGCCTTCAGCTAGCCGCCTTCAGCATCGTGGCTAACTGTGCCAGGTTGGTCTGTGAGTAAAGCCAGAAGCTAACCATGTAAGACCAATGGTTTAAACTAATTGTCTTAGCAACAGTTCAGGAGTCTGGCCCCAGATAATTATTAACGTTTTTACTCAGACACATTACAGAGATACAAACAGAAAAAATGGTTCTACTGGTCACTCATTGGCCTGCTTTTGACATTCTTTTTTAATAAGGTCGGTATGAATTTGAGTTGCTGTGGTAGTTTGTTCCACTAAACAGCTCTAGTATATACAAATAATGTTCTTACCAGATAGACTCTTATACTTAAAACAGTGAATACTATATTCTCTGGCTTACCAGATAGGCTCATATATTTAAAACAGTGTTGGATTCAACATTTTGAGCATTGAGATATTAAATAAATGATAGAAAAGAAGCATAGAATCAAAGGAGAAAGTGACTGGACCTCTGTAGAAAGACAGATGGCTGTGGAATGTGTTGGAATTTGTTGAGGAAGGGAGTTGAGCAACGGTTGAGATAGGGGAGACAGATGGACATCTGTGGACTAGGGGAAGGAAGAGGTCAGGTCCCCTTAAGGGAGTAATCAGGGTTTAGTATATGGTTACCTTCTTCCTGTTGAGCATAAGATGTAAGGATTGGAGAGAAGGGGGAGTGTCTTAAGTGGGATATAAATATCTGGATGGGACAAATGCTGGGTTGTCTGAATACAGCTGTGCAGAACCTTTGGGAAGAATTAAACTTGGGTAAAGCTTCTCTAGCGTCCGTGAGTTATTTACTCTGAAAATAAGAACCTAACAGATGGCGTTGTTGGCAGGATTCACCACGATTTGTAGTCAAACCAAAGAGTCCAGATCAGTGGAGCAGAGCTGGCAACAAACAATGTAGGCTAGTTCCTATATCTGTTTCCACCCATTTTGACTTCTTGGGGAGATGAGAATTGTTGGCTGAACTAATTATGGGATATGGACCTGGAGAGCCTAAGTTTAATTCTATAGGCCCATTGTGATGTGACCGGTCGTAAATATATGGTGTAGGGTAGGTTCCATAAGGATAGGTCCCGAGTGGGGGTAATTCTCTGCGAGATCCATAGCGCAAGGTAAATATATGGTGTAGGGATAGGTCCCAAGTGGAGGTTTTTCTCTGTGAGAGCCAGGCTAATATACGTGAAGGGTAGGTTGCATATAGGATAGGTCCCTAGTGGGGGTATTCCCTTGTGAGATCTGTAAAAAGGACAAAAGTCCCCGTTGCAGTGAGTTTTTTGTTTAAGACGAGAGTTCTAGAAGATAGTGAGTTAAAAAAAACAAAAAGAAAAGATAGGATATTCCAACACTGTTTGATTTACGTGTAGTAGCAGTATCAATATGGAGAGAGGTTGGTTTATGCCCTATGAGGAGGGGGCACGGTGAGAGATGATGTGGGCTATCAATAATAGTGATATTTGAGGAAGTACTGGAATAGGACATAAAGTCCTGTCCGTATTCTCCAGTAAGAAATTCGCAGACGCTATGGTATCGGTTCTAATACAAAGTATTACGTGCTGTGACCAATGAATTATTATCCGGGGCAGTGTGTAGTGCTATCTTAGAAAATAGTTAATAGAAGGTGTGTATTATAGACGGGAGTGAAGAAATCTAAAATACCCTGAACACCGATGGGAGTGTTTAGGGAATAATAACTAGTGATATGGTGACAGACGGACCCGTTACTCCCTGTAATATAGAGATAGTGGAATTTAATAAAGCCATGGAGGCGCTAAAAGAAGCGCACGAGCATTCTACCAATTCGGCTGGAATTGTAACGGCGTTGGTTGTCGTGGTTTAGGAATGATGCGCAGGAAGCAACGAGCACAGGGAGTGTTGTTTTTTAATAAACACTTTGAGAAACAAAAACAAAGTTCCCAAACACAGGGGAATAAATAAGGTGTGACAATGCCAAGCCGAACATGAACAAGACAGTCGGAAACAACAATTAATCCCGCACGAAAAGGAGCGGGCCAGCTAACCTAAATAGCCCCTCTAATGGCTAATTGACCACAGGTGTCTAAAATAAAAAAAAGGGAAAAGCAAAGGGAATCGGTGGCAGCTAATAGGCCGGTGATGACGACCGCCGAGCGCCACCCGAGCAGGAGGGGGCGCCACCGTCGGTGGGAATCGTGACAGGAATATGGATTTTTTTTTGCAAATTAGATAAAATTGGACAACATTTTCCTGCAGATGGTGAATTCAAATCAAATAAAGAATTCAGGGAGGCAATTATGACTTGGCACAAGGACATAAAATCAGAATCATAAGCTCGATACACCAGCGTTTTGATGTCAGCATTCTATCAACAGAAAATGCATAACGATAATCCCAGAAAGTGTAACACCAATACGCTAATACGGAAGGAATGGGAATGGGAGTGTATTGATAGAATTTGCGCTTCTCCTTTCATGACGGGGTTTAACCCTGTGATCTAAACGGTAATTGCGGGGGTAGTAGATTTAATTCAAGTCAATGTTTTGAGAGTGGAATATGACTCCGCTCACCTCCCAGACATGTGTTAGGGTTGAACTGGCTATTTGTATGCATAACCTTTATAATATACTGGGGAAGCTATGCTAAGTACATAAACTACGAGTAAATCAACTGTTGAAGACAAGAAGAACTACAACCGGCAACACGAAGTGCGTCACGACGCTGGGATCAGCCTACACGCCGACGACAGGAGGAGCAAGTTTAAACCACGCTCCTCCTCCCTCGGACAGGCCAGCATTGAGCGGGAAATATCTCTCAGTATAAAACAGAGAACAAAGGAGGTGTCGTGTTCTTCTCTGTTTTGCCCTGCAAGGTAAAACAGCGAGACCGTATATATACGAACCACACATATACCACACACGTGTTTGCATTAATTAAAGTACAGCTAAATCAGAAGTTACTATGTGATGACTATTTTGTTGTATTACCAGAAACGAACTGTCGCGGCATTAACACATGCGAGGTGTTAATAGGACCATAGAGAAAATCGCTAACTATATTTATGTGGCCGAGAGTCTCCAGACACGTGTGTCATCCTGAGGGGAGGGGGTTTGTGTGGGACACTCACTGGATGATAGCTTGGGACAACCATGAAAGTTGTTTTTTGTTTTACCCTGAATTCAAAATGTTTATGTTACATCGCATCAATGAAGGGTGCTAAGTTATTAAACATGTACTTTGTTTCTCTTTTCGTTTCAAGTCAATATGTTTTTAGGTTTGTTCCAGAGGAGGGAATGATGTATATTGACTAACTGATTTGAGAAGGTGGTAGTATGTTTGTAAATGTAGAAAATGCATTAGGAGTATAGTGTGTTATGGGTTAGATGTAATGATAGAGGAGAATCATTCCCGAGACTGAATGTTCTTACAGGAGATAGCTCATAGAAGGAGAGCAGCTAACTGCACACAATAGGGGGATTTAATTGAACATTACACATACCTAGATCATGGTGAAAGTAGCAGAGATAGTGTTGTCATTTCAGACGCTATTGTCAACTTTCAGTATTAAGAAACATGTGACTCAGAGTTTTGTACGGTTGGATATTCTTCCAACGCCACTAATCTCTCCTCCATTTCTGACAGCTAGTAAACACCACTAATCTCTCCTCCATTTCTGACAGCTAGTTAACACCACTAATCTCTCCTCCATTTCTGACAGCTAGTAAACACCACTAATCTCTCCTCCATTTCTGACAGCTAGTAAACACCACTAATCTCTCCATTTCTGACAGCTAGTAAACACAACTAATCTCTCTTCCATTTCTGACAGCTAGTAAACACCACTAATCTCTCCTCCATTTCTGACAGCTAGTAAACACCACTAATCTCTCCTCCATTTCTGACAGCTAGTAAACACCACTAATCTCTCCATTTCTGACAGCTAGTAAACTCCACTAATCTCTCCTCCATTTCTGACAGCTAGTAAACACCACTAATCTCTCCTCCATTTCTGACAGCTAGTAAACACCACTAATCTCTCCTCCATTTCTGACAGCTAGTAAACACCACTAATCTCTCCATTTCTGACAGCTAGTAAACTCCACTAATCTCTCCTCCATTTCTGACAACTAGTAAACACCACTAATCTCTCCTCCATTTCTGACAGCTAGTAAACACCACTAATCTCTCCTCCATTTCTGACAGCTAGTAAACTCCACTAATCTCTCCTCCATTTCTGACAGCTAGTAAACACCACTAATCTCTCCTCCATTTCTGACAGATAGTAAACACCACTAATCTCTCCTCCATTTCTGACAGCTAGTAAACACCACTAATCTCTCCTCCATTTCTGACAGCTAGTAAACAGCACTAATCTCTCCATTTCTGACAGCTAGTAAACACCACTAATCTCTCCTCCATTTCTGACAGCTAGTAAACTCCATTAATCTCTCCTCCATTTCTGACAGCAAGTTAACACCACTAATCTCTCCTCCATTTCTGACAGCTAGTAAACACCACTAATCTCTCCATTTCTGACAGCTAGTAAACACCACTAATCTCTCCTCCATTTCTGACATCTTGTAAACACCACTAATCTCTCCTCCATTTCTGACAGCTAGTAAACACCACTAATCTCTCCTCCATTTCTGACAGATAGTAAACACCACTAATCTCTCCTCCATTTCTGACAGCTAGTAAACACCACTAATCTCTCCTCCATTTCTGACAGCTAGTAAACACCACTAATCTCTCCTCCATTTCTGACAGATAGTAAACACCACTAATCTCTCCTCCATTTCTGACAGCTTGTAAACACCACTAATCTCTCCTCCATTTCTGACAGCTAGTAAACACCACTAATCTCTCCTCCATTTCTGACAGCTAGTAAACACCACTCATCTCTCCTCCATTTCTGACAGCTAGTAAACACCACTAATCTCTCCTCCATTTCTGACAGCTAGTAAACACCACTAATCTCTCCTCCATTTCTGACAGCTAGTAAACACCACTAATCTCTCCATTTCTGACAGCTAGTAAACACAACTAATCTCTCTTCCATTTCTGACAGCTAGTAAACACCACTAATCTCTCCTCCATTTCTGACAGCTAGTAAACACCACTAATCTCTCCTCCATTTCTGACAGCTAGTAAACACCACTAATCTCTCCATTTCTGACAGCTAGTAAACTCCACTAATCTCTCCTCCATTTCTGACAGCTAGTAAACACCACTAATCTCTCCTCCATTTCTGACAGCTAGTAAACACCACTAATCTCTCCTCCATTTCTGACAGCTAGTAAACACCACTAATCTCTCCTCCATTTCTGACAGCTAGTAAACTCCACTAATCTCTCCTCCATTTCTGACAACTAGTAAACACCACTAATCTCTCCTCCATTTCTGACAGCTAGTAAACACCACTAATCTCTCCTCCATTTCTGACAGCTAGTAAACTCCACTAATCTCTCCTCCATTTCTGACAGCTAGTAAACACCACTAATCTCTCCTCCATTTCTGACAGATAGTAAACACCACTAATCTCTCCTCCATTTCTGACAGCTAGTAAACACCACTAATCTCTCCTCCATTTCTGACAGCTAGTAAACAGCACTAATCTCTCCATTTCTGACAGCTAGTAAACACCACTAATCTCTCCTCCATTTCTGACAGCTAGTAAACTCCATTAATCTCTCCTCCATTTCTGACAGCAAGTTAACACCACTAATCTCTCCTCCATTTCTGACAGCTAGTAAACACCACTAATCTCTCCATTTCTGACAGCTAGTAAACACCACTAATCTCTCCTCCATTTCTGACATCTTGTAAACACCACTAATCTCTCCTCCATTTCTGACAGCTAGTAAACACCACTAATCTCTCCTCCATTTCTGACAGATAGTAAACACCACTAATCTCTCCTCCATTTCTGACAGCTAGTAAACACCACTAATCTCTCCTCCATTTCTGACAGCTAGTAAACACCACTAATCTCTCCTCCATTTCTGACAGATAGTAAACACCACTAATCTCTCCTCCATTTCTGACAGCTTGTAAACACCACTAATCTCTCCTCCATTTCTGACAGCTAGTAAACACCACTAATCTCTCCTCCATTTCTGACAGCTAGTAAACACCACTCATCTCTCCTCCATTTCTGACAGCTAGTAAACACCACTAATCTCTCCTCCATTTCTGACAGCTAGTAAACACCACTCATCTCTCCTCCATTTCTGACAGATAGTAAACACTGGACATACCTCCCAGTAGGTTGGGACCTGAGTGACGGTAAACGGAAAGTGTCAGAAGGTGGCTGCTTATCAACCGTTGGGGCCCAAAGTCTACACTGTAACAAGGTGTTTACAAACGGGTGGGGTTTGGTGTACCTACCTTAAGCACAGGGATGTATTTTCCACATGTACCAACTGTAGCAGAACACAGGAGGTCATTGGAGATGTTGGTGGCTAGAGACCAAGGGATAAACTGGGAAACGGGTAGGGGGTATCTGAAAGGTTCAGTCCTAGACTTATCAGTAAAACACAAAGACAATAGGAGAGCAGGAGACAAATTCAGAGCAATAGCTATTCTCACAGCAGTCGCTGTAGGGACAGTAACAGAAGGAGCAGTAGTAGAAGCGCAGGAGGCTATAGTGACTGCATGGAATTGGACTACTGCGCAAATGAGGGGTATTGTGTGAGACTATAGCCATGGGTCATGTTGGAAAAAGCAATGGTTACTTTAGTAGCATTGTTGGGATATCACTTTATGATAACTCATGTCACATGGATTGGTTACTGGTAACTGGGGGACCCATGGAAGGACAGGGGATGTGGTTATTCAAATATCACAAATGATGTTGTCAGGAAATGACCCGTGTGTTGCAGTGTGCATATCCTCAGGTGGAAGCAGAGATATAACTAAGGGCACGGGCTGAATTCTGGAGATTGAGTGTACATCAAGAGACACCAGGCGAGGGTGTTGGAACAGCATTGGTTTGAGAGACACACTATTCCGAACAGTACCTGCAGTGGTTAAGATCGTCATGTCTCTCCTTGGGGGGTGCATAGTTCTCACGTGACGTGAGGTCCAGCTGCATAATGGGTGAGTGAAGACACCATGACACAGGAGGCAGAGCGAGAGATAGAGACTAGAGTCCACTG
Source organism: Salmo salar (assembly GCF_965601325.2). Lineage (NCBI taxonomy): Eukaryota > Metazoa > Chordata > Actinopteri > Salmoniformes > Salmonidae > Salmo > Salmo salar. The sequence goes on from NC_138313.1 coordinate 46,068,542, forward strand.
TAAGAAATACAAATGGGTTGGGTCTGGGAATTACTATAAACATCATAGTTGGTTTGGGGTTTAGCTGCTTTATGGGTTAATGCATCATATGATAGAGGATAGAGGGGTAATTGTACTGTGAACAAAATGTTGAAGGCATTGATGTGAAAGCATATACAGCGCTGAGTTACCTAAAGAGGATGTAATGTGGATTAGGGACACGCACTTGCATATCAGGGGATGTGCCTATCAGGTGAAATGGAAGAGATGGGGAACAAAGTGAAAATGACATGACTTGGGAACACCTCTCGGAACCTGGGACCAAAAGGAGAAGACAACATGGGCCTAAAGGGGAAGACTGGGTGAAAGCATGAGGAAGCTTTTTAGATCTTTCATTTTCGTGGAACCCAGCAGGAAATTATCCTGGAGGCATAGAGTCAAGTGAAGAGAGAGTGGGAACTGTCATGGTTTCAGACTTTGGTTTTCATGCATATATAAATATGCATAGCTTATCACATTGTTAATAAAGTTATGTTTTATGTTTTTTTGTTGCTTTCCAAGTCTTGTGCTATCACTCTCTTAGGAACCAGAATGGGGAAGTGGAGAAACTAAAAGCTGCTCCATCTGCTATTGAACAAGACCGCAGATTCAGCTGGAATGGCATTTTGTTATGTGATGATAGATGGGAATACAATTATGTGATCATAGCACACAGGCCATAAGTCTCTTACATATGTAAACCTCACGGTGAATGTTGTTTATTGTTTGCTCCATTTGTAAGATTGTTTAATTCATATTTTATAATACTTTGTTAGTTTGTTTTGTAAATTCATGTTTTATTATCATTTTTTATACATTCATTAGTAATTTCCACGTTTATATGAATTGAACATTAGGATGCTATTGTTTAAGAGGAGGGACTGTTGGGTTCGACATTTTGAACATTGAGATATTAAATAAATGATAGAGAAGAAGCATAGAATCAAAGGAGAAAGTTAAGGGTTCTCTGTAGAAAGCCAGAAGGCTTTGGAATGTGTTTGATGGAGGAGAGGAGAGCGACGTGTTGATATAGGGAAGACAGATGGATATCTGTGGATTAGGTGAAGGAGGGGTTGAGGTCAGCATATGAGGGGTGAGGTCAGTTCCCCTTAACCTCTTATGGACAGACGTTCCGCTAGCGGAACCCCGTTCCGCCTGCGGAACCCCTAGCCAACTGCCAATGGCATCGCACCGCGCGAAATACAAAACCAACTAAAATACCACTAAAATACCTCAATTCAATTTTCTCAAACATATGACTATTTTACACCATTTGAAAGATAAGACTCTCGTTAATCCAACCACATTGTCCGATTTCAAAAAGGCTTTAGCTGCCACCGATTCCCTTTTGCTTTTCCCTTTTTTTATTTTGTGACACCTGTGGTCAATTAGCCATTAGAGGGGCTATTTTTTCTTGTTAGACGGCTTGTGTTCGTGTCGACGTTGTTGGACGCCGTATGTATTTTCTCCCCTGTGTGTGGGAACATTTGTTTTTTGTGTGAGTGTATATTAAAAACACCACTACCCTGTGTTCGCTGCTTCCTGCGCCTCATTCCTCCTCCACAATTACCAAGCCGTAACAGAATCCCGCACCACGATAGAAGGCATGGAATCAGCGGGAGCAGCGGCCACTCCTCTGCCCTCGATGGAGGAACGCGTACTCCACCACACGACAGTCCTCCATCGCATGGGATCGGCAATGGACCAGATGATGGAGAGGATGGACAGATGGGAGAGAAGTGGTATCCTCTCTCCACCTCCACCTCCCCCGATACAGCCATCTTCGCTTCCCATGACGTCTGGCTCTGGCGCGCTTCGTCTGGCGCTCCCGAGGGAGTACGATGGGGCGGCGGCTGGGTGCCAGGGGTTTTTGCTCCAGCTTGAGCTGTACCTGGCCACCGTCAGACCTGCTCCCACGGGGGAGGAGAGCGTGAGTGCCCTCGTTTCCTGCCTGACGGGCCGAGCTCTGGAGTGGGCTAATGCGGTCTGGAACGGTCCAGACTCGGCGAGGGACCACTACCCGGAGTTCACCTGCCGCTTTCGGGCCGTGTTCGACCACCCTCCGGAAGGAAGAGCGGCGGGTGAACGGCTGTTCCACCTCAGGCAGGAGACGAGGAGTGCCCAGGACTTCGCGCTGGACTTCAGGACCTTGGCTGCTGGGGCGGGGTGGAACGACAGGGCCCTCATAGACCACTACCGCTGCAGTCTCCGGGCGGACGTCCGCAGGGAGCTGGCCTGTCGGGACACAGCTCTGTCCCTGGACGAACTGATAGATATGTCCATACGACTGGACAACTTGCTGGCTGCCCGCGGGCGTTCGGAGCGGGTCCTGCCCGTTCCACCCCCGTGCACCCCCGCCCCTACCCCTATGGAGGTAGGGGAGGCCGTGCCAAGGGGCACCGGAGGAGGTGGCTCCTCCTGCACCAGCTGTGGTCGGAGAGGACACACGGCCGACCGGTGCTGGAGGAGCCAGTCTGGGAGTCGAGATGGTAGGCAGAACACTTCTCGGTCACCTCAGGTGAGTCAGCACCAGATTCACCCAGAACCCCCTGTTGGTCATGTGTTTTTACCTGTTTTGTTTACTAAATTTTTTCCCTCTTCCCAGCATAGGGCGCTAGTCGATTCAGGCGCAGCTGGGAATTTTATGGACCGTGGACTTGCCATTAAGCTGGGCATTCCGCGGGTGCCGATAGATTCCCCTTTCCCTGTGCACTCCCTAGATAGCCGACCATTAGGGTCAGGGCTAGTCAGGGAGTCTACGGTGCCACTGGACATGGTAACGCAGGGGAATCATAAGGAACGCATTCGTTTTTTCCTTATTGACTCGCCTGCGTTTCCGGTGGTGCTGGGGGTCCCCTGGCTGGCTGGTCACAATCCCCGTATTTCGTGGAAACAGGGGTTCTCCAGGGGTGGTCAGAGGAGTGTTCAGGTAGGTGTCTAGGAGTTTCCATAGGTGCCACGTCGGTGGAGAGTCCAGACCAGGTGTCCACCGTGCGCATTCCCCCTGAATACGCCGATTTGGCGATCGCTTTTTGTAAAAAAGAGGGCGACTAAATTACCACCTCATCGACAGGGGGATTGTGCGATAGATTTCCAGGTTAACGCTGCGCTTCCCAGGAGTCACGTGTACCCCTTGTCACAGGAGGAGACGGCGGCTATGGAGACATATGTCACGGAATCCCTGGGACAGGGGTACATTCGGCCCTCCATCTCACCCGCTTCCTCGAGTTAATTTTTTGTGAAGAAAAAGGAGGGAGGTCTGCGTCCGTGCATTGATTACCGAGGTCTAAACGCTATTACGGTGGGGTTTAGTTACCCACTACCTCTCATCGCTACGGCGGTGGAATCATTTCACGGAGCACAGTTCTTCACAAAACTGGATCTCAGGAGCGCGTATAATCTGGTGCGTATCAAGAAGGGAGACGAGTGGAAAACCGCCTTTAGTACCACATCAGGCCATTATGAGTACCTCGTCATGCCGTATGGGTTGAAAAATGCTCCAGCCGTCTTTCAATCCTTTGTTGACGAGATTCTCAGGGACCTGCACGGGCAGGGCGTGATTGTCTATATCGATGACATTCTGATATATTCCGCCACCCGCTCCGCGCATGTTTCCCTGGTGCGCAAGGTGCTTGGTAGACTGCTGGAGCATGACCTATACGTTAAGGCTGAGAAGTGTGAGTTTTCCAAACGAGCCGTCTCCTTTCTGGGTTATCGCATTTCCACCACGGGGGTGGTGATGGAGTGTGACCGCGTTAAGGCCGTGCGTAATTGGCCGACTCCAACCACGGTGAAGGAGGTGCAGCGGTTTTTAGGCTTTGCCAATTACTACCGGAGGTTTATCCGGGGTTTTGGCCAGGTAGCGGCTCCCATTACCTCACTGCTGAAGGGGGGGCCGGTGCGTTTGCGATGGTCGACGGAGGCGGACGGAGCCTTCAAGAAGTTGAAGACGCTGTTCACCGACGCACCCGTGTTGGCGCACCCGGACACGTCTTTAGCGTTCGTAGTGGAGGTGGACGCATCCGAGGCTGGGGTGGGTGCCGTGCTATCACAGCGCTCGGGTGCGCCATTGAAACTCCGCCCCTGCGCTTTCTTTTTGAAGAAGCTCAGTTCGGCGGAGCGTAACTACGATGTGGGGGACAGGGAGTTGCTAGCAGTGGTTAAAGCTTTGAGGGTGTGGCGGCACTGGCTTGAGGGGGCTAAACACCCCTTTCTCATCTGGACCGACCACCGAAACCTGGAGTACATCCGGGCAGCGAGGAGACTGAATCCACGTCAGGCGAGGTGGGCCATGTTCTTCGCCCGGTTTAGGTTTACCATCCCCTATAAACCGGGTTCCCTGAATACTAAGGCCGACGCGCTGTCCCGTCTCTATGACACGGAGGACCGGCCCATCGATCCAACTCCCATCATTCCAGCGTCTAGGCTGGTGGCCCCTGTGGTATGGGAGGTGGACGCGGACATCGAGCGGGCATTGGTGTTGGAACCTGCGCCTGCGCAGGTGCCCGTGGGGCGCATGTATGTGCCGCTCGGTGTTCGTGATCGTTTGATTCGGTGGGCGCACACGCTACCTACTGCGGGTCATCCTGGTGAGGCGAGGACAGTGGGGAGTCTAAGGGGGAAGTACTGGTGGCCCACCTTAGCTAAGGACGTGAGGTCCTATGTCTCTTCCTGTTCGGTGTGTGCCCAGAGTAAGGCTCCTAGGCATCTACCAAGAGGGAAGTTACAGCCCCTCCCCGTTCCACAACGACCATGGTCGCACCTGTCCATTGACTTCCTGACAGATCTTCCCCCCTCTCAGGGGAACACGGCGATTCTGGTGGTTGTGGATCGGTTCTCTAAGTCCTGCCGTCTCCTCCCATTGCCCGGTCTCCCTACGGCCCTGCAGACTGCGGAGGCCCTATTTACCCACGTCTTCCGGCACTACGGGGTGCCGGAGGACATTGTCTCTGATCGAGGTTCCCAGTTCACATCCAGGGTCTGGAGAGCGTTTATGGAGCGGCTGGGGGTCTCGGTCAGTTTGACCTCCGGTTATCACCCCGAGAGCAATGGGCAGGCGGAGAGGGTGAACCAGGAGGTGGGCAGGTTCCTGAGGTCGTATTGCCAGGACCGGCCAGGGGAGTGGGCGAGGTATTTTCCCTGGGCTGAGTTAGCCCAGAACTCACTTCGCCACTCCTCTACTAACATATCACCATTTCAGTGTGTGTTAGGTTACCAGCCGGTCCTGGCACCATGGCACCGGAGTCAGACCGAGGCTCCTGCGGTGGAGGACTGGGTCCAGCACTCCAAGGAGACCTGGAGAGCCGTCCAGGACTCACTAAAGGAGGCCAGTGCGCGGCAGAAGAGGAGTGCTGACCGCCACCGCAGTGAGGCGCCCGTGTTCGCACCGGGATACAGGGTCTGGCTCTCGACCCGGAACCTGCCCCTCCGCGTGCCCTGCCGGAAGCTAGGGCCGCAGTGTGTGGGGCCCTTCAAAGTCCTGAGGAGGATAAACGAGGTGTGTTATCGGTTGCAACTCCCTTCCTATTACCGTATTAACCCCTCGTTTCATGTGTCTCTCCTCAGGCCGGTGGTAGCTGGTCCCCTTCACGAAGATGAGGTGCCGGAGGTCCCTCCGCCCCCTCTGGACATCGGGGGGTCCCCAGCGTACAGCGTACGGGCCATTCTGGACTCGAGACGCCGGGCGAGGGGCCTACAGTACCTCGTGGACTGGGAGGGGTACGGCCCGGAGGAGAGGTGCTGGGTGCCGGCGGCGGACGTCCTGGACCCATCTATGTTGAGGGAGTTCCACCACCTCCGTCCGGATCGCCCTGCGCCTCGCCCTCCGGGTCGACCTCGAGGCCGGTGTCGGCGCCGCTGCGGGAGCCGCACGTCAGGAGGGGGGTACTGTCACGATTCCCACCGACGGTGGCGCCCCCTCCTGCTCGGGTGGCGCTCGGCGGTCGTCGTCACCGGCCTATTAGCTGCCACCGATTCCCTTTTGCTTTTACCTTTTTTTATTTTGTGACACCTGTGGTCAATTAGCCATTAGAGGGGCTATTTAGTTTATTTGGCCCGCTCCTGTTCGTGCGGGATTAATGATTGTTTATTGTTAGACGGCTTGTGTTCGTGTCGACGTTGTTGGACGCCGTATGTATTTTCTCCCCTGTGTGTGGGAACATTTGTTTTTTGTGTGAGTGTATATTAAAAACACCACTACCCTGTGTTCGCTGCTTCCTGCGCCTCATTCCTCCTCCACAATTACCAAGCCGTAACACCCCTTTAGTTAACCCTTTTTCTAACCTTAACCCCTTTAGTTAAACCTTCCCCTATCCTTAACCCCTTTAGTTAACCCTTCCCCTAACCTTAACCCTTTTAGTTAACTCTTCCCCTAACCTTAACCCTTTTAGTTAACCCTTCTCCTAACCTCAACCCCTTTAGTTAACCCTTCCCTTAACCTTAACCCTTTTAGTTAACCCTTCCCTTAACCTTAACCCTTTTAGTTAACCCTTCCCCTAACCTTAACCCTTTTAGTTAACCCTTCTCCTAACCTTAACCCTTTTAGTTAACCCTTCTCCTAACCTCAACCCCTTTAGTTAACCCTTCCCCTAACCTTAACACCTTTAGTTAACCCTTTTTCTAACCTTAACCCTTTTCCTAACCCTTCTCCTAACCTTAACCTTAACCCTTTTCCTAACACTTCCCCTAACCCTAACCTTATTAAAGCAAAGATGATTAATGACTACATGATAAGAGCAGTAACTCCCATCTCCTACTCACCACCAGTCTAGTTCTCTCTGTAAAACAAAGATGATTAATGACTACATGATAAGAGCAGTAACTCCCATCTCCTACTCACCACCAGTCTAGTTATCTCTGTAAAACAAAGATGATTAATGTCTACACGATAAGAGCAGTAACTCCCGTCTCCTACTCACCACCAGTCTAGTTCTCTCTATTAAAACAAAGATGATTAATGACTACATGATAAGAGCAGTAACTCCCATCTCCTACTCACCACCAGTCTAGTTATCTCTGTAAAACAAAGATGATTAATGTCTACACGATAAGAGCAGTAACTCCCGTCTCCTACTCACCACCAGTCTAGTTCACTCTGTAAAACAAAAAGTCATGAAGAGCAACACAGAGACGATTTTATTCATTTGCTTCGTTGACTTTGTATTCCAAGCACTCCAAGCACCTAGAGTGCAAAATGAGGTGTGTGAATATGAAGTAACATATAATAACATTCTGAGAAGCAGTTGATTTAAAAGAGCCATGATTTATTACAGAAAAAGGGTGATATCCAAATCTGATTATGTTACATCATATGATCATTCTCTTTCTACATATTCTGCTATGCTTTTCCATAGGGATGAAGTGATAACAGTGTTCAGTATTGACATACCTCATGTTAGACAAACTGATGACATCGTATAGATAGTAAATCTATGGTCTACTGTGCTTCCATCAAACACCTTTAGGGGCCGTTTCAGGGACACAGATTCAGAGACACGTTTCAGGGACACAGATTCCTAATCCATTTTTTTTAATGGAGATTCTACATTGATCTTGCTATTTAGTCCAGGACTAGTCTTAATCTGTGTCCTGGAAACCGCCCCCTGAAGGTGCAAAAATATTTTTTTTGTGTGCTGCAACAACAAAAATCATTCTCATTTCCATGTGACCCACCAGATTATTTGATCTTTGTATTTATATATTTTTATTCATAATTTTTAACCAGGTGAGTTCTAAAATAATATAAACAAAACAATATTTCCACCCAGATTCCAATTTCCAGTCTTAGGGCTCTATTTAATCCGCAACTGAAGGACGCCTGGATATTTGTAGTGACTGGGTGTATTGATACAGCATCCAAAGTGTAATTAATAAGTTCACCATGCTCAAAGGGATATTCAATGTCTGCTTTTATAGTTTTACCAATCTACCAATAGGTGCCCTTCTTTGCGAGGAATTGGAAAACCTCCCTGGTCTTTGTGGTTGAATATGTGTTTGAAATTCACTGCTCGACTTTTCCAGTAAACTGGAAATAAATAACATATTTATAGAAAGTAAACAGTATATACGATACATAGAAAAGTAAACTGGAAAATGATAAGAATTGAAAATTAAATAATTTACAATAAAAGTCAAATTGAAATCATTTACAATAAAAGTCTAAGTTAAATCATTTATGATAAAAGTACAATTGAAATAATAAAAGTAAGAGTTTAATGATTTACAATTAAATTAAAAGTTAAATAATTTACAATAAAAGTACAAGTTTAATAATAAAAGTAAAAGTTCAATAATTTACAAAAAAAGTACAAGTGAAATTATTTTGCAATTTAAGTTAAACAATTAGAGTTGCAACATTCTGGTAACTTTCCCAAGATTCCCAGAAATCCCATTTGCAAGAGTTCCAGGAATGTCCCCTATAAACAAGTGAAGTATTTGTCCCGATCGCGCCTGGTTAGCTGTCACTCTGACCACATTCACGCTACTGCTACTTTATCCCTTAAAGCCACAGTCTGTAAATCTCTGCTTGTATGTATACACAAATAAAGGTGTGGCTTCAAAACTTGTGTGACCTGGCTAACAATTCATCAGTTCCAGAGCTCTGCTCCACTGAAGCTTCTAACTTTCATCAGAAATTATATAAATCATACCGCTGGTTATGGTTGGTCTCTGGGTCTTCAGGACTGTATGTGTGGTTGGTCTCTGGGTATTCAGGACTGTATGTGTGGTTGGTCTCTGGGTCTTCAGGACTGTATGTGTGGTTGGTCTCTGGGTCTTCAGGACTGTATGTGTGGTTGGTCTCTGGGCCTTCAGGACTGTATGTGTGGTTGGTCTCTGGGCCTTCAGGACTGTATGTGTGGTTGGTCTCTGGGCCTTCAGGACTGTATGTGTGGTTGGTCTCTGGGTCTTCAGGACTGTATGTGTGGTTGGTCTCTGGGTCTTCAGGACTGTATGTGTGGTTGGTCTCTGGGCCTTCAGGACTGTATGTGTGGTTGGTCTCTGGGCCTTCAGGACTGTATGTGTGGTTGGTCTCTGGGCCTTCAGGACTGTATGTGTGGTTGGTCTCTGGGTCTTCAGGACTGTATGTGTGGTTGGTCTCTGGGCCTTCAGGATTGTACGTGTGGTTGGTCTCTGGGCCTTCAGGACTGTATGTGTGGTTGGTCTCTGGGTCTTCAGGATTGTACGTGTGGTTGGTCTCTGGGCCTTTAGTTAAGTGCCCAGAACAACTCTAAGTTCAAATGTTATTTATAATGTATCAGGACTAGGTCAACTCTAAACAGTTATATTGTTGTTCATAATGAAATAGGACTAGGTCAACTCTAAACAGAGGTTGTTTATAATGAAATAGGGCTAGGTCAACTCTAAACAGTTATATTGTTGTTCATAATGAAATAGGACTAGGTCAACTCTAAACAGTTATATTGTTGTTCATAATGAAATAGGACTAGGTCAACTCTAAACAGTTATATTGTTGTTCATAATGAAACAGGGGGGGGGGGGGGCATGGTCAAGTTGCTGCAGGGGGTGCAGAGCTGTTGGCCGGGGTAGGGGTAGCCAGGTGGAAAGCATGGGCAGCTGTAGAAAAATGCTTATTGAAATTCTCGATTATCGTAGATTTATCGGTGGTGACAGTGTTTCCTAGCCTCAGTGCAGTGGGCAGCTGGGAGGAGGTACTCTTATTCTCCATGGACTTTACAGTGTCCCAAAACTTTGGGGAATTTGAGCTACAGGAGGCAAATTTCTGTTTGAAAAAGATAGTCTTAGCTTTCCTAACTGACTGTGTATATTGGTTCCTGACTTCCCTAAAATGTTGCATATCGTGGGGGCCATTCGATGCTGATGCAGAATGCTAGAGGATGTTTTTGTGCTGGTCAAGGGCAGTCAAGTCTGGGGTGAACCAAGGGCTATATCTGTTCTTAATTCTACATTTTTGGAATGGGGCATGCTTATTTAAGATGGTGAGGAAAGCACTTTTAAAGAGCAACCAGGCATCCTTTACTGACGGGATGAGGTCAAAATCCTTCCAGGATACCTTGGCCAGGTCGATTAGAAAGGCATGCTTGCTGAAGTGTTTTTGGGAACGTTTGACAGTGATGAGGGGTGGTCATTTGACTGCGGACCCATTACGGATGCAGGCAATGAGGCAGTGATCGCTGAGATCCTGGTTGAAGACAGCAGAGGTGTATTTAGAGGGCAAGTTGGTCAGGATGATATCTAAGAGGATGCCCATGGTTACGGATTTAGGGTTGTACCTGGTAGGTTCCTTGATAATTTGTTTGAGATTGAGGGCATCTAGCTTAGATTGTAGGACGGCCGATGTGTTAAGCATATCCCAGTTTAGGTCACCTGAAAGTACGAACTCTGAAGATAGATGGGGGGCAATCAATTCACATATGGTGTCCAGGGCACAGGTGGGGGCTGAGGGGGGTCTATAACAAGCGGCAACAGTGATAGACTTGTTTCTGGAAAGGTGGATTTTTAAAAGTAGAAGCAGTGAATAAAACAAACTTAGGGAGGAGGCTTCTGATGTTAACATACATGAAACCAAGGCTTTTACGGTTACAGAAGTCAACAAATGAGAGCGCCTGGGGAATAGGAGTGGTGCTGGGGGCTGCAGGGCCTGGGTTAACCTCTACATCACCAGAGGACAGGAGGAGGAGTAGGATAAGGGTACGGCTAAAGGCTATAAGAACTGGTCGTCTAGTGCGTTCGGAACAGAGAGTAAAAGGAGCAGATTTCTGCGTGCGGAAGAATAGATTCAAGGCATAATGTACAGACAAGGGTATGGTAGGATATGAGTACAGTGGAGGTAAACCTAGGCATTGAGTGACGATGAGAGAGATTTTGTCTCTAGGGGCACCAGTTAAGCCAGGTGAGGTCACCGCATGTGTGGGGGTAGGACAAAAGGGCTATCTAAGGCGTACCACATTGGGTGAGGCGGGTTGCAGGACAGTATATTCAGTCCGTAGATGGAAAGTGAGTTTAAAATATATACAAAATATATACGGAAAAAAACTAGGAAAACGATATTTACACGGAACAGGACGGGTCAAGACAAAACACACATCTGACTGCAACGCCATCTTGGATATAATGGAAGACTATGAGTAAAGCCAGAAGCTAGCCACCTTCAGCATCATGGCTAATTGCGCCAGGTTGGACTACGAGTAAAGCCAGAATCTAGCCATTTAGGTCAATGGTTTAAACCAATGGTCTTAACAAAAGTTCTCGAGTATGGCCCCAGAGACTTATTTACGCTTACTTTTTTGTTTTTTATTGGGACACATTACAGAGGTACAAACAGAAAAAACAGTTCTGCTGGTTACTCATTGGCCAGCTTTTGACATTATTTTTGAATGAGGTCGGTATGGCTTTGAGATGCAGTGGTGGTTTGTTCCACTAAACAGCTCTAGTATATACAAATAAGGATCTTTCCAGATAGACTCTTATACTTAAAATACTATAGTCTATGGCTTATACTTGAATACTATAGTCTCTGGCTTACCAGATAGACTCTTTTATTTAATTTATTTATTTCACCTTTATTTAACCAGGTAGGCCAGTTGAGAACAAGTTCTCATTTACAACTGCGACCTGGCCAAGATAAAGCAAAACAGCAACACAGAGTTACACATGGGATAAACAAACGTACAGTCAATAACACATTAGAAAAATCTGTATACAGTGTGTGCAAATGAAGAAAGGAGGTAAGGCAATAAATAGGTCATATTGGCGAAGTAATTACAATGTAGCAATTAACACTGGAGTGATAGATGTGCAGATGAGGATGTGCAAGTAGAAATACTGGTCTGAAAAGAGCAAAAAAACAAAAACAAATATGGGTATGAGGTAGGTAGCCACAGCTCGGTGCGCTCAGTGCAAGCTCCCAGCAGTTGCCGTGCTAGAGTGGGCATTCAGCCAGGAAGGATTGTGCTGGCTCAACGTTCCAGGTCTCCGGTGCGTCTCTTTGGCCCAGGTTATCCTGCGCCAGCTCAACACACGGTACCCCCAGTTCGCCAGCACAGCCCAGTGCGGCCTGTTCCAGCTCCCCGCATTTGCCGGGCTACAGGGGGATCCAGCCAGGACGAGTTGTGCCAGCACTGTGCTCTAGACCTCCGGTGCGCCTCCACGGTCCAGTGTGTTCTGCGTTGGCTCTATGCACAATGCCTTCAGTGTGCCTTCATAGCCCAGTGCGTCCCGTGCCAGCTCTCCACACTCACCGAGCTAAAATGGGCATCCAGCCAGGGCCGGTTGTGCCAGCCCTATGCTCCAGACCTCCAGTTCGTCTCCCCAGTTTGTTGAGACCTGTTCCAGCTCCACGTAAGAAGCCTCCAGTGATGATCCATGGTCCGAAGCCTCCAGTGATGATCCATGGCACGAAGCATCCAGTGATAATCCATGGCCCGGAGCCTGTAGGGATGATCCATGGCACGAAGCCTCCAGTGATAATCCTTGTCACGAAGCCTCCAGTGATAATCCACGGTGCGGAGCCTGTGGTGATGATCCATGGCATAGAGCCTGTAGTGATGATCCATGGCACGGAGCCTGTAGTGATGATCCATGGCCCGAAGCCTCCAGTGATAATCCATGGCCTGGAGCCTCCAGTGATAATCCATGGCACGAAGCATCCAGTGATGATCCATGGCCCGGAGCCTGTAGGGATGATCCATGGCACGAAGCCTCCAGTGATGATCCATGGCACGAAGCCTCCAGTGATGATCCACGGCGCGGAGCCTGTAGTGATGATCCATGGCACGGAGCCTCTAGCTACGGTCCGGAATCCCCAGCGGCGGTCTCCAGTCTGGAGACTCCAGCGGCGGTCGGCAGTCCAGAACCTCCACCGAGGGTTCCCAGTTCAGAGCCTTAGGCAATGATCGACGGTCCAGTTCCTCCGGCGACGATCCACGGTCCGGTGTCACAAGCGGAGGGATCAGTGGGCGGAGCGGGGGCTATGCTCCGAACCGGAGCCACCACCAAGGGTAAATGCCCACCCGGACCCTCCCCTATAGGGAGTTCAGGTTTGCGGCCGGGAGTCCGCACCTTTGGGGGGGTACTGTCACGCCCTGACCTTAGAGAGCCGGTTTTATTTGGTTAGGTCAGGGTGTGATGTGGGGTGGGCAATCTAGTTTTCGTATTTCTTTGTTTTGGCTGAGTATGGTTTCCAAACAGAGGCAGCTGTCTATCATTGTCTCTGATTGGGAATCATACTTAGGCAGCCTTTTTCCCACCTGTGTTTGTGGGTAATTATTATTTCTGTGTGTTTGTGTGCGCCTCAGTTGCGTCACGTTCGATTCTGTTTAACTGGTTTTTGTTTTGTTCAGTTTCACTTTAATAAAGAATGTGGAATTACCAGCACGCTGCACCTTGGCTTATCTATGACAGGGAGTTTGAGGACAGTGAACGTGACAATTTAGTTCAACTACCACCAAGATACTGCAAAATGCAGTTCCTTTACTAGTTGAACTACATGTAGTTCTACTCCCAAACACTGCAAAACAAAAATAAGTCACAAATAAATGTAAAAAGGAGCTAGTCTTGATAAGAATTGTATCGGTTGGCTTTAAATTGGGCAGTCCAAGCACAATGACGACTGCTTCAGGTAAACCTGTAACACAGGTAGTCTCACAATACACCTATACATACGTATCAGCATCTCTGTTCGTACATTTTTGTTCATTATTTCTGTTCGTACATTTTATTTTACATCCTCCGCCATCCATAACTTCAACTTCAACTGTTGACAACTTCAACTCCAATTTATTTTAACAGTTTGGAAATGTTCACCAGTACAGTAAGTATCTGTTGTAAACTAGTGGCATATCATTGAAATTTCTCTGTGAGGTGGTTTCCATCCTGGTACACGTGGAGGTAGAATACCCCGTTGACTAACCATGCTTAGCCTCTGCTTCATGACAGATACTACTGATGAATGTTGTACAGATATGTAATGTAATTCAGTTGACATCCTAGCTACAGTACTCTGATCTGATGGTTCTTATATACATCTGAATATTTCAATGATTCAAATGTTTTTTAAAGGTTTGGCAGAAGCATGCTTATCGTGTTAAGCAGACCAGCTTCTGTGATTCACTCTTCTATATTACAATACAGCTTTTTTAAAAATAAATGATCAGGTGTTTAGATTTGGCCTTGTGTGATGTTCCTGTGAAGAGAATTGTGTGTTTCAGTCATCATAGTCAATCCCAAAAACTAACTCAGAGCTGGGACTGACATACTTAGCTTCATGTTTTACAGAGTTTGTAGTGACAATATAGGTCTATTGTTCTGACAGTAAGTGTTGAGGCTAGATACTGCTGTTTTATAACAGCATTGTGTATGTTTGGTTCAATGCAGCCAATGTTACGTCTCCATTGCATGATATTCAGATATATGTTACTGTGTATTATACTATATACAGCAGCGGAGGCGTAAGCAGTGGAGGCTTCAGAAGCGGAGGCACCAGCCGTGGAGGCGTCAGCAGCAGGAGCAGAGGGGTCAGCAGCGGAGGGACCAGCAACGGAGGCGTCAGCAGCAGGAGCAGATGGGTCAGCAGCAGGAGCAGAGGGATCAGCAGCAGGAGCAGAGGGGTCAGCAGCAGGAGCAGAGGGATCAGCAGCAGGAGCAGAGGGGTCAGCAGCAGGAGCAGAGCGGTCAGCAGCAGGAGCAGAGGGGTCAGCAGCAGGAGCAGAGGGATCAGCAGCAGGAGCAGAGGGGTCAGCAGCAGGAGCAGAGGGGTCAGCAGCAGGAGCAGAGGGGTCAGCATATACCTCCTACCTGTGATTTGTGTCTGAATAATGACAAGAAGACTTACATAGTCTTCAAACCCTGTGGTCACCGGCTGTGTTTGGAGTGTGTTCACATGTTACCTCCTGGAACTGAGTATCTCAACTGTTCATACTGCCTTAAGTTTGTTCAAGGCTTTGATTTCCCAGGTCTGTAGTGACGCCTCAAGCACTGCGATGCAGTGACATAGAACAGTGCCCCACTCTGGAAGCCCCAATGCATACCTTTTAACAATTTTTTTCATACTAGTACCACATGGGAATCAAACCTCTTAAAGGGGCAATCTGTGTCTGCAATAAATATAAAGAGAGTTACACACGCTATATAAATGTACCAGTAATCTATTGGATAAACCACCGTTTCAGCATCACTGTGTCTTCTTCAGGGTGATGTCATGAATGTGTGAACCAGGTTATGTAGACAAACAGTGCAATTAGTGCAACCAATGACAATAGAGAGGAGTGTGTCATAGTAATTAGGGTTGTAATTAGGGTGATGAGGATGACAAAGTGAATCTGTTAAAAGACAATAGTTTACAGCATGTTGAATTTCTCAGGCTGTTGTTTTCAATATCATATTGCTACATATTGTACATAGTATTAACCTCAACATACAATATTATTTCATTTAATATACAGTATTTCATTGTTTCCTTTTCACTTAATCTTTGTAACACGTAATCTTTTGGTTCAAACATAAAGCATAACAAGCATCATCAACGAAGGGAACATCTTGGGCGCACGCTGATAAACTGTGGACATAATATGTTAATTTAAAAGACTAATCTGTGGAAATAATATGTTAATTTAGAAATGTATAAAAAGAGCATGAGATCAAAGTAAATATTCAGACCATTAACCCCTTTAGTTAACCCTTTTTCTAACCTTAACCCCTTTAGTTAACCCTTCCCCTAACCTTAACCCTTTTAGTTAACCCTTCCCCTAACCTTAACCCCTTTAGTTAACCCTTCCCCTAACCTTAACCCTTTTAGTTAACCCTTCCCTTAACCTTAACCCTTTTAATTAACCCTTCCCCTAACCTTAACCTTTTAGTTAACCCTTCTCCTAACCTTAACCCTTTTAGTTAACCCTTCCCCTGACGTTAACCTTTTTAGTTAACCCTTCCCCTAACCTCAACCCCTTTAGTTAACCCTTCCCTTAACCTTAACCCTTTTAGTTAACCCTTTTTCTAACCTTAACCCCTTTAGTTAACCCTTCCCCTAACCTTAACCCCTTTAGTTAACCCTTCCCTTAACCTTAACACCTTTAGTTAACCCTTCCCTTAACCTCAACCCCTTTAGTTTACCCTTCCCCTAACCTCAACCCCTTTAGTTAACCCTTCCCTTAACCTTAACACCTTTAGTTAACCCTTTTTCTAACCTCAACCCTTTTCCTAACCCTTCTCCTAACCTTAACCTTAACCCTTTTCCTAACCCTTCCCCTAACCCTAACCTTATTGAAACAAAGATGATTAATGACTACATGAAAAGAGCAGTAACTCCCATCTCCTACTCACCACCAGTCTAGTTCTCTCTATTAAAACAAAGATGATTAATGACTACATGATAAGAGCAGTAACTCCCGTCTCCTACTCACCCCCAGTCTAGTTCTCTCTATTAAAACAAAGATGATAAATGACTACATGATAAGAGCAGTAACTCCCATCTCCTACTCACCACCAGTCTAGTTCTCTCTGTAAAACAAAGATGATTAATGACTACATGATAAGAGCAGTAACTCCCGTCTCCTACTCACCACCAGTCTAGTTCACTCTGTAAAACAAAAAGTCATGAAGAGCAACACAGAGACGATTTTATTCATTTGCTTCGTTGACTTTGTATTCCAAGCACTCCAAGCACCTAGAGTGCAAAATGAGGTGTGTGAATATGAAGTAACATATAATAACATTCTGAGAAGCAGTTGATTTAAAAGAGCCATGATTTATTACAGAAAAAGGGTGATATCCAAATCTGATTATGTTATATCATATGATCATTCTCTTTGTACATATTCTGCTATGCTTTTCCATAGGGATGAAGTGATAACAGTGTTCAGTATTGACATACCTCATGTTAGACAAATGGATGACATCATATAGATAGGAAATCTATGGTCTACTGTGCTTCCATCAAACACCTTTAGGGGCCGTTTCAGGGACACAGATTCAGAGACACGTTTCAGGGACACAGATTCAGAGACACGTTTCAGGGACACAGATTCCTAATCCATTTTTTTAAATGGAGATTCTACATTGATCTTGCTATTTAGTCCAGGAGTAGTCTTAATCTGTGTCTGGGAAACCGCCCCCTGAAGGTGCAAAAACATTTTTTTTGTGTGCTGCAACAACTAAAATCATTCTCATTTCCATGTGACCCACCAGATTATTTGATCTTTGTATTTATATATTTTTATTCATCCTTTTTAACCAGGTGAGTTCTAAAATAATATCAACAAAACAATATTTCCACCCAGATTCCAATTTCCAGTCTTTGGGCTCCTATTTAATCCGCATTGTGGAAATTCAGCTTAAATTCAGCTTTACAGCGACACCTCCAAAACATCAGCTATGCGGGTGTCTGCTATCGCCCGTTAACTCTTGATCTGATTGAATCTAGGCCTTAAGCTTCACCAAGAAAGGTTTCGCTGCGTCCGTCCCAGAAACACTAATAAGCATTATGATGACATATGAAAACACAATGCAACAAAATGCTCTTCTTTACAACATGTCTTTGGAAGAAAAGTCAGCCTCGTACATCAATCAGGGTATTATACAATCAATCAACAATCCATTATCTTGACTGAGAAACATCATGTATGATCAATCATGATGAAATAAGAAACTATTTTGTTGTTGGACAGAATAGTGACATGTTTTCCAAGACACTAATCATTGACTTATAGACTTGACACAGGTAAGCTCTGATTAATGCAGACTCAACACTAAAAAACACTCATAATCAATATCTCCTTTGGACACTGTTCAAGATGGATGCTGTAGTCATGATTACGACATGCATAGATTTCAAATGACCAACCACATCGAAGGGAAGGTGTTTTCAGTCCAATCACATCAAAGGGAAAATGTTTGACCATTCCTCAGCCAATCAGTCCCAAAACAAAACAATCCTCAAAAGAATGATCAAATGTGTAAATGTATGATGAGACTGTGTCTTGTATTTACAGAGCCTTCAGAAAGTGTTCATACCCCTTGACTTATTCCACATGTTGTTGTGTTACAGACTGAACTCAAAATGTATTACATAGATGTTTTTCTCACACATCGACACACAATACACCATAATTACAAAGTGAAAACATGTTTTTTAGACATTTTTACAAATGTATTGAAAATGAAATACAGAAATATCAAATTTACATAAGTATTCAGCGATTACAGCGATTACAGCTGTGAGTCTTTCTGGGTAAGTCTCTAAGAGATTTGCACACCTGGATAGTACAATATTTGCACATTATTCTTTTTAAAATTCTTACATTCTTGGAGGTCTGTCAAGTTGGTTGTTAGTCTTTGCTATACAGCCATTTTCAAGTTTTGCCATAGATCTTAAGGCAGATTTAAGTCAAAATTACAAGTCGGCCACTCAGGAACATTCAATGTTGTCTTGGTAAGTAACTCCAGTGTATATTTGGATTTGTGTTTTAGGTTATTGTCCTGCTGAAAAGTGCATTTGTCTCCACTGTCTGTTGGTAAGCAGACTGAACCAGGTTTTCCGCTAGGATTTCGCCTCTGCTTAGCTCTATTCTGCTTCTTTTTATCCTAAAACACTCTCTAGACCTTAACGATTACAAGCATACCCATAACATGATGCAACTACCACTCTGCTTGAAAATATGAAGAGTGCTATTCAGTGATGTGTTGTGTTGGATTTGCCCCAGACATAACGCTTTGTCAATTATGGTGCCACCAACCTCCTGTGAACAGGATGTTTTGTAATATTTGTTAATCTGTACAGGCTTCCTTCTTTTCACCCTGTCATTTAGGTCAGTATTGTGGGGTAACTACAATGTTGTTGATCCATCCTCAGTTTTCACCTATCCACATCCTTTAAACTCTATAACTGTTTTGAAGTCACCATCGGCCTCATGGTGAAATCGCTGAGCAGTTTTCCTTCCTTTCTGGCAACTGAAGGACGCCTGGATATTTGTAGTGACTGGGTGTATTGATACAGCATCCAAAGTGTAATTAATAAGTTCACCATGCTCAAAGGGATATTCAATGTCTGCTTTTATAGTTTTACCAATCTACCAATAGGTGCCCTTCTTTGCGAGGAATTGGAAAACCTCCCTGATCTTTGTGGTTGAATATGTGTTTGAAATTCACTGCTGGACTGAAGGACATTAGAGATAATTGTATGTGTGGGGTACAGAGATGAGGTAGTCGTTCAAAAATCATCTGAAACACTATTATTGCACGCAGATGAATCAATGCAACTTATTATGTGACTTGTTAAGCAAATGTTTAATCCTGAACTTATTTAGGCTTACCATAACAAAGGGGTTGAATACTTATTGACTCAAGACATTTGAGCTTTTCATTTTTAATTCATTTGTAAAAAATTCTAAAAACAATTCTACTTTGACATTATGGGGTATTGTGTGTAGGCCAGGGACACAAAATCTAAATTGAATCCATGTTTAATTCAGGCTGTAACACAACGAAATGTGGAAAAAGTAAATGGCTGTGAATACATTCTGAAGGCACTGTATATGAGGAAACAAATTAATATTTAGCAAATCATGTTTTTAACTGATGTGTTGGACAGTGTATTCTGACAATAGCAACAGTGATATGTATAAAAAAAGAAATAAAATATTCTTGACTATACATGGATGTACTGACTGTATGTGGTTATTTTCTGATGATGATTATAATATAAACTCTGATTCTCTATATGTGTTCATTTGATACAATAAATTAACAGCTTTTTTTTACTTTAATTTAAGGTGCTTAAGCAACTGACTTATAAGTGTTGGTGCATCATAGTCATGCAAATGCAGGAGTGCAAAAATATATATTTTGAAAAAGCAAATGAATGTCTATTGATAGCAGCTAAGAAAATATGATACAAAGTTAAATCACCTGTCAAACATTCAGAGGACAGCTGAGGAAAAGTGGATTTTTTCTTTTAACGTTCATAGATATATGATTTCTAGATTTCTGGGAAAAAGCCCATCAGAACAGGGGAGAATGAACAGGAATACTGTTCTTGTAATTATTTTTCTATGGTTACATTGCCTCGATTGCAGGTACAGAGAGGTGAACGTCATGCTGGTCGATTGCATTCAGAATCGCTACAAAAAATATTATACACAATCATAGATAATAATAATACATTTGAAAAGAATATACATAGCAAAGTAAACTGGAAAAAAATAACACATTTATAGAAAGTAAACAATATATACAATACATGGAAAAGTACATTGGAAAATGATAACAGTTGAAAGTAATTTACAATACATTTACAATAAATTCAAATTTAAATAATTAACAATAAAAGTTAGTTAAATAATTTACGATAAAGTACAATTTAATTAATAAAAGTAAGTTTAATAATTTACAATAAAATTAAGTGAAATAATTTACAATAAAAGTACAATTTAAATAATAAAAGTAAGAGTTTAATAATTTACAATCAAATTAAAAGTTAAATAATTTACAATTAAAGCACTACTTTCATAATAAAAGTAAAAGTTAAATAATATACAATAAAAGTACAAGTGTAAAAATAAAAGTACAAGTTAAATAATTTACAATAAAAGTAAAAGTGACTAAGTTCTCTAAGTTCAACTTTTGTTTATAATGAAATAGGGCTAGGTCACCTCTAAACAGAGTTATATTGTTGTTTATAATGAAATAGGACTAGGTCAACTCTAAACAGAGTTATATTGTTGTTTATAATGAAACAGGACTAGGTCACCTCTAAACAGAGTTATATTGTTGTTCATAATGAAATAGGACTAGGTCACCTCTAAACAGAGTTATATTGTTGTTTATAATGAAATAGGGCTAGGTCACCTCTAAACAGAGTTATATTGTTGTTTATAATGAAATAGGGCTAGGTCACCTCTAAACAGAGTTATATTGTTGTTTATAATGAAATAGGGCTAGGTCACCTCTAAACAGTTATATTGTTGTTTATAATGAAATAGGGCTAGGTCACCTCTAAACAGAGTTATATTGTTGTTCATAATGAAATAGGGCTAGGTCACCTCTAAACAGAGTTATATTGTTGTTTATAATGAAATAGGGCTAGGTCACCTCTAAACAGAGGTTGTTTATAATGAAATAGGACTAGGTCAACTCTAAACAGTTATATTGTTGTTTATAATGAAATAGGGCTAGGTCACCTCTAAACAGAGGTTGTTTATAATGAAATAGGACTAGGTCACCTCTAAACAGAGGTTGTTTATAATGAAATAGGACTAGGTCACCTCTAAACAGAGTTATATTGTTGTTTATAATGAAATAGGGCTAGGTCACCTCTAAACAGAGTTATATTGTTGTTTATAATGAAATAGGGCTAGGTCACCTCTAAACAGAGTTATATTGTTGTTTATAATGAAATAGGGCTAGGTCACCTCTAAACAGAGTTATATTGTTGTTTATAATGAAATAGGGCTAGGTCAACTCTAAACTACCAAACCAAAGTAATCAAAATCCCATTTCCTAAATCTATCATATTTTGTTTATCTCCAAAGTGCCCAATCCAAAAGGAAAGAGAACGTGTGATTGACTATCTTAACATGTTGGATAAGGGAATGTGATCTTGTGTTCCCGTGTGGCTCAGTTGGTAGAGCATGGCGTTTGCTACGCCAGGGTTGTGGGTTCAATTCCCACGGGGGACAAGTATGGGGAATGAAATGTATGTATTCACTACTGTAAGTCGCTCTGGATAAGAGCGTCTGCTAAATGACTAAAATGTGTAAAATGTAATCACGGTTCTAGCAATGTCAGGATTGTGGGTTTGTTTCCCTGCTAAATATTATTATCTTATCCTACTGGTAATTTCACAGATGGTATGTGTTTGTCATGCTCCTGAAATGCTTGTCCTGGAAATCCTCAGGGTTAAAACCACGCTGCTATATTCCAGATCTTTCAGAACATTTCAGAATATCACAATCGACCACCAAGAAAGGCAGCATCACAAAACTCAGTCTAGGGTATGTTACATTGCGACGTCCTCGTGATTTTTGCTTAGGTTCAGCGGAACGTTCTCAGAACTTCATATTGTTTGCTCGGGTACAACTAAACTAATTCCTGTGAATTTATGTTGTTTTTTTCCAAACAAGAGAGAATGTTATGATCTGACTGTATTTAATATTTGAGCTCAATTTAAGAATGAAAACCGAATGATATTTGGAGCGCTGTTAATGTATTTTGGCATGAAAGTATGAAATATGAAGTATAGTGCCTGGACGTTCCTCTCTGATGCCCACGACATCCAAGCTACTGGTATGTCTAATCTGACCCAGTGGGTCCAGGTCAAAAGTAGTGCACCCTATTCCCTATGGGCCCAGGTCAAAAGTAGTGCACCCTATTCCCTATGGGCCCAGGTGAAAAGTAGTGCACCCTATTCCCTATGGGTCCTGGTCAAAAGTAGTGCACCCTATTCCCTATGAGTCCAGGTCAAAAATAGTGCACCCTATTCCCTATGGGTCCTGGTCAAAAGTAGTGCACCCTAATCCCTATGGGTCCTGGTCAAAAGTAGTGCACCCTATTCCCTATGGGCCCTGTTCAAAAGTAGTGTACTACCAAGGGAATAGGGTGCCATTTGGGATGCATCATCAGCCACATTCTGAGTGCTTCCTGTAGCCAATGAGAAGACAGATTCTCTGCTTCCAGTACCCAGTGAGAAAACAGATTCTCTGCTTCCAGTAGCCAATGAGAAACAGATTCTGTAAATGGAAGAACAGATTTGCCAGTGCACTCACTGCCCTCCAGTGTCTGTACAGTATAGTTCACTACAGGACTCACATGTTGCTGTTGGGTTGGTTTTCTCTACTTGCAGAGCTATCAACAGAGGAAAATAAATGCCAGAATTTGGCAGTTATATTTTCCTATTTTTCTCATCACAACATTCCTCCAAACAAAATCCTTGGGGGACAGACAGTTCAGTTTGTTGTTGTAAATCATACTGGAGAAAAATTACAAGAAACATTTTCTTGCACGTACAGTAAAGCATTTGCAGCACCAACAGGCACGAGTGATGTTTGTGACACATTTTGTGGTTGGTTAAAACTGTAGTAATATCCACACACCATATTCACATATTAGCATCCACAACTCAAGACACAGTCAAGCTCAGCAATATTATAAATAAATGTCTAACATTCAGCTCACACAGAATAGAAACGGACTGTGCAGTAAACCAGGCATCAAGACAGGGACTTTGTCTGTCCAAGAAATTACAAAAACTAAATGAACCATGCATTTTACATGATTTAAATAGAGATAATTAAACCTCTATCAAACTTCTGAATGGTAACATCTTCCCAGATATGCTGCAGTTCAACAAATGAACCAAAATGCTTTAAAGAATCAGCATGCTTTGAGGGCAATATTACTTACAGTCATTATGCATAAACAACATTATTATTGTCCATTGTTATTTTTGGTAGACACGTACATACGTCAATAGAATCACTTAAGCAACAAGAGGAACCACTATCAGTGCCACAGTACAGTAGCACAGTCAGACAGCCACATAGGACAGTGACTGGCCTATACCAAGTCCATGGAAGACAAACACAGAACACACAGCCGTGTTGTGAGCTGCACCGGACCGGACCGGAGTGTCTTATGTCATAGCAGGCTGCTATAGGCTAGCTGCCACATAGAGAAGAGCGACGTAGAAATAGAATGACATAGAAAGGGACAAAGGCCCTCAGACCACAGCAATTTGACGGGTGCACTCAATATGGCCGCCAGTCTTGTCCACCCATTATGGACCGTTGACTTGAATGGGGACATCCGTTCTAGTCATTCTGTGTCTATGGAGAGTGCTATGAGAGTGAGACGAGAAGAGAGCAGACAGTCAGTAGTGAACTGATCTGCAGCCCTTGTTCTGCATAGTAAACATTACAATTGGATAGGTAGGTCTCTCCCCCCATTCGTATTCAGGACATGACACAGGACAGGCGTGACAGGGAACAGACAGGGCCTAGGGTTCCTGCTGGATGGAGAGCTGAAAGGGGAGGTGGGGGACAGTAACAGAGATGGGAGCAGGGGACAAAAACGGGGTACAGGGAAGGATGGTGGGAGGGCCTCAGGTCTGGTGACAGAAGAGGGCCTCTTTGGTGTGTAGAAGGGAACATGTGATCTGAGTGCATATGTTGGTGTGTGTGTGTGTGTGTGTGTGTGTGTGTGTGTGTGTGTGTGTGTGTGTGTGTGTGTGTGTGTGTGTGTGTGTGTGTGTGTGTGTGTGTGTGTGTGTGTTTGTGTGTGTATGATTTAGGTGTGCAGACAAGGTACTGTATGTAGTACAGGGACATAACATAACATGACTAACACTAAGGTGCAGATGAGGTACTGTATGTAGTACAGGGACGTAACATAACATGACTAACACTAAGCTGCAGATGAGGTACTGTATGTAGTACAGGGACGTAACATAACATGACTAACACTAAGGTGCAGATGAGGTACTGTATGTCTAACAGGGACGTAACATAACATGACTAACACTAAGGTGCAGACGAGGTACTGTATGTAGTACAGGGGGATGTAACATAACATGACTAACACTAAGGTGCAGACGAGGTACTGTATGTAGTACAGGGGAATGTAACATAACATGACTAACACTAAGGTGCAGACGAGGTACTGTATGTATAACAGGGACGTAACATAACATGACTAACACTAAGGTGCAGACGAGGTACTGTATGTAGTACAGGGACGTAACATAACATGACTAACACTAAGGTGCAGACGAGGTACTGTATGTATAACAGGGACGTAACATAACATGACTAACACTAAGGCCACTCGTGGTGATATCTCCTGCCGTTCTTCTTCCTCTCTTTCTGCAGGTGCTCCAGCTCTGCTTCATACATCATCTCCTGCATCAGGTACTTCTCCCTCCGCATGCGGTCACACAGACTCTTGGGCATGTCTGGGATCAGGTACGCGATGAACGACTTGATACCAAACACCAGGTGCTGAGGGAGGAAATGGAGAAAGAACAAGACTTTGTTGTCCATTGTCATTTTCAGATCACAGAAAATCAACACAGGCAAACATAAACTCCCTGATGGGTTTTAAGGGATAGGTTCCTTGCTTAAGGGAACATGGGCAGGACATAGCATCTGGGATATCTAGAATCCCCAGAGGACTGGTAAACCTCAGGTTGCAAGCCAATCTCTCTAATCTCAGCAGTATGTGAAGGTACAGTGTCGGGGAAAAGTATTTGCCCACTTTCTGATTTTCAGGTCATTGAATCATACTGCCTGAAACACCTAATGAGTGTCTGAGACAGAGACAGAGATCAAGACAAACAGACAGAGATCAAGACAGACAGAGAATGGACGTGCTGACGTACCTCGAAGACGATGATAAAGGCTAGTCTTGCAGCCAGGACGTGCCAGAACTGCAGAGTGAAGTCGTATGGTACTGGGCTCCAGGGAGAGGCTCTGTAGTCTCTGTACCTGCAGTATCTACTCTGCTCCTCACTAACGTTCCAGCGCACGCCCATGTCAAACACCGACAGACTGCTGTTCATGTAGCCTTGCAGACACCTGCCAGGGAGAGAGACGGAGCTCAGAAACCAAGACAAACCGGAAGACATGAACCAAGGAACCAAATGTTGTGTGCGCTAACTAGCTGTCACAAGAGACTAATGTTGCTGTAGAATGGTCTGCCCATTATTAATACAGGGTTGGGTAGGTAACTTTCTAAATGCAATCCAGTTCCTAGTTACTTGTCCAAAATTGTAATCATTTATGTAACTTTTTGGATTACCTAAACTCAGTAATGTAATTCCATTTTAGATTTATTTCACTTTAAGAGGCATTAGAAGAAGACACAAATGAATATCACCACCTGAACGACATCTATTGCATGATAAATCCATTTTAACCTGTCTGGGCTAGGGGGCAGTATTGTACCCGATTTAAACTGGTTACTACTCTTGCCCAGAAACGAGAATATGCATATAATTAGTAGATTTGGATAGAAAACACTCTAAAGTTTCTAAAACTGTTCAAATGGTGTCTGTGAGTATAACAGAACTCATATGGCAGGCCAAAACCTGAGAAGATTCCATACAGGAAGTGCCCTGTCTGACAATTTGTTGTCCTTCTGTTACATCTCTATCGAAAATACAGCATCTGTGCTGTAACGTGACATTTTCTAAGGCTTCCATTGGCTCTCTAAAGCCGCCAGAAAGTGGAATGGGTTGTCTGCTGTCTCTGGGTGTCACAAGTGTTGTAGTGGAGAGAAGACCAAGGCGCAGCGGGTATGTGGATACTCATATTCTTTTAATGAAAACACACAAAGCATCCACAGGGAAAACAATAAACAGTACTCACGACAACAGGAACAGTTTTGCAGGCTCACAAAACGCAGTGCAAAAACAACTACCCACAACCCCAAAGAAAAACACACACTACTATATAGGACTCCCAATCAAAGGCAACTCAACACACCTGCCTTCAATTGGGAGTCCAATCACCAACACAACACTTAACACACAAAAACCCTGCCACGTCCTGACCAAAACTAATACAATTGCTCCCTCTGCTGGTCAGGACGTGACAGTACCCCCCCCCCCCCTCAAGGTGCAGACCCTGGAATGCACCTTAAAAAAGAAAACACAAAAAAATCCCCAATACCCCAACAAAACCAATAAACAATAACCCCTAAACAATAAGGGAGGGAAGGGAGGGTGGCTGCCGTCAACGACGGCACTGTGCAACACCCTCCCTCCCCAACCCACCTATCCTGGAGGTGGCTCAGGTGCGGGACGTGGACCTCACTCCCCCTTCGGCGTCGCCCACTTCGGTGGCGCCAATAGCTACGCCGGGCAGACGGGCCACTCGGGCTGACCCTGGCAGACGGACCACTCGGGCTGGGCCGGAGGACAGGCAGGCCACTCGGGCTGGGCCGGAGGACAGGCGGGCCACTCGGGCTGGGCCGGAGGATAGGCGGGCCACTCGGGCTGGGCCGGAGGACAGGCGGGCCACTCGGGCTGGGCCAGAGGACAGGCGGGCCACTCTGGCAGCTCCGGGCAGTCGGGCCACTTTGGCAGCTCCGGGCAGTCGGGCCACTCTGGCAGCTCCGGGCAGTCGGGCCACTCTGGCAGCTCCGGGCAGTCGGGCCACTCTGGCAGCTCTGGGCAGTCGGGCCACTCTGGCAGCTCCGGGCAGTCGGGCCACTCTGGCCTCTCCGGGCAGATGGGCCACTCTGGCAGCTCCTGACTAGCGGGCAGCTCTGGCGACTCCTGACTGGCGGGCAGCTCTGGCGACTCCTGACTGGCGGGCAGCTCTGGCGACTCTTGACTGGCGGGCAGCTCTGGCGACTCTTGACTGGCGGGCAGCTCTGGCGACTCTTGACTGGCGGGCAGCTCTGGCGACTCTTGACTGGCGGGCAGCTCTGGCGACTCTTGACTGGCGAGGCTGGGCTGACGCACAAGACGCCTGATGCGTGGGGCTGGTACCGGACGTGCCAGCCTGGAGACACGCACCTCCATGCTAGTGCGTATAGCCGGAAACACCGGACCGTAGAGGCGCACTGGCGGTCTTGAGTGCAGGGTTGGCATCACCCCTTCAGGCTCGATGCCTACTTCGCCCTGGCACATGCAGGGCGCTGGTAGTGTGCCTACCGGCCTGAAAATCCCAGGCCTCACCACAGCCCCAACCCCAAAGCACGGGACCTGTCCCGTCTGTCTCTGCCCTACAAGGGTACGGGGAGCTGGCCTGGGGCTCCAATCTCGCCTCGCCAAATAGCCCTTGTGCCCCCCCAAAGAAAATCTTGGGGCTGCCTCTCAGGTTCCCTTAGCTCCCTTAACTTGTCCTCCCAGAATCTTCGCTCCTTCTGCCAAGTCCATCCATCGACGCTGTTCTCCTGTGGTTCCCTCCTCCTCCGCTGCTTGGTCCTTTTGTGGTGGGTAGTTCTGTCACAAGTGTTGTAGTGGAGAGAAGACCAAGGATGCAGCGGGTATGTGGATACTCATATTCTTTTAATGAAAACACACAAAGCATCCACAGGGAAAACAATAAACAGTACTCACGACAACAGGAACAGTTTTGCAGGCTCACAAAACACAGTGCAAAAACAACTACCCACAACCCCAAAGAAAAAACACACACTACTATTTAGGACTCCCAATCAAAGGCAACTCAACACACCTGCCTTCAATTGGGAGTCCAATCACCAACACAACACTTAACACACAAAAACCCTGCCACGTCCTGACCAAAACTAATACAATTGCTCCCTCTGCTGGTCAGGACGTGACACTGGGCAAAGAATAGCAGCAGAATTTGTAAGTGGTCAGCCTGGGGACAGTGAGACTAAAATGCGCGCGTGCACGAGACTACTCCATTTTTTTCTTTCAACCTTTGAATGAATACAACGTTGCCCAGTTGGAATATTATCGCTATTTTACGAGAAAAATAGCATAAAAATTGATTTTAAACAGCGTTTTGACATGCTTCTAAGTACGGTAATGGAATATTTAGATTTTTTTTGTCACGAAATGCGCTCGCGCGTCACCCTTCGGATAGTGACCCGAACGCACGAACGAAACGGAGCTATTTGAATATAACTATGGATTATTTGGAACCAAAACAACATTTGTTGTTGAAGTAGAAGTCCTGGGAGTGCATTCTGACGAAGAACAGCAAAGGTAATCCAATTTTTCTAATAGTAATTCTGAGTTTAGTGAGTCCCAAACTTGGTGGGTGTCAAAATAGCTAGCCGTGATGGCCGAGCTATGTACTCAGAATATTGCAAAATGTGCTTTCGCCGAAAAGCTATTTTAACCTGTTAGGGCTAGGGGGCAGTATTGACACGGCTGGATAAAAAACGTACCCGATTTAATCTGGTTACCACTCCTACCCAGTAACTAGAATATGCATATACTTATTACATATGGATAGAAAACACCCTAAAGTTTCTAAAACTGTTTGAATGGTGTCTGTGAGTATAACAGAACTCAAATGGCAGGTCAAAACCTGAGAGATTCCTTTACAGGAAGTGGCCTGTCTGACCATTTCTGGAACTTCTTTGCCATCTCTATCTTTTACTAAGGATCTCTGCTCTAACGTGACACTTCCTACGTCGTCCATAGGCGCTCAGAGCCCGGGAAAAACCTGAATGTCGTCATCCCAGCCCCAGGCTGAAACACATTATCGCCTTTCTCAAGTGGCCGATCAAGGGACTCTGGGCTTAGGCGCGTAACCTGACCGCCCCCGTCTTTGTGATTTTTTCCTCTGTTTGCCGAAAAGGAGATACACGGTCGGAATATTATCGCTTTTCTACGAGAAAAATGGCATAAAAATTGATTTTAAACAGCGGTTGACATGCTTCGAAGTACTGTAATGGAATATTTAGAATTTTTTGGTCACGAATTGCGCCATGCGCACGACCCTTCTTTACCATTTCGGATAGTGTCTGGAACGCACGAACAACACGCCGCTATTCGGATATAACGATGGATTATTTTGGACCAAACCAACATTTGTTATTGAAGTAGAAGTCCTGGGAGTGCATTCTGACGAAGACAACAAAAGGTAATCAAACTTTTATAATAGTAAATATGATTATGGTGAGTGCTAAAGTTGCCGGGTGTCTAAATAGCTAGCCCGTGATGCCTGGGCTATGTACTTAGAATATTGCAAAATGTGCTTTCACCAAAAAGCTATTTTAAAATCGGACATATCGAGTGCATAGAGGAGGTCTGTATCTATAATTCTTTAAATAATTGTTATGCTTTTTGTGAACGTTTATCGTGAGTAATTTAGTAAAATGTTAGCGGATTCCCCGGAAGTTTGTGGGGGGTATGCTAGTTCTGAACGTCACATGCTAATGTAAAAAGCTGGTTTTTGATATAAATATGAACTTGATTGAACAAAACATGCATGTATTGTATAACATAATGTCCTAGGGTTGTCATCTGATGAAGATCATCAAAGGTTAGTGTTGCATTTAGCTGTCTTCTGGGTTTTTGTGACATTATATGCTAGCTTGAAAAATGGGTGTCTGATTATTTCTGGCTTGGTACTCTGCTGACATAATCTAATGTTTTGCTTTCGTTGTAAAGCCTTTTTGAAATCGGACAGTGTGGTTAGATTAACGAGAGTCTTGTCTTTAAATAGCTGTAAAATAGTCATATGTTTGAGAAATTGAAGTAATAGGATTTTTAAGGTTTTGAAAATCGCGCCACAGGCTTCATGTGGCTGTTACGTAGGTGGGACGAATTCGTCCCGCCTAGCCCATAGAGGTTAAAATCTGACACCGCGATTGCATAAAGGAGTTCTGTATCTATAATTCTTAAAATAATTGTTATGTATTTTGTCAACGTTTATCATGAGTAATTTAGTAAATTCACCGGAAGTTTTCGGTGGGAATGCTAGTTCTGAACATCACATGCTAATGTAAAAAGCTGTTTTTTGATATAAATATGAACTTGATTGAACAAAACATGCATGTATTGTATAACATAATGTCCTAGGAGTGTCATCTGATGAAGATAATCAAAGGTTAGTGCTGCATTTAGCTGTGTTTTTGGTTTTTGTGACATATATGCTTGCTTGAAAAATGGCTGTGTGGTTATTTGTGTCTATGTACTCTCCTGACATAATCTAATGTTTTGTTTTCGCTGTAAAGCCTTTTTGAAATCAGACAATGTGGTTAGATTAACGAGAGTCTTATCTTTCAAATGGTGTAAAATAGTCGTATGTTTGAAATATTACAATTATTGCATTTTTGAGGTATTTGTATTTCGCGCCACGCGATTCCACTGGCTGTTGAATAGTGTGGGACGCTAACGTCCCACCTAGCCCATAGAAGTTAAAATTTGAGTTACTGATTGTAATTCAACTATTGGTATGTTTTTCCTGGAACGATACGGTTGTTAGTGTTTGTTTAAGATATAAACCAAACGTTTTGATAGCTTCTTTAGGTAAAATTGAAAGACTAGTCCATTCAAAATAATAGCGAGGCGAATTCGATAAAGTACGTTGTCATGGCCTAAATGGTCGGGTAACATGATATAGAGAATGTGAGTTATATTTAAATAACTGAATCAAGGAAGAGACAGTTATCTAAATCTAATGATTTATAATGAGTGGATGGGTGATTGCGATAGAGTTGTACCCACCGAAATGTGTTTTTTATTCTAAAAGAGTTGAATGATGTATGTTACAAGTTTGGAAATTTACATGGTACTTTTAAAGTCTTGGACATTTCATAAGTGTAAATCCGAAAGAGAGGAGAAAGTTGAAACATTGGTTTTAATCTTACGATAAGAGGTAAGGCAGAACGTTGTTTGAGTATTATTTTGGCCTACTGGTAAAAATAGGAGAGTTGGTTGTGCGTGCTGGCCTATATTTGGCGGTAAGCGATTCAGGTTTGGATAGTTGAATTGTAAAAGTTTGGTGATAGTTTCTGGTTATTGATTCTTGGTTTGATTGTTTAGTAACACCAGTGAAATTGAACAGGAAGGTAATGTATTCTAACATTATAATCTATTTCCATTACGTGGAACAATGTCAGGTCAGTAAAGAGGATTGCAGGTTGAGTTAATTTTATTTTACAGGGACAGTGCACATTAATCACAGTTGTGTGTGTCTAATGGCAGGGTATACCTATCAAGCACTTTGAGAGACTGTTTGCAGACAGACTGAATGGGTTTTAATGTTGTAAAGCAAGCATGGGCCAAATTAGTCAAGTAGTATGTTAAGTAGTGGAATTTCATAGATTTGAAGTACAGTATTGTATCCAAGGGTAGGGCATGTTCAATCACATAAACATTGAGGAAGTTTAAAACTAATGATTGGAGGGAGTACAAGGGAATTATCATTGTTATTAGGTTTTGGTTTGTAGTCAATGTTTGGGTTTCTGAATCGGTGTAGTATAATGAAATGCTGACCAAGTGGTTGTGGTTTTTTGTCTGGGAAAAGGAGTGCTTCATTGTCTCTCTTTGGAATGTTTCCTAGAGCCACGATATCTTAAAGGGGTATACACACATGGCATTTTAGAAGTTTTATTTTCTGAGTTTTAATTAAACACGTGAATTCTTTTGATAAGGGAATGTTCTGGGAACCTGGGATCCAACATGTAGAAAATGTGTGATGGTTTTTCTTTAATTTGTCTAATGTAGTAAGAAACACTATTTTGAAAGGGTGGAATGACTTTTGACCTCTATCATGGCTTTCCTTTGTGGTCTGATCAGCCTCATTGAAAAGCCATTTGGATAATGAATTGAAGGTCATTTGTAATACTGATTTTAAAGTAATTTGTGTAATTGATAATTATGATGGAGTTTATAGTTTTGACATATTTGTAATTTAAAAAAATAAGAAGTATGATAGGCCATAACCTTCTGACTAAGGGTAGACTTCCTTAACCTCTATGGGCTAGGTGGGACGCTAGCGTGCCACCCGTGGTGCACTCCATCAACAGCAGGTGCATTTCAAGAGAGGCAAATTTGAATCCAAATAAATGTCAAAATTCAAATTTTTCAAACATACAACTATTTTACACCCTTTGAAAGATAAACATCTCCTTAATCTAACCACGTTTTACGATTTCAAAAAGGTTTTACGGCGAAAGCATAAATTTAGAGTATGTTAGGACAGTACATTTACAAGAGTTGTGTGTAATGTTTTGTCAAGTCAAAGACAGGGTCACCAAAACCATAAAACCAGCTAAAATGATGCACTAACCTTTTACAATCTCCATCAGATGACACTCCTAGGACATTATGTTAGACAATGCATGCATTTTTAGTTCTATCAAGTTCATATTTATATCCAAAAACAGCGTTTTACTATGGCATTGATGTTGAGGAAATCGTTTCCCTCCAATAACCGGCAGTCAAGTCAGCGTCACAAATTAAATAATTAAAATTAGAAAACATTGGTAAAATATTATATTGTCATTTAAAGAATTATAGATTTACATCTCTTGAACGCAATCAACTTGCCAGATTTAAAAATAACCTTACTGGGAAATCACACTTTGCAATAATCTGAGCACTGCGCCCAGAAAAATACGCGTTGCGATACAGACTAGACGTCATGTTGGGGAGATCTAAAATCGAAAATACTATGTAAATAATCCATTACCTTTGATTCTCTTCATCAGATGTCACTTCCAGGTATCACAGGTCCATAACGAATGTAGTTTTGTTCAAAAAAGCTCATCATTTATGTCCAAAAATCTCCGTCTTGTTAGCACATGATCTAAGCCAGCCGGACTTCTCGTCATGAACGAGGGGAAAAAATATATTTACGTTCGTTCAAACATGTCAAACGTTGTATAGCATAAATCATTAGGGCCTTTTTTAACCAGAACATGAATAATATTCAAGGTGGACGAATGCATACTCTTTTATAACGTATTGGAACGAGGGTACCCAACATGAACTCGCGCGCCAGGTGTCTAATGGGACATCATCGTTCCATGGCTCTTGTTCGGTCAGATCTCCCTCCAGAAGACTCAAAACACTTTGTAAAGGCTGGTGACATCTAGTGGAAGCAATAGGAAGTGCCAAAATATTCCTCAGCCCCTGTGTTTTTCAATGGGATAGGTTTAAAGGTAATACAACACATCAGCTATCCACTTCCTGTCAGAAAATGTCTCAGGGTTTTGCCTGCCAAATGAGTTCTGTTATACTCACAGACACCATTCAAACAGTTTTAGAAACTTTAGAGTGTTTTCTATCCATATATAATAAGTATATGCATATTCTAGTTACTGGGTAGGATTAGTAACCAGATTAAATCGGGTACATTTATTTTATCCAGACGTGCAAATGCTGCCCCCTAGCCCTAACAGGTTAACCTCTATGGGCTAGGCGGGACGAATTCGTCCCACCTACGTAACAGCCAGTGTAATCCAGTGGCGCGATTTTCAAATACCTTAAAAGTCCTATTACTTCAATTTCTCAAACATATAACTATTTTACAGCTATTTAAAGACAAGACTCTCGTTAATCTAACCACACTGTCCGATTTCAAAAAGGCTTTACAACGAAAGCAAAACATTAGATTATGTCAGCAGAGTAACCAGCCACAAATAATCAGACACCCATTTTTCAAGCTGGCATATAATGTCACAAAAACCCAGAAGACAGCTAAATGCCGCACTAACCTTTGATGATCTTCATCAGATGACAACCCTAGGACATTATGTTATACAATACATGCATGTTTTGTTCAATCAAGTTCATATTTATATAAAAAAAACTGCTTTTTACATTAGCATGTGACGTTCAGAACTAGCATACCCCCCGCAAACTTCCGGGGAATTTACTAACAATTTACTAAATTACTCACGATAAACGTTCACAAAAAGCATAACAATTATTTTAAGAATTATAGATACAGAACTCTTCTATGCACTCGATATGTCCGATTTTAAAATAGCTTTTTGGTGAAAGCACATTTTGCAATATTCTAAGTACATAGCCCAGCCATCACGGGCTAGCTATTTAGACACCCGGCAAGTTTAGCCTTCACCAAAATCAGATTTACTATTATAAAAGTTTGATTACCTTTTGTTGTCTTCGTCAGAATGCACTCCCAGGACTGCTACTTCAATAACAAATGTTGGTTTGGTCCAAAATAATCCATCGTTATATCCGAATAGCGGCATCCGAAATGGTAAATCAGGGTCGTGCACATGGCGCATTTCGTGACAAAACATTTCTAAATATTCCAATACCGTACCTCGAAGCATGTCAACCGCTGTTTAAAATCAATTTTTATGCAATTTATCTCGTAAAAAAGCGATAATATTCCGACCGGGAATCTCCTTTTCGGCAAACAGAGGAAAAAACACAAAGACGGGGGCGGCCAGTGCACGCGCCTAAGCCCACAGTCCCTTGATCGGCCACTTGAGAAAGGCGATAATGTGTTTCAGCCTGGCGCTGGAATGACGACATTCAGGTTTTTCCCGGGCTCTGAGAGCCTATTGGAGCCGTGGGAAGTGTCACGTTACCGCAGAGATCCTTTGTAATTGAATGAGATGTCAAAGAAAGACAATAAATGGTCAGACAGGCCACTTCCTGTAAAGGAATCTCTCAGGTTTTGACCTGCCATTTGAGTTCTGTTATACTCACAGACACCATTCAAACAGTTTTAGAAACTTTGGAGTGGTTTCCATCCAAAGCCAATAATTATATGCATATTCTAGTTACTGGGCAGGAGTAGTAACCAGATTAAATCGGGTACGTTTTTTATCCAGCCGTGTCAATACTGCCCCCTAGCCCTAACAGGTTAATGCAACCGCTGTATCAGATTTCAAAAAAGCTTTACGGCGAAAGCACACCATGCGATAATCTGAGTACAGCGCTCAACCACCAAAACAAGCCATACAGATACCTGCCAAATTGTGGAGTCAACAAATGTCAGAAATAGCGTTATAAATATTCACTTACCTTTGATGATCTTCATCGGAATGCACTCCCAGGAATCCCAGTTCCACAATATATGTTTGTTTTGTTCGATAAAGTTCATCTTTATGTCCAAATACCTCCTTTTTGTTCACACATTTAGTTCACTAATCCAAATGCACAAAGCGCGGGCACTAAGTCCAGATGAAAGTCAAAAAAGTTATATTACAGTTCGTAGAAACATGTCAAATGATGTATATAACCAATCTTTAGGATGTTTTTATCATAATCTTCAATAATATTCCATTATCTTCAATAATATTCCAACCGGACAATTCCGTTGTCATTAGAAAGGAAAGGGAATGACCGTTGTGCTCACGGCCACACGCAAGACTAAACTAAAGGCTTTCAGCCTGACCAATTGTTGAAACAGCTCTTATTCGCTCCCCTTTCACAATAGAAGACTGAAACAACTTTCTAAAGACTGTTGACATCTACTGGAAGCCTTAGGAAGTGCAATCTGACCCCATTTACACTGGATATTGAATAGGCAATCACTTGGAAAACTACAAACCTCAGATTTCCCACTTCCTGGTTGGATTTTTCTCAGGTTTTTGCCTGCCATATGAGTTCTGTTATACTCAGACATTATTTTAACAGTTTTGGAAATGTTGAGTGTTTTCTATCCAAATCTACTAATTATATGCATATTCTAGCTTCTGGGCCTGAGTAACAGGCAGTTTACTTTGGGCACGCTTTTCATCTGGACATGAAAATACTGCCCCCTTGCATAAGAGGTTAACATGAATTCATAACCTGCACAGGTGTCACAAAACTCAAAAATAGCGATAAAATAAATCACTTACCTTTGAAGATCTTCATCTTTTTACAATCCAAAGGGTCCCAGTTACACAATGAATTGTCGTTTTGTTCGATAAAGTCCTTCTTTATATCCCAAAAATGTATGTTTATTTGGCACGTTTGATTCAGAAATCCACCTGTTCCAAATCGCCCAACATGCCTACAAAGGAATCTAAAAAGTTACCTGTAAACTTTGTCCAAACAATTCAAACAACGTTTATAATCCAACCTCCGGTACCCTAATATGTAAATAATTGATACAATTTAAGACAGAATATACT
This sequence comes from Salmo salar, assembly GCF_965601325.2. Classification (NCBI taxonomy): domain Eukaryota; kingdom Metazoa; phylum Chordata; class Actinopteri; order Salmoniformes; family Salmonidae; genus Salmo; species Salmo salar. The sequence goes on from NC_138313.1 coordinate 46,105,064, forward strand.
GTGTTCAATACAGGAGAAAAAGAACGAGGAGCGCACACTCATTCACACGCACCAAAAGACTAGAGTCCTTCTGAGGGACACTTCGAAAGAATACGAATACTTCTTCATTTTTCAAAAAACAAGCATGAAACAATTTCTAAAGACTGTTGACATCTAGTGGAAGCCATAGCAACTGCAATCTGGGTCCTAATTATTAGACTTTCCCACAGAAAAGCATTGAAAAGTCCAATGACCTCAAAAGAAAATTCCTGGATGGATTGTCCTCGGGATTTCGCTTGCCAAATCAGTTCTGTTATACTCTGAGACATTATTTGAACAGTTTTAGAAACTTTAGCGTGATTTCTATCCAATACTACAATGCATATGCATATCCTAGCTTCTGGGCCTGAGTAACAGGCAGTTTACCTTGGACACCTCAGTCATCCAAACTTCCAAATACTGCCCCCTAGCCTTAAAAAGTTTTTTTAAAGTATCTTGACCCCTGAAAACCAGATGGGGATGGGTAAATTAGACACACATTTGGTCTTAATATTACTGTAGCATAGCCTATGTAGGTCTACCTCTCACAATAAAAAAAGTTACCATAATAACATACTGTTTTAGGACAGTTAGGATCACCACTTTATTTTAAGAATGTGAAATGTCAGAATAATAGTAGAGAGAATGATTTATTTCAGCTTTTATTTCTTTCATCACATTCCCAGTGGGTCAGAAGTTTACATACACTTAATTAGTATTTGGTATCATTGCCTTTAAATTGTTTAACTTGGGTCAAATGTTTCGGGTAGCCTCCACCAGCTTCCCACAATAAGTTGGGTGAATTTTGGTCCATTCGTCCTGACAGAGCTGGTGTAACTGAGTCAGGTTTGTAGGCCTCCTTGCTCGCACATGCTTTTTCAGTTCTACCCACAAATGTTCTATAGGATTGAGGTCAGGGCTTTGTGATGGCCACTCCAATACCTTGACTTTGTTGTCCTTAACCTCTAGAGGACCCCTTCGAGATAAAATCCCGTTAACGGAATTGGTTGGACAACAACCAGTGAGATAGCACGGCGCGAAATAAAAAAATCTCAAAATTAAAATTCAAGTATTATACGGCATTTTAAAGATACTCTACTCGTTAATCCAATCACATTGTCCGATTTCAAAAAGGCTTTATGGTGAAAGCAAAACATTAGATTATTTTAGGATAGCACATCAGCAAAAAAAAAGAAATTTTCCAAGCACGGATAGCCATCACAAAACCAGATATACAGCTAAAATTAAGCACTAACCTTTGACAAACTTCATCAAATGACACTCCTAGGAAATCATGTTAGACAATAAATGCATTTTTTTTGTTCGATCAAGTTCATATTTATATCCAAAAACCCAATTTTTACATTGGCACGTGAAATTCAGAAAATGTTTTCTCCCCATAAACCTACCCAATTTAAACAGGTTACTACTCTGGCCCAGAAACTAGAATATGCATATTATTAGTAGATTTGGATAGAAAACACTCTGAAGTTTCTAAAACTGTTTGAATGGTGTCTGTGAGTATAACAGAACTCATATGGCAGGCAAAAACCTGAGAAAAATCCAAGCAGGAAGTGAAAAGTCTGAGAATTGTAGTTCTTCTTTTGATTCTCTATCGAAGCTACAGTGTCTGTGGGGTGACGTTGCACTTCCTAAGGCTTCCATTGGCTGTCTAAAGCCTTCAGAAAGTGGTTTGAGAATTTTCCTGTCACTGGGCAGATAATAGGAGCTCAGTTACTGAGTGGTCTGCCTGGCAATATATGCGCTGTCACGCGAGCACGCCGTTCCTTCTTTTTCTTCTTGAATGAATATGCTATTGTCCGGTTGGAATATTATCGCAATTTCACGTTAAAAATACCATAAAGATTGATTTTAAACAGCATTTGACATGCTTCTAAGTACGGTAATGGAACATTTTGACTTTTCGTCTCTCGTTCCGCGCTCGCGCGTTATGCCTTTGGATAAGTGATCTGTACGCACGAACAAAACAGAGGTATTTGTACATAAATATGGATTATTTCGAACAAAAACAACATTTCCTGTGGAAGTAGCAGACCTGGGAGTGCATTCTGACGAAGATCAGCAAAGGTAAGAGAATATTTCTAATACTAATTCTGAGTTTAGGTTGCCCCAAACTTGGCGGGTGTCTGAATAGCTCGCCATGATAGCTGAGCTATGTACTCAGAATATTGAAAAATGTTTTTTCTCCCTAAAGCTATTTTAAAATCTGACACAGCGGTTGCATCCAGGGGTAGTCTATCTATAAATCTTAAAATAATTGTTAGATATTTTGTCAACGTTTATGATGAGTATTTTTGTAAATTGATGTGCACATTCACCGGACGTTTTGGTGGGAATACATTTTCTGAACATCACGTGCCAATGTAAAATGCTGTTTTTGGATATAAATATGAACTTTATCGAACAAAACATACATGTATTGTGTAACATAATGTCCTAGGAGTGTCATCTGATGAAGATCGTCAAAGGTTAGTGCTTCATTTAGCTGTGTTTTGGGTTTTATTGACACATGTCCTTGCTTGGAAAATGGCTGTGTGATTATTTTTGTCTATGTACTCTCCTAACATAATCTAATGTTTTGCTTTCGCTGTAAAGCCTTTTTGAAATCGGACAATGTGGTTAGATTAATGACAAGTTTATCTTTAAAATGGTGTAAAATAGTTGTATGTTTGAGAAAGTTGAATTATGACATTGTTGTTTTTTAATTTTCCGCCCTGATTTTTCACTGGCTGTGTCCCGCAGGCTAGCGTCCCACATAGCCCATAGAAGTTAACAAACAGACAACACAAGGTATACTCTGAGAGGAGAAATTGGACCTACTTCTCGTGGTGGTATTCCTTGTCCACACAGGGTCCGTATCTGAACGCGTAGACGAAGCGTGGGATGTAGTCGGAGGTGATGGCGATGACGAAGGCATTGGTGATGACAGCCAGCACGCCGATCCCCTCCAGGATACCATACCAGATACCTGATGGGAACACCGGAGCACATTACGCAAAATGCTTTTACTCTCAATATGCTTCTACTCTCTCTAGCTATCTTTACCAGTAATCTAAAGCTACTATGGGGGAGGAAGTGTTCAATTCTCAACTAACAACAACAAAAACAACATTGACGAATACGCTGACTCGGTGTGCGAGTTCATTAATAAGTGCATTGGTGATGTCGTACCAACAGCATCTATTAAAACATTCACCAACCAGAAACCGTGGATTGATGGCAGCATTCGCGCAAAACTGAAAGCGCGAACCACTGCTTGTAATCAGGGCAAAGTGACCGGAAACATGCCCGAATATAAACAGTGTAGCTATTCCCTCCGCAAGGCAATCAAACAAGCTAAGGGTCAGTACAGAGACAAAGTGGAGTCGCAATTCAACGGCTCAGACACGAGAGGTATGTGGCAGGGTCTACAGTCAATCACGGACTACAAAAGAAAAATCAGCCCCGTCGCGGATCACGATGCCTTGCTCCCAGAGACTAAACAAGTTTTTTGCTCGCTTTGAGGACAATGCCACTAACATGGCCCACTACAGCGCCACTAACATGGCCCGCTACCAAAACCTGCTGGCTCTCCTTCACTGCAGCCAACGTGAGTAAAACATTTAAACGTGTTAACCCTCGCAAGGCTGCAGGCTCAGACGGCATCCCCGGCCGTGTCCTCAGAGCATGCGCAGACCAGCTGGCTGGTGTGTTTACAGACATATTCAATCAATCCTTATCCCAGTCTGCTGTCCCCACATGCTTCAAGAGGGCCACCATTGTTCCGGTTCCCAAGAAAGCTAAGGTAACTGAGCTAAATGACTAGCACTCACTTCCGTCATCATGAAGTGCTTTGAGAGACTAGTCAAGGACCATATTACCCCCACCCTACCTGACACCCTAGACCCACTCCAATTTGCTTACCGACCCAATAGGTCCACAGACGACGCAATCGCCATCACACTGCACACTGCCCTAACCCATCTGGACAAGAATGCTGTTCATCGATTACAGCTCAGCATTTAACACCATAGTACCCTCCAAACTCGTCATTAAGCTCGAGACCCTGGGTCTCGACCCCGCCCTGTGCAACTGGGTCCTGGACTTCCTGACGGGCCGACCCCAGGTGGTGAGGGTAGGTAACAACATCTCCACCCCGCTGATCCTCAACACTGGGTCCCCACAAGGGTGCGTTCTCAGCCCTCTTCTGTACTCCCTGTTCACCCACGACTGCGTGGCCATGCACGCATCCAACTCAATCATCAAGTTTGCAGACGACACTACAGTGGTAGGCTTGATTACCAACAACGACGAGACGGCTTACAGGGAGGAGATGAGGGCTCTTGGAGTGTGGTGTCAGGAAAATAACCTCGCACTCAATGTCAACAAAACAAAAGAGATGATCGTGGACTTCAGGAAACAGCAGAGGGAGCAGCCCCCTATCTACATTGACGGGACAGTAGTGGAGAGGGTGGAGAGTTTTAAGTTCCTCGGCGTACACATCACGGACAAACTGAAATGGTCCACCCACACAGACAGCGTGGTGAAGAAGGCGCAGCAGCGCCTGTTCAACCTTAGGAGGCTGAAGATATTCGGCTTGTCACCAAAAACACTCAAACTTTTACAGATGCACAATCGAGAGCATCCTGTCGGGCTGTATCACCGCCTGGTATGCCAGCTGCGCCGCCCATAACCGGAAGGCTGTCCAGAGGGTAGTGAGGTCTGCACAACGCATCACCAGGTGCAAACTATCTGCCCTCCAGGACACCTACACCCCCCGATGTCACAGGAAGGCCAAAAAGATCATCAAGGACAGCAACCACCTGAGCCACTGCCTGTTCACCCCGCTAACATCCAGAAGGCGAGGTCAGTACAGGTGCATCAAAGCTGGAACCGAGAGACTGAAAAACAGCTTCTATCTCAAGGCCATCAGACTGTTAAACAGCCATCACTAACATTGAGTGGCTGCTGCCAACATACTGACTCAACTCAAGCCACTTTAATAATGGGAAAATTGATGTAATCAATTTATCACTTGCCACATTATATGATTTATATTAGATAATGTTTACATAACCTACATTATTCATCTCATATGTATATACTGTACGCCATACCATCTACTGCATCTTGCCATCTTGATGTAATTAGATGTATCACTAGCCACTTTAAACAATGCCACTTTATATAATGTTTTCATAACCTACATTACTCATCTCATATGTATATACTGTACTCTATACCATCTACTGCATCTTGCCATCCTGATCTAATGTATCACTAGCCACCTTAAACAATGCTGCTTTATATGTTTTCATACCCTACAATACTCATCTCATATGTATATACTGTACTCCATACCATCTACTATATCTTGCCTATGCCGTTCGGCCATCGCTCATTTATATATTTTTATGCACATATTCGTATTCATTCCTTTACACTTGTGTGTACAAGGTAGTTGTTGTGGAATTGGTAGATTACTTGTTAGATATTACTGCATGGTCGGAACTAGAAGCACAAACATTTCGCTACACTTGCATTAACACCTGCTAATCATGAGTATGTGACAAATACATTTGATTTGATTTTGATTTGAGATACTTTATGTCTCCATCGATCTCACACGCTCTTGGCTAAATCCCTGCCTCCAATTGCACCTCAGGACAGTTCCCCCATCTGATTAGCATTGTGTAATACACTTAACATATGGAAGAAATAACTGACCTATATCTGTGTCTGTATTACTGACCTAAATCTGTGTCTGTATTACTGACCTAAATCTGTGTCTGTATTACTGACCTATATCTGTGTCTGTATTACTGACCTAAATCTGTGTCTGTATTACTGACCTAAATCTGTGTCTGTATTACTGACCTATATCTGTGGCTGTATTACTGACCTATATCTGTGTCTGTATTACTGACCTATGTCTGTGGCTCTGGCAGGCATGGGTCTCCTCCACTGGGTGACAAACTTGTAGGCGTCCAGTCGTATCTCGATGATGTTGTTGAGCAGAGCCAGTAGAGGAGCCAATGGGAATGCAGCCACAAAGATCGTGGTGAAACCAAACTGGAGAACTGAGAAGAAGATGAGCAGGAGGAAGTAGAAGAAGAAGAAGCAGAAGAAGAAGCAGAAAATACATGGTTATAAAGGTGGGTTTGAACATCCTGTGGTTGACCTCAGTATTTGTATTTGTATTTATTATGTATCCCCATTAGTTCCTGCCAAGGCAGCAGCTACTCTTTATGGGGGTCCAGCAAAATTATGGCAGTTTTTACAATTTTAAAAACATTACAATACATTCACAGATTTCACAACACACTACCACTACCACATATCTACAGTACAAAATCCATGTCTACGTGTCTGTATAGTGCCTATGTTAGTGTGTGTGTGTATGCATGTGGCTGTGTCTATATTTGTGTTGCTTCACTGTCCTCACTGTTCCATAAAGTGTATTTTTATTAGTTATTTAAAATCTGATTCTACTGTTTGCATCAGTTACTTGATGTGGAATAGAGTTCCATGTAGTCATGGCTCTATGTAGAACTGTGCACCTCCCATTGTCTGTTCTGGACTTGGGGACTGTGAAGAGACCTCTTGTGGCATGTCTTGTGTAGAATGCATGGGTGTCCGAGCTGTGTGCCAGTAGTTTAGACAGACAGCTCGGTGCATTCAACATGTCAATACCTCGGCATAAATACAAGTAGTGATGAAGTCAATCTCTCCTCCACTTTGAGCAAGGAGAGATTGACATGCATATTATTAACATTAACTCTCTGTGTACATCCAAGGGTCAGCCGTGCTGCCCTGTTCTGAGCCAATTACAATTTTCCTAAGTCCCTTTTTGTGGCACCTGACCACACGACTGAACAGTAGTCCATGTGCGACAAAACTAGGGCCTGAAGGACATGCCTTGTTGATAGTGTTGTTAAGAATGCAGAGCAGCGCTTTATTATGGACAGACTTCTCCCCATCTTAGCTACTGCTGTATCAATATGTTTTGACCATGACAGTTTACAATCCAGTGTTACTCCAAGCAGTTTAGTCTCCTCAACTTGCTCAATTTCCACATTATTTATCACAAGATTTAGTTGTGGTTTAAAGTTTAGTGAATGATTTGTCCCAAATACAATGCTTTTAGTTTTAGAAATATTTAGGACTAACTTATTCCTTGCCACCCAGTCTGAAACTAACTGCAGCTATTTGTTAAGTGTTGCAGTCATTCCAGTCGCAGGAGTAGCATAAATGTATAGTGTTGAGTCATCTGCATACATAGACACTGGCTTTACTCTAAGCCAGTGACATGTCATTATGTCACAATCTTCACCTTCATCTGAAGATATTTCAAAATCACTGTCAGAACAATACGCAGCGGGTTGCGTGCTCCACATCATTTTATTTAAATATGATGTACACGAAAAAACAATAAACACGACAGATGACAGTTTCACAGGCTGAACAGACAGCAATGCAAAAGATAACTACCCACAACCTACCAAACAAACACACACCCCTATATAGGACTCTCAATCAGAGGCAACTAGAAACACCTGCCTCCAATTGAGAGTCCAGCACCCAAACCTAAACATAGAAAACCTAAACTAGACAGAATGCAGAAATACAACCTAGAACATACTAACCTAGAACATACACCCAAAACCCAGGAACAACTAAATCAAACACCCCTCTACAACACACACAAAACCACCACCATACAAAACAAACATCCCTCTGCCACGTCCTGACCAAAATACTAAACAACTACTCCCTCTGCTGGTCAGGACGTGACAGTACCCCCCCCCCCCCCCCCCCTGAAGGTGCATACCCCGAATGCACCTAAAAAGAAAACACAAAATTCCCCAATACCCCAACAAACAAAAATAAATACCCCCTAAACAATAAGGGAGGAAAGGGAGGGTGGCTGCCGTCAACGACGGCACTGTGCTACACCTCCCCTCCCCAACCCACCTATCCTGGAGGTGGCTCAGGTGCGGGACGTGGACCCCGCTCCACCCTCGGCGTCGCCCACTTAGGTGGTGCCCCTGGCCGCGTCGGAGGACTGGTGGGCGACCCTGACTGTGCCCAGCTGGCGGGCGATCCTGGCTGCGCCCGGCTGGCGGGCGACCCTGGCTGCGCTCGCCTGGCTAATGACCCTGGCGGTTCCAGCCTGGCTGATGACCCTGGCGGCTCCAGACTGGGGGGGCGGCTCTGGCGGATCCAGACTGGCGGGCGGCTCTGGCGGCTCCAGACTGGCGGGCGGCTCTGGTGGCTCCAGACTGGTGGGCGGCTCTGGCGGCTCCAGACTGGCGGGCGGCTCTGGCGGCTCCAGACTGGCGGGCGGTTCTGGCGGCTCCAGACTGGCGAGGCTGGGCTGACGCACTAGAAGCCTGATGCGTGGGGCTGATACTGGACGTGCCAGCCTGGAGACACGCACCTCAAGGCTAGTGCGTGTAGCGGGAAACACTGGACCGTAGAGGCACACTGGCGGTCTCGAGCGCAGGACTGGCATCACCCCTACTGGCTGGATGCCCACTTTCCCCTGGCACATGCGGGGCGCTGGTACTGCGCGTACCGGCCTGAAAATACCCGGCCTTGCCACAGCACCCATCACCCCAAAGCACGGGACCTGTCCAGTATGTCTCTGCCCAAAAAGGGTACGGGGAGCTGGCCTGGGGCTCCATCCTCGCCCAGCCAAACTACCCTTGTGCCCCCCTAAAAAAATTATTGGGGCTGCCTCTCGGGCTCCCTTACCAGCCGTGTTCCCTGGTCCTCACCAGATTTCCTCCGCTGCTTGGTCCTTTTAAGGTGGGTAGTTCTGTCACAATCTTCACCTTCATCTGAAGATATTTCAAAATCACTGTCAGACCAATACGCAGCGGGTTGCGTGCTCCACATCATTTTATTTAAATATGATGTACACGAAAAAACAATAAACACGACAGATGACAGTTTCACAGGCTGAACAGACAGCAATGCAAAAGATAACTACCCATAACCTACCAAACAAACACACACCCCTATATAGGACTCTCAATCAGAGGCAACTAGAAACACCTGCCTCCAATTGAGAGTCCAGCACCCAAACCTAAACATAGAAAACCTAAACTAGACAGAATGCAGAAATACAACCTAGAACATACTAACCTAGAACATACACCCAAAACCCAGGAACAACTAAATCAAACACCCCTCTACAACACACACAAAACCACCACCATACAAAACAAACATCTCTCTGCCACGTCCTGACCAAAATACTAAACAACTATTTACGTGACACATTAGTAAATATTGAAAAAAGTAAGGGGCCTAAACAGCTGCCCTGGGGAATTCCTGATTCTACCTATGTTGGAGGCTTCTACTAAATAACACCCTCTTTATCCACAATATAGCAGGGGGTGTAAAACCATAACACATAAGTTTTTCCAGCAGCAGACTATGATCGATAATGTCAAAAGCTGCACTGAAGTCTAACAAAACAGCCCCCACAATCTTTTTATCACCAATTTATCTCAGCCAATCAACAGTCATTTGTGTAAGTGCTGTGCTTGTTGAATGTCCTTCCCTATAAGCATGCTGAAAGTTTGTCATCAATTTGTTTACCATAAAATTGCATTGTATTTAGTCAAACACCATTTTTTTCTCCAAAAGTTTACTAAGGGTTGGTAACAGGCTGATTGGTCAGCTATTTGTATTTTTGTACTTATTATGGATCCCCATTAGTTCCTGCCAAAGCACCAGATACTCTTCCTGGGGTCCAGCAAAATTAAGGCAGTCTATAAAATGTTAAAAACATTACAATACATTCACAGATTTCACAACACACTGTGTGCAATCAGGCCCCTACTCCACCACTACCACATATCTACAGTACTAAATCCATGTGTATGTATAGTGCGTATGTTATCGTGTGTGTGTGTGTGTATGTGTGTATGTGTGTGTGTGTGTGTGTGTGTGTGTGTGTGTGTGTGTGTGTGTGTGTGTGTGTGTGTGTGTGTGTGTGTGTGTGTGTGTGTGTGTGTATGCACGTGGCTGTGCCAATGTTTGTGTTGCCTCACACTCCCCGCTGTTCCATAAGGTGGTTTTTTTATCTGTTTTTTAAATCTAATTTGACTGCTTTTAATGCTTGAGCCAGTAAAGGGGGCTTTCCTATTCTTAGGTAGCGGAATGACTTTTGCTTCCCTCCAAGCCTGGCGGCACACCCTTTCTAGTACACTTAAATTGAAAATATGGCAAATAGGAGTTGCAGTATCTTCCGCTATTATCCTCAGTAATATTCCATCCAAGTTGTCAGACCCCGGTGGCTTGTCAATGTTGATAGACAACAACAACAAAAAATTCACCTCTTCCACACTCACTTTACGGAATTCAAAATTACAATGCTTGTCTTTCATAATTTGTGTAGTGTCAGTGTTTGTTGCTGGCATGTCATGTCTAAGTTTAATAATCTTGCCAAATCATTACAGTAGTTGGCAATATAAGTTGGTTTTGTGATGATGAATGAGCCATCTGATTCAATGAAGGATGGAGCTGAGTTTGCCTTTTTCCCCAAAATGTATTTAAGGTGCTCCAAAGCTTTTTTTTACTATCATTCTTTGTCATTTATCTTTGTCTCATAGAGTAGTTTCTTCTTCTTTTATTCAGTTTAGTCACAAGATTTCTCAATTTACAGTACGTTTGCCAATCGGTTGTGCAGCCAGACTTGTTTGCCATTCCTTTTGCCTCATCCCTCTCAAACATAACATTTTTAAATTCCTCATCAATCCACTGTGATTTAACAGTTTTTACAGTAATTTTCTTAATGCGTGAATGCTTATTTAGTAACTGGAATAAGATGTGTCAAGTGTAGCCTCTGTTTGCTCCTCATTACACATCATGGACCAACACATATTATGTACATCAACAACATAGGAATCACTACAAAACTTATTGCATGAAAGATTGTTCAAACAACGCTTCTCCCTGTATTGGTATTTGGTGATATTGTTTACATGCATGCGGCAACCTCTGTTTTAAACCCTTGGACGCAGTCTAACATTCAGCAATACGTTTTATCACAGGGGACAATGTTAGGACTCATCATAGTAGTCTGTATAAAATGTGGGATGGACCTCTCTGTCTATAAGAAGAGAGCTGCATTCTCTTTTAGTTATATACAAAGCAATCTGACAGAAACTCCCTCCATGTGTAACATCATTCATTAAGATAAGAATCCTAAGTTACCAAACCCGTTCACAGGAATGGATAACACTAGAGATCCCTCCAGTCTCCACAGATTTGGGAAAATCTGCATTTTGTTTTTATGCCCTTAATTTGTGGAACAATCTTTAGAGTTCACTGCAGTTAGATGTCCTGGTGTCACTCAGGAAGTTTACATTATTGATTGAGGACCTCTATGTAGTTGAATGTGATTGCTTTTATTAAATGTTATTTTATTTTTTGTGTGCTGAATAACATCCTGTGGTTGACCTCAGTAGAAGAGAGATTTCAGTGTGTCAAATCGGAGGGCCTGTTGTCCGGACCTCTGGCAGTCTCAATGGGGGTGCCACAGGGTTAAATTCTTGGGCCGACTCTCTCTTCTCTGTTATACATCAATGATGTCGCTCTTGCTGCTGGTGATTCTCTGATCCACCTCTACGCAGACGACACCATTCTGTATACCTCTGGCCCTTCTTTGGACACTGTGTTAACTAACCTCCAGGCGAGCTTCAATGCCATACAACTCTCCTTCTGTGACCTCCAACTGCTCTTAAATGCAAGTAAAACTAAATGCATGCTCTTCAACCGATCGCTGCCCGCACCTGCCCGCCCGTCCAGCATCACTACTCTGGACGGTTCTGACTTAGAATATGTGGACAACTACAAATACCTAGGTGTCTGGTTAGACTGTAAACTCTCCTTCCAGACTCACATTAAGCATCTCCAATCCAAAATTAAATCTAGAATCGGCTTCCTATTTCGCAACAAAGCATCCTTCACTCATGCTGCCAAACATACCCTCGTAAAACTGACCATCCTACCGATCCTCGACTTCGGCGATGTCATTTACAAAAAAGCTTCCAACACTCTACTCAACAAATTGGATGCAGTCTATCACAGCGCCATCCGTTTTGTTACCAAAGCCCCATATACTACCCACCACTGCGACCTGTACGTTCTTGTTGGCTGGCCCTCGCTTCATACTTGTTGCCAAACTTAATGGCTCCAGGTCATCTACAAGTCTCTACTAGGTAAAGCCCCGCCTTATCTCAGCTCACTGGTCACCATAGGAGCACCCACTCGTAGCATGCGCTCCAGCAGGTATATCTCACTGGTCACCCCAAAAGCTAATTCTTCCTTTGGTCGCCTTTCCTTCCAGTTCTATGCTGCCAATGACTGGAACGAACTGCAAAAATCACTGAAGCTGGAGACTCATATCTCCCTCACTAGCTTTAAGCACCAGCTGTCAGAGCAGCTCACAGATCACTGCACCTGTACATAGCCCATCTGTAAACAGCCCATCTATCTACCTACCTCATCCCCATACTGTATTTATTTATTTATCTTGCTCCTTTGCACCCCAGTATCTCTACTTGCACATTCATCTTCTGCACATCTACCATTCCAGTGTTTAATTGCTATATTGTAATTACTTCACCACCATGGCCTATTTATTGCCTTACCTCCCTTATCCTACCTCATTTGCACATACTGTATATATACTTTTTTTACTGTATTATTGACTGCATGTCTGTTTATTCCATGTGTAACTCTTTGTTGTTGTATGTGTCGAACTGCTTTATCTTGGCCAGGTCGCAGTTGCAAATTAAAACTTGTTTTCAACTAGCCTACCTGGTTAAATAAAGGTGAAATAAAAAATAAATAAATACAAGTCAATGAATTGCATTCTCACATAGGTGTTCCTTTTGTCCAGGTGGAAAAGGGCATTGTGCAGTGCAATAGAGATGGCATCATCTGTGGATTAGTTAGGGCGGTATGCAAATTGGAATGGGTCTAGGGTATTTTATTTGCACATTAGCTAGTAGAACAGAAGGCACTGGGGGTTTATTCGATCGCCTACGAATTTTCAGAAGGCAGCCCGGCCTCCGCCCTCTTTTTCTCCGTCTTCTCTTCACGCAAATGACGGAGATTTGGGCCTGTTCCCAGGAAAGCAGTATGTCATTCACATCGGGCTCGTTGGACTCGTTAGAGGAAAAAACAGCTTCTGCCAGTTCGCGTTGAGGAATCGCTGTTCTGATGTCCAGAATATATTTTCGGTCATAAGAGACGGTAGCAGCAACATTATGTACAAAATAATTACAAAAATAAGTTATAAACAACGCAACATTTTTTACAAATAAACACAGTTGGTGACGAGCACGTAAAACGTCAGTCATCTTCTCTGGCGCCATGATATCAACGTCCTGTGGTTGACCTCAGTAGAAGAGTAACGTCCTGTGGTTGACCTCAGTAGAAAACTAACGTCCTGTGGTTGACCTCAGTAGAAGACTAACGTCCTGTGGTTGACCTCAGTAGAAGACTAACGTCCTGTGGTTGACCTCAGCAGAAGACTAACGTCCTGTGGTTGACCTCAGCAGAAGACTAACGTCCTGTGGTTGACCTCAGTAGAAGACTAACGTCCTGTGGTTGACCTCAGTAGAAGAGTAACGTCCTGTGGTTGACCTCAGTAGAAGACTACCGTCCTGTGGTTGACCTCAGTAGAAGAGTAACGTCCTGTGGTTGACCTCAGCAGAAGACTAACGTCCTGTGGTTGACCTCAGCAGAAGACTAACGTCCTGTGGTTGACCTCAGTAGAAGACTAACGTCCTGTGGTTGACCTCAGTAGAAGAGTAACGTCCTGTGGTTGACCTCAGTAGAAGACTACCGTCCTGTGGTTGACCTCAGTAGAAGACTAACGTCCTGTGGTTGACCTCAGTAGAAGACTAACGTCCTGTGGTTGACCTCAGTAGAAGACTAACGTCCTGTGGTTGACCTCAGTAGAAGACTAAAGTCCTGTGGTTGACCTCAGTAGAAGACTAACGTCCTGTGGTTGACCTCAGCAGAAGACTAACGTCCTGTGGTTGACCTCAGCAGAAGACTAACGTCCTGTGGTTGACCTCAGTAGAAGACTAACGTCCTGTGGTTGACCTCAGTAGAAGAGTAACGTCCTGTGGTTGACCTCAGTAGAAGACTACCGTCCTGTGGTTGACCTCAGTAGAAGACTAACGTCCTGTGGTTGACCTCAGTAGAAGACTAACGTCCTGTGGTTGACCTCAGTAGAAGACTAACGTCCTGTGGTTGACCTCAGTAGAAGACTAACGTCCTGTGGTTGACCTCAGTAGAAGACTAAAGTCCTGTGGTTGACCTCAGTAGAAGACTAACGTCCTGTGGTTGACCTCAGTAGAAGACTAAAGTCCTGTGGTTGACCTCAGTAGAAGAGTAACGTCCTGTGGTTGACCTCAGTAGAATCAAATCAAAGGGCAATGTTACAGACCGTATTTCTGTAAAAAAAGAAACCCCCACAGAACAATCAAGGACCACATTTAAATAAGAGTTATTCTCTGGGCTTTGTACTAAACTGTAACATTTTTAACACCAACAATACATTAAAAACTGTCAAATGTACCATTTATTTAACAATTACTTAACCAGGCAAGTAACTTGAGAACAAGCTTATTTTTTTCAAGGTAACATAGCTAATATGTCTTACCCATCGCCAGGTACTCATCTACTAGTCCATGTATTCTCAAACTGGGGTATGATTCACATTTAAAAATATATATATATTATTTTCCTTCACATTTTCAAGCAGTCCATTTAGATTTTCCAACGGGGCTGAACATTTGGGTGACTTTTTTTCTCTCGCCTGACTAACATCGTTTCACTGCCAGAAATCAAATTAAACCATCTAGTGTTCAGCAAAATAGTCAAATAATTAACATCCTATCACATTAATCGTTACTCTCTCGCGGGAATTCCACTAATGGTCCGTATGTAGCCAAACGTAGCTGCTGCTCATTCCGTTTGCTCCAAAATTGATTCATGGTTAACCTGTTGGGTCTAGGGGGCAGCATTTGCACGTCTGGATAAAAAAAATGTACCCGATTTAATCTGGTTACTAATCCTACCCAGTAACTAGAATATGCATATACTTATTATATATGGATAGAAAACACTCTAAAGTTTCCAAAACTGTTTGAATGGTGTCTGTGAGTATAACAGAACTCATTTGGCAGGCAAAACCCTGAGACATTTTCTGACAGGAAGTGGATACCTGATGTGTTGTATTGACTTTAAACCTATCCCATTGAAAAACACAGGGGTTTAGGAATATTTTGGCACTTCCTATTGCTTCCACTAGATGTCACCAGCCTTTACAAAGTGTTTTGAGTCTTCTGGAGGGAGATCTGACCGAACAAGAGCCATGGAACGGTGATGTCCCATTAGACACCTGGCGCGCTACTTCATGTTGGGTACCCTCGTTCCAATACGTTATAAAACAGTATGCATTCGTCCACCTTGAATATTATTCATGTTCTGGTTAAAAAAGGCCCTAATGATTTATGCTATACAACGTTTGACATGTTTGAACGAACGGAAATATATTTTTTCCCCTCGTTCATGACGAGAAGTCCGGCTGGCTTACATCATGTGCTAACGAGACGGAGATTTTTGGACATAAATGATGAGCTTTTTTGAACAAAACTACATTCGTTATGGACCTGTGATACCTGGAAGTGACATCTGATGAAGAGAATCAAAGGTAATGGATTATTTACATAGTATTTTCGATTTTAGATCTCCCCAACATGACGTCTAGTCTGTATCGCAACGCGTATTTTTCTGGGCACAGTGCTCAGATTATTGCAAAGTGTGATTTCCCAGTAAGGTTATTTTTAAATCTGGCAAGTTGATTGCGTTCAAAAGATGTAAATCTATAATTCTTTAAATGACAATATAATATTTTACCAATGTTTTCTAATTTTAATTATTTAATTTGTGACGCTGACTTGACTGCCGGTTATTGGAGGGAAACGATTTCCTCAACATCAATGCCATAGTAAAACGCTGTTTTTGGATATAAATATCAACTTGATAGAACTAAAAATGCATGCATTGTCTAACATAATGTCCTAGGAGTGTCATCTGATGGAGATTGTAAAAGGTTAGTGCATCATTTTAGCTGGTTTTATGGTTTTGGTGACCCTGTCTTTGACTTGACAAAACATTACACACAACTCTTGTAAATGTACTGTCCTAACATACTCTAAATTTATGCTTTCGCCGTAAAACCTTTTTGAAATCGTAAAACGTGGTTAGATTAAGGAGATGTTTATCTTTCAAATGGTGTAACATAGTTGTATTTTTGAAAAATTTGAATTTTGACATTTATTTGGATTCAAATTTGCCGCTCTTGAAATGCACCTGCTGTTGATGGAGTGCACCACGGGTGGCACGCTAGCGTCCCACCTAGCCCCAAGAGGTTAAAGAAAGTAAGGCCCGCGTCCATAGACACATACCAGCTTTACTGGTAGTACTGCTACTACCAGCAGTACCACACCTGCACCTGTCGACGACACAAGTTGTTCTGCTTCCACAAGCACATCCAATGCTAGCATCAGTAATTCTACATTTGTTGTTAGCCCAGCTAGCATGGACACTGACAGTTGTGAATCTGATGCAGCCGGGAAAGCACCGAACAACAGGCAGGGACGTTGGACCATTGAGGAGGCGCAAATATGATAAGAACTACAATGATTTGGGGTTCACTTATACTACTGTTCAAAAGTTTAGGGTCATTTACAAATGTCCTTGTTTTTGGAATATCTACATAGGTGTACAGAGGCCCATTATCAGCAACCATCACTCCTGTGTTCCAATGGCACGCTGTGTTTGCTAATCCAAGTTTATCATTTTAAAAGGCTAATTGATCATTAGAAAACCCTTTTGCAATTACGTTGGCACAGCTGAAAACTGTTGTGCTGATTCCACTTACAGATATCTGAACAAGAGAGCCTCATCAAAATTGCAACAAGCGGTTCTGTGAAACTTTAATTTAATCAGAAGCCACTGCCAGATATCTGGATTGGGCATCACTCAGAGTATCCTGCCTTGGTGTCACGTCCTGACCAGTAAAGGGGTTATTTGTTATTGTAGTTTGGTCAGGACGTGGCAGGGGGTGTTTGTTTAGAGTGTTTCGGGGTTTGTTGGGCTATGTTATTATGTAAGGTTAGTGTTAGTTCTAGGTTAGTGTTTTCCTATGTTCAGTCTAGTTTTTCTACTTCTATGTTTAGGGTTTGTTGATTGACCTTCAATTGGAGGCAGCTGTTCCTTGTTGCCTCTGATTGAAGGTAATATGTATAGAGGTGTTTGTGCTATGGGGGTTTGTGGGTAGTTGTCTCCTGTATTGTGTCTGTGCACCTGACAGGACTGTTTAGTGTTGCTCATTGTTTTGTATACGTGATTTGTTTGTTTTTCCTTCTTTTAAATTAACTCTTATTTAACATAGAGTATACACGTTCCCGCTGCACCTTGGTCCAATCCTTACGACGCCCGTGACACTTGGAAAATCATGCTGTTAACCTCTTGGGGCTAGGTGGGACGCTAGCGTGCCACCCGTGGTGCACTCCATCAACAGCAGGTGCATTTCAAGAGCGGCAAATTTGAATCCAAATAAATGTCAAAATTCAAATTTTTCAAAAATACAACTATGTTACACCATTTGAAAGATAAACATCTCCTTAATCTAACCACGTTTTACGATTTCAAAAAGGTTTTACGGCGAAAGCATAAATTTAGAGTATGTTAGGACAGTACATTTACAAGAGTTGTGTGTAATGTTTTGTCAAGTCAAAGACAGGGTCACCAAAACCATAAAACCAGCTAAAATGATACACTAACCTTTTACAATCTCCATCAGATGACACTCCTAGGACATTATGTTAGACAATGCATGCATTTTTAGTTCTATCAAGTTCATATTTATATACAAAAACAGCGTTTTACTATGGCATTGATGTTGAGGAAATCGTTTCCCTCCAATAACCGGCAGTCAAGTCAGCGTCACAAATTAAATAATTAAAATTAGAAAACATTGGTAAAATATTATATTGTCATTTAAAGAATTATAGATTTACATCTTTTGAACGCAATCAACTTGCCAGATTTAAAAATAACCTTACTGGGAAATCACACTTTGCAATAATCTGAGCACTGTGCCCAGAAAAATACGCGTTGCGATACAGACTAGACGTCATGTTGGGGAGATCTAAAATCGAAAATACTATGTAAATAATCCATTACCTTTGATTCTCTTCATCAGATGTCACTTCCAGGTATCACAGGTCCATAACGAATGTAGTTTTGTTCAAAAAAGCTCATCATTTATGTCCAAAAATCTCCGTCTCGTTAGCACATGATGTAAGCCAGCCGGACTTCTCGTCATGAACGAGGGGAAAAAATATATTTCCGTTCGTTCAAACATGTCAAACGTTGTATAGCATAAATCATTAGGGCCTTTTTTAACCAGAACATGAATAATATTCAAGGTGGACGAATGCATAGCCTTTTATAACGTATTGGAACGAGGGTACCCAACATGAAGTAGCGCGCCAGGTGTCTAATGGGACATCACCGTTCCATGGCTCTTGTTCGGTCAGATCTCCCTCCAGAAGACTCAAAACACTTTGTAAAGGCTGGTGACATCTAGTGGAAGCAATAGGAAGTGCCAAAATATTCCTAAACCCCTGTGTTTTTCAATGGGATAGGTTTAAACTCAATACAACACATCAGGTATCCACTTCCTGTCAGAAAATGTCTCAGGGTTTTGCCTGCCAAATGAGTTCTGTTATACTCACAGACACCATTCAAACAGTTTTGGAAACTTTAGAGTGTTTTCTATCCATATATAATAAGTATATGCATATTCTAGTTACTGGGTAGGATTAGTAACCAGATTAAATCGGGTACATTTTTTTTATCCAGACGTGCAAATGCTGCCCCCTAGACCCAACAGGTTAAGACACTGGTGCCCTTTGCAACCACGTACCTATGTGAGAGTGGATTCTCGGCCCTCACTAGCATGAAAACTAAATACAGGCACAGACTGTGTGTGGAAAATGATTTAAGACTGAGACTCTCTCCAATACAACCCAACATTGAAGAGTTATGTGCATCCTTTCAAGCACAGCCTTCTCATTATCCTGTGGTGAGTTATTCACAATTTTCGATTAACAAACAAGGTTTTATATGTAAGATGGTTAAATAAAGAGCTAAATGATTGATTATTATTATATTATTATTTGTGCCCTGGTCCTATAAGAGCTCTTTGTCACTTCCCACGAGCCGGGTTGTGACAAAAACTCATAATCATTCTTGTTTAATAAATGTATTGTATTGTGTGTGTGGCAGGCTTACAAAGATGGCAAAAAACAACATTTGAGAGTGTGCTGACCCTGGTGCTAGAGGTGGTACACTGCTGGAGGTTGAATGTTTGAAGGGGTACGGGAAATACAAAAAGTTTGGGAACCACTGTACTAGTCCATGGTAACATAGCTAATATGTCTTACCCATCTCCAGGTACTCATCTACTAGTCCATGGGCGTTCATGGGCTGCAGGTTCCAGTCTTTGTCCCACTGAGGAAGCTGTACTTTGTTCTCCACATTCTGTCCCCCTCGTGTCCTCTCTTCCCTCTCTGTCTGCTTGATCTTCCTCCGAGACCACCAGTTCTGCAGCAGACTAGAGAGTTAGAGAGTTCGAGTTAGAGAGTTCGAGTTAGAGAGTTCGAGTTAGAGAGTTCGAGTTAGAGAGTTCGAGTTAGAGAGTTAGAGTGAGAGAGTTAGAAAGAGAGAGTTAGAGAGAGAGAGTTAGAGAGAGAGTTAGAGAGAGAGAGAATATATAGTATAATAATACATTCCATTTAGCAGATGCTTTTCTTCTTATACTAATTCCACATCCAGGCCAGGATAAGAAAGAGAGAAAGAGAAAGACAGAGAGACACAACATCACAACACAGCTCTACTAGACCTGGCCCATCACAACACAGCTCTACTGGACCAGGCCCATCACAACACAGCTCTACTGGACCAGGCCCATCACAACACAGCTCTACTGGACCTGGCCCATCACAACACAGCTCTACTAGACCTGGCCCAACACAACACAGCTCTACTAGACCCCATCACAACACAGCTCTACTAGACCTGGCCCATCACAACACAGCTCTGATCACTACTCCAGGGTCGGACAGAACACTGTCCTTCAGAGAAGTACACCACATGATGCAGTCCACACCATGTATCATTCAGATCATCAGCCTACATATGCTGAGGTAACCTCTGGCAAAAGACACCTAGAACAATCAGAGATAGGAGAGGTGCGCCAACTACTGCAACTAATATGCAGACTACTGAGCTAGACAGACCCTTTAATTCTCACACACACACACACACACACACACACACACACACACACACACGGTTGCAGATTGCATTGTACTTATTTTTCATGCAATCTTATTCCATTCTTATTCATTTGTTTACAACTATTCTTAATTTTATTGGCACCGGTATGCATGTATGTATATTATTATTATTTTGTTTTTTTTCAATGTACTTTACTCAAACCAGTGAATATCATTTATTATAAATGAGATCATTAACTATCAGCTCTTGGAATATCCAGGGACTATACTCTTCACATTTTGGTTATAAAACAACAAATCCAGAATTGATTAAAAACATCAATGTTTCCTACTGGAAACATGGTGTCGTGGAGACATAGATACTCAGTGTCCCTCAGGCTATAGAGAAAGTTTACTACCATCAATCAAACATAAAAATGTTAAACGGGGCCGAGACTCAGGTGGAATCATCATTTGGCATAAGCAGGACTTAGCACTGAATGAAATGAAAAAAGGTACCAGTCACATTTGGCTAAAACTTAACAAAGGTACAATCTACTGTGACAATGATGTATACATATGTGCAGCTTATGCTCCTCCTTCAGATTCACCATATTATGATGATCAGTTTTTCGACAATCTCCACACAGAAATCATTACATTTCAGGCAGAGGGTAAAGTGCTTCTTTGTGGAGATTTCAATGCAAGAACAGGTTCTGAGCCTGACTACACTGATGCGGGAGGTAACCACCACATATGTGGACACCCCTCCTTGTACAGTAGCCCTATTATAAATAATAGAAACAGTCCTGACCAAATACTGAACAAAAATGGGAAGGAGTTAGTGAATCTCTGTCGAGCCTTAGGCCTGTACATGCTTAATGGTAGAATCAGAGGGGACTCTTTAGGTCGGTTTACTTACTGCTCAGCTCTTGGGACAAGTGTAGTCGATTATGCCATCACTGACATCGACCCCTCCTCCATTAGTGCATTCACTGTCAGATCACAGTCAGATCAACGTGTTTCTGAAGAAATTAACCGGCAATACTCATTCAAAAAAACAGCCCAATAAACTCTACAACATAAACCCATCGTACAGATGGGCTCCAAACAGTGCAGAGAGATTCATTGAAACATTGAACTCAAATGAAATGATGAACTCTATACAGTTTTTCAATAACTCACAATACCAAAACAATAAAGATGGTGTCAATTCGGCTACTCAAAACATCTACTGCATATTCCAAAAAGCAGCATCGAAAGCAAATTTGAGAAAACCAAAGAAATGCAACATCAGAAACAAAAAACAAAATGTTTCTGATAAATGGTTTGATAATGAATGTAAAACAATTAGAAAACACCTAAGACAAATGTCAAATGAAAAACATAAGCAGCAAAACAACCCAGAGCTACGATATGAATATTTTGAAACTCTGAAACAGTATAAACAAACACTGAAACGCAAGAAATTGAATTATACCAACAAGACACTTGATGAAATTGAAAACGCAATTGACCAAAATCAGTTCTGGGACATGTGGAACAATTTAAGCACAACAAAGCCACAAGAATTAGCCATACAAGATGTAGGAATTTGGAAAACATATTTTGATAATCTATACAAAAACATCCCACAAAAAGACTTACAACAGAACCAATTAGAAATTAAAGAAAAATTTAACATCCTTGAATCAGTCATTAAAAACAACCAAAATCCATTAGATTACCCAATAACCCAACAAGAACTAAATGTAAAGCTCAAATCTATTAAATCAAAGAAGGCTTGTGGTCTAGACAACATCAGAAATGAAATGCTGAAAAACAGCACACCTGAGTTGCAAAATGCTGTGCTTAAATTGTTCAACATGGTTTTAACTTCTGGCTGCTTCCCTGATGTCTGGAACCAGGGGCTCATCTCCCCTATCCACAAAAGTGGAGACAAATCAGACCCCAATAATTACAGGGGAATTTGCGTAAACAGAAACTTGGGAAAGGTTTTCTGTAGCATTTTGAATTCAAGAATTCAAACCTTTCTTCAAGAAAAAAATGTAATAAGTAAATGTCAAATTGGCTTTCTCCCTAACCATCGCACTACTGACCATATATACACCTTACACACGCTAATTAATAAACACGTCCACCAAAAAAAAGAGGGCAAAATCTTTGCTTGCTTTATTGACTTTAAAAAAGCATTTGATTCTATTTGGCATGAAGGGCTATTCTACAAAATTCTACAAAGTGGGCTTGGTGGTAAGGTGTATGACTTAATAAAATGTATGTACACAGAAAATAAATGTGCAATAAAAATCAAAAACCAAAGAACAGAATTATTTTCACAATGTCGAGGTGTGAGACAAGGCTGCAGTTTGAGTCCAAACCTTTTCAACATTTATATCAATGAATTAGCAGACATGTTGGACCATTCTCCAGCCCCAGGACTCACACTATTTGACACAGAGGTGAAATACCTGCTATATGCTGATGACTTGGTACTTCTATCACCAACCAAAGAAGGTCTTCAACAGAACATTAATATTCTAGAGCAATATTGCCATAATTGGGCCCTGGCAGTAAATTTCAAAAAAACGATGTCAGAAACACAAATATAAATTCACCCTGAACAACACCATCATTGAACACACAAAAAGTTACACCTACCTTGGTCTGACCATATCTGCATCGGGAAACTTTAATATGGCAGTGAATGCACTCAAAGAAAAAGCCCGCAGAGCATTGTATGCAATAAAAATGAAATTGTTCAAAATCAACATCCCAATTAGAATTTGGACCAAAATATTTGACATTGTAATCCTAACAATAGCTCTTTACGGAAGTGAGGTTTGGGGGCCACTCAATAAACTGGACTTTAAAATGTGGGACAAACATCCAATTGAAGCCCTACATGCAGAAATCTGTCGGAAAATCCTACAAGTCCAGAGAAATACACCAACTAATGCATGTAGGGCAGAATTGGGCCGCTTTCCAGTAATAATGAAAATACAGAAAAGATCATAAAAAATTTGGCTACATCTAAATTCAAGTCCAAATTCAAGTCTGCAATTTAAAGCACTCCAAACCCAAGAGCTGAGCACAGAAACGAGCCCTCTCAGTCAGCTGGTGTTGGACCTCACCAACCAAGCTGACACCAGCACTGCTTCAAAAGAAAGAATTCAAATAAACAAAATCATGAACCAATCAAAGGACTCATATTTACAACATTGGAAAAACGAAACAAAATCCCAAAGCCGACTAAATTGCTATCTGTCCCTAAACAGAGAATATGAATTGGCTGATTATCTCTACTCTGTCAGAGATACGAAGCAGAGACAGATCCTTACCAAGTACAGGCTGAGTGACCACCGATTGGCAATAGAAACCAGCAGACATAAAAAGACATGGCTACCCAAAGAGGAGCGTGTATGTGGTCACTGCACGACAGGGGAGGTAGAGACAGAGATGCACTTTCTCCTTTACTGTGATAAATATTCCTCACAAAGAGATTCCTTATTCACAGAAATGACTACATTTATTCCAAATTTGAACTTATTAAACCCAGAGGAAAAACAAAAAATACTCATGGGCGAAGGAGCAATGGCTCCTCTTGCAACCAAATATGTATTTGCCTGCCATAGCCTGAGGGACACTGAATAATAACATCTGCATAGTAAACAGTAACTTACTTATTATTACTATTATTGTTATTACTGTTATTGTTATTTCTATTATTATTGTTGTTTATCATTCCAAATAGTAGTGGTATGGGTAGTAATGGTAATGATAACAGTTTAGTGATGGTGGTGGTAGTAGTAGTGGTAATGATGATAGTAGTTGTAGTACTGGTGTAATGGTGAAGATGACCGTTATTTAGTTATAAGTTAGTTATAAAATTCATTTTCCATATTTAGATTTTTATATGTATTACATTCTACTATTTTACTATTATTTTACTACTATTTTATTGTTATTATTTTTAATTTTGTATTATTATTTACTGCCATTTTATATTATTATTTGTTATTGTTTATAATTGTATTACAATGTATATTGTATACATTGTTGCTTTGGCAATATTAAGACAATGTTTTCATGCCAATAAAGCAGCTTGAATTTGAAAATTTGAGAGAGAGAGAGAGAGAGAGAGAGACGGATAACCCAGCTCCATGAAGAGAGAGAGAGAGAGCGAGAGAAAGTCTGATCACAGCCAAATTACGTTGTTCCTCAAAAGAACAGACATGGAAACAACCACACATTCACACAGATGGGCCCAAAACAGCACAGAAGAATACCAGAAAGCAACCTGTAACCAAAATATCCAAACACTCTTAGATAGTTATCTAAGAGTTCTGGATAGCACATTCACTCACAGTAAAGAAGGCATCAATCTAGCAGTAAAAAACATCAACTATATATTCAGGCAAATGGCAAAAGAAGCACAATTGAAATTGATAAAAAACAAAATAAAAAAGACCACAAATGACAACTGGTTTGATGCAGATTGAAAGATTGTAAGGAAAAAACTTAGAACACTATCCAACCAAAAGCACAGAGACCCAAATTAATGGTGAATTACGTCTTCATTACTGTGAGACTTTAAAACTCTATAAACGTACACCCAGAAGCAGAAAAAGCACAGTACAACAGCAAGCAGCTGACACTAATTGAGGAGTCCATAAACACAAACAACTTTTGGCAAAATTGGAAAAAACTAAAAAAATCGAAACAAGAGGAATTAGCGATACAAAATGGTGACATATGGACAACCCATTTTAAAACACTCTACAACCCCGTTCAAATTGACACAAACGCAGAACAATGCCAAATTCATGAGAAGTTGAATGGATTACAAAAAGGACAATCAAAATCCAATGGACTCCCCAATTACTGACCAGGAGCTCTATAAGAAACTTCCGTTCCTCAAATTTAAAAAAGCATGCGGACCTGATGGCATCCTAAATGAGATGCTCAAACTCACTAGTGCAAAATTTCTATTGGCTGTATTAAAACTTTTTAATTTGATCCTGAGTGTAGGTTATTTCCTTGACATCTGGAATCAAGGACTCATAACCCCAAACTTTAAGAACGGAGACAAATTTGACCCTAACAATTACAGAGGCATTTGGGTGAACAGTAACCAAGGGTAATGTTTTCTGTAGTATTATAAATGTAAGAGTTCTAATCTTCCTTAATAAGCACAATGTCTTGAGTATAAGCCAAATTGGATTTATACCAAAACATCGCATGACTGATCATATTTACACCTACACACGCTTGCTTTATCGACTTCCAAAAAGCATTTGATTCTATTTGGCATACAGGACTGTTCTACAAAGTTATTGAAAGTGGTGTAGGGGGTAAAACATATGACATAATTAAATCAATGTATACTTGCAATACGTGCAGCATTAAAATTGGCAAGAGAAGAACAGAATTCTTTAACCAGGGGCCTTCGACAGGGTTGCAATCTGAGCCCTCCACTCTTCAATATTTACATCAACGAATTGGCCACTATTCTAGAAAAATCCTCAGCCCCTGGTGTTAGTCTCCACAATTCAGAGGTTAAATGCCTACTCTTCGCAGATGACCTATGCCTGCTGTCACCCACAGCACATGGCCTACAGCAGAGCCTGGACCTGCTAGAGCAGTACTGCCAGACCTGGGCCCTGGCAGTAAACCCCAAAAATACTAAAATAATGATTTTCCAGGGAAGATCCAGATCTCAGGGAATTAGACCAAAGTTCTCAATTGGTACAAAATATATAGAGTACTGCACACACTACAATTACTTAGGTTAAAAAATAAGCTCAACTTGACACCTTAATGAGTCAGTGAATGAACTGAGAGAGAAAGCACGCAGGGCATTCTACGCCATTAAAAAACACATTCAAATTGAAATACCTATTAAAATTTGACTAAAACTATTTGAATGTGTAATTGAACCAATTGCACTTTATGGCAGCGAGGTGTGGGGTCCACTTGCAAAAAAAGATTTCGTCAAATGGGACAAACACCCCATTGAAACTAGAGGTCGACCGATCATGATTTTTCAACGCCGATACCGATTATTGGAGGACCAAAAAAAGCCGATACTGATTAATCGTCCGATTTTTATTATTTATTTGTAATAATGACAATTACAACAATACTGAATGAACACTTATTTTAACTTAATATAATACATAAATAAAATCAATTTAGCCTCAAATAAATAATGAAACATGTTCAATTTGGTTTAAATATAATGCAAAAACAAAGTGTTGGAGAAGAAAGTAAAAGTGCAATATGTGCCATGTAAGAAAGCTAACGTTTAAGTGCCTTGCTCAGAACATGGGAACATATGAAAGCTGGTGGTTCCTTTTAACATGAGTCTTCAATATTCCCAGGTAAGAAGTTTTAGGTTGTAGTTATTATAGGAATTATAGGACTATTTCCCTCTATACGATTTGTATTTCATATACCTTTGACTATTGGATGTTCTTATAGGCACTTTAGTATTGTCAGTGTAACAGTATAGCTTCCATCCCTCTCCTCGCTCCTACCTGGGCTCGAACCAGGAACACATCGACAACAGCCACCCTCGAAGCAGCGTTACCTATGTAGAGCAAGGGGAACAACTACTCCAAGTCTCAGAGCGAGTGACGTTTGAAACGCTATTAGCGCGCACCCGCTAACTAGCTGGCCATTTCACATCGGTTACACCAGCCTAATCTTGGGAGTTGACAGGCTTGAAGTCATAAACAGCGCAATGCATTGCGAAGAGCTGCTGGCAAAACGCACAAAAGTGCTGTTTGAATGAATGCTCACGAGCCTGCTGGTGCCTACCACCGCTCAGTCAGACTGCTCTATCAAATCATAGACTTAATTATAATATAATAAACACACAGACAAGCCTTAGGTCATTAATATGGTCGAATCCAGAAACTATCATCTCGAAAACAAAACGTTTTTTTCTTTCAGTGAAATATGGAACCGGTCCATATTTTATCTAACGGGTGGCATCCCTAAGTCTAAATATTCCTGTTACATTGCACAACCTTCAATGGTATGTCATAATGACGTAAAATTCTGGCATATTACTTCGCAACGAGCCAGGCAATGAACGCAAGAGCAGTGACACAATTTCATGTTAGCAGGCAATATTAACTAAATATGCAGGTTTAAAAATATATACTTGTGTATTGATTTTAAAGAAAGGCATTGATATTTATGGTTAGGTACATTGGTGCAACGACAGTGCTTTTTTGCAAATGCGCTTGTTAAATCATCACCCATTTGTCGAAGTAGGCTGTGATTCGATGACAAATTAACAGGCACCGCATCGATTATATGCAACGCAGGACACGTTAGATAAACTAGTAATATCATCAACCATGTGTAGTTAACTAGTGATTATGTTAAGATTGATCGTTTTTTATAAGATAAGTTTAATGCTAGCTAGCAACTTACCTTGGCTTGCTGCCCTCGCGTAACAGGTAGTCAGCCTGCCATGCAGGCTCCTCGTGGAGTGCAATGTAAGGCAGGTGGTTAGAGCGTTGGACTAGTAACCAGAAGGTTACAAAAACGAATCCCCGAATCCCCCCTGAACAAGGCAGTTAACCCCCGTTCCTAGGCCGTCATTCAAAATAAGAATGTGTTCTTAATCTGACTTGCCTAGTTAAATAAAGGTGTAAAAAAAAATAAAAAAAAAAAATAAAAATAATCGGCAAATCGGTGGCCAAAAATACCGATTACCGATTGTTCTGAGAACTTGAAATCGGCCCTAATTAATCGGCCATTCCGATTAATCGGTCGTCCTCTAATTGAAACCCTGCATGTAGAGTTCTGTAGGATTCTCCTACATGTCCAGAGGAAAACTACAAACAATGCATGCAGGGCAGTAAAATAAAAACTCAAAAAAGAGCAATTCAGTTTTGGAAACATCTAAAATACAGGGACCCCTCTCATATCATTACCAAGCCCTGCAATGCCAAGAACTGAGCAAAGAAAAGAGTCCCCTCATCCAGCTGGTCCTGGGGCTGAGTTCACAAACTTGTTCTACTAACACACTGACGCCTCAGGACCAGAACATCCAGTCAATCAGAATAAACCAAATTACAACACAGTCAAAACAAAACTACATTGCTTATGTAGTGCAGTGACTCAGGGGCTGAGTCACTGGCTTACTGGTGTTCTTCCATGCTGTCCATGGGAGGGGTGCGTCACTTGAGTGGGTTGAGTCACTGACGTGGTCTTCCTGTCCCCAGTCCACCTGGCCGTGCTGCTGCTCCAGTTTCAACTGTTCTGCCTGCGGCTATGGAACCCTGACCTGTTCACCGGACGTGCTTGTTGCACCCTCGACAACTACTATGATTATTATTATTTGACCATGCTGGTCATTTATGAACATTTTAACATCTTGACCATGTTCTGTTATAATATCCACCCGGCACAGCCAGAAGAGGACTGGCCACCCCTCATAGCCTGGTTCCTCTCTAGGTTTCTTCCTAGGTTTTTGGCCTTTCTAGGGAGTTTTTCCTAGGGAGTTTTTCCTAGCCACCGTACTTCTTTCACATGCATTGCTTGCTGTTTGGGGTTTTAGGCTGGGTTTCTGTACAGCACTTTCAGATATCAGCTGATGTACAAAGGGCTATATAAATAAATTTGATTTGATTTATTGGGAAACACAAGCACAAAGCAAAATGCAGTACTATCTGGCCCTAAATCGACAGTACACCGTGGCTAACTATTTGACCAACCTTAGAAAAACCTTGACAAAGTACAGGCTCAGTGAGCACAGCCTTGCCATTGAGAAGGGTAGACACAGGAAAACCTGGTTCCCTGTAGAGGAAAGGCTGTGCAACCACTGCACAACAGCAGAACCTGAGACGGAGCTGCATTTCCTGACAAAATGTAAAAAATATAAAACAATTAGAGAGTGTAATTTCCCCAAATTTGAAACCCTTATTCAAGGTTTCAAAGACCTCTCTGATGAGAGTAGGCTACCCGTCCTGTTGGGGGAGGACGCAGAAAGCTGTGGGTTGGCAGCGCACTACATTGCTGCCTGCCATAAGTTGAGGGACAGTGTCTGACAGACCAATCAACCTGCACATGTCCTCTACTGTATGCTTATTGTTATTGTTCAATGAATGGTTATTTTGACCCTTGGTTATTGTTGTTACTGTTGTCCTGTTGACAATTTTGATTCTTATTATTTTCATATTGTAAATATCCAAAGTAAGCTTTGGCAATATGTACATTGTTACGTCATGCCAATAAAGCAAATTGAATTGAATTGAAATGAATTGAGAAAGAGAGAGCGAGAGAGAGAGAGAGAGACAGAGAGACAGAGAGAAAGAGACTGTGAGAGAGAGAGAGTAATTCGATGGTCCTTATGGATAACCCAGCTCCATGAAGAGAGAGAGAGAGAGAGAGAGAGAGAGAGAGAGAGAGAGAGAGAGAGAGAGAGAGAGAGAGAGAAAGCAAGAGAGAGACAGAGAGAGAGAGAGGGTGTCAGAAAGAGAGACGGCGAGAGAAAAAGAGAGGGAGTGTGTGAGAGAGAGAGAGAGAGAGAGAGAGTAATTTGATGGTCCTTACGGATAACCCAGCTCCATGAAGAGAGAGAGAGAGAAAGAGACAGAAAGAGAGAGGGAGTGTGTGAAAGAGAGAGAGTAATTCGACGGTCCTTACGGATAACCCAGCTCCATGAAGTTATTCCAGATCTGTTTTAGTACCATGATGACTCCCATTTGTAGACACAGATCGATCAGACAGCCACTGGGGTGGCACTGAACGAAAGAAAAACAAGAAAAAATATATATAAATTACAAAATGACTCATTACAAATCCCATTGTGGTGGCATTGAATAAAATAAATCTAAATAAAACAGTCAAAAATTTCTATATTCATAATTCATAATCAGTAATAGGGAGCCTTCAATAATCACTTGTTAAATTTACTTCAAACGGGTGATGCCTGCTACTCATTTCAAGTTCATTGTGAGTGTCACGACATCGCTGATCCACCTTTCATTTTCCATTTGTTTTGTCTTGTCTTCCCACACACCTGGTTTACCATAAGTAAATGGTAAACCAGGTGTGCGGTCCTCATCACTTGACGTGTATATAACCCTCTGTTCCCCCCATGTCTGTGTGTGGAATTGTTAGTTGTAAGTGTATTGTACATTTCAGACTGGTGTGCGACGGGTTATTTCAACCCGTATTTTGCTGTTCTGGGTGCAGTTTGATTTTTTGCATCATTAAAGTGCTCCTGCTGTTACCCATTTCTGCTCTCCTGCGCCTGACTTCCCTGCAGCCAGTTACGCACCGCTTACAGTGAGAGTTTTTAGCACCGTTATAAACCATAATTATAGAAACATTTACGGTGAAATCTTACGTCAAAGGAATCGTTACATTTTATGCAAAAGTAATCTTTAAAACGAATATGACAATGAGGAATCTCTCTATTATGTGCTGTAAAATCTACAGTCAAACAGAAAGGCTATAACCATCTCTATCAGCGTTGAAATAATATCCTGGGCGGTGTCCCAATATGGCACCTTATTCCCTTCATAGCGCACTACTTTAGACCCTATTCCATACATAGTGCACTACTTTAGACCCTATTTCCTTCATAGCGCACAACTTTAGACCCTATCCCCTACATAGCGCACTACTTTAGACCCTATTCCCTACATAGTGCACGACTTTTGTCCTGAGCACTATATAGGGAATAGAGTGCTATTTAGGACACAGCTCTGTTTTTATTGTTGTTATGCTTCCTGATTCCACTCACCTCCTCCAGTCTCCATCTGTTAAACAGTTTATTATATTTCCCTGGTCTGCCGGCGAACCTAAACACAGTCAGAGTGAAGACAATGGCTTATAAAACTACTCAATTATCAGGACAGTTCAATAAACGACTAACTCTGAGCTGGGGGGAGATTGAAACGTGCACAGAGCTCATTGTAGAAGTTTAACCAAAGTTTTCAATGAGACATCAGCCACACAGACAACTTATTTGGTGAATCAACTTACTCAGGGAATCTGAAGAATCATAAAATTGTAAAATATATATTATGTAATGACTGAAAATAACGGGGGGACCTGTTGCAATATTTATTGAGAAGTTGTAATATTTACCTTCCCAGGAAGAATGCAATGTAGAAGGTAGAGCTGTTCAAGTTAACAAACTGGAAGAGAAACATCTTGAGAGCAAAACTGTTCTCCCACTCTGACTCAGTCCGTGGGTGTTCTACAGAGAGAGAGAGAGAGAGAGAGAGAGAGAGAACACAGAGAGAGACCCAGAGAACAGAGAGAGACACAGAGACACAGAGAGACACAGAGAGACACAGAGAGAAAGAGAGAGACAGAGAGAGACACAAAGAGACACAGAGAGACCCAGAGAACAGAGAGAGAGAAAGAGAGAGAAAGAGAGAGACACAGAGAGAGACACAGAGAGACACAGAAAGAGAGAGACAGAGAGAGACACAAAGAGACACAGAGAGACCCAGAGAACAGAAAGAGAGAAAGAGGGAGAAAGAGAGAGACACAGAGAGAGACACAGAGAGACACAGAAAGAGAGAGACAGAGAGAGAGACAGAGAGACAGAGAGAGAAAGACAGAGAGACCCAGAGAACAGAGAGAGAGAAAGAGAGAGAAAGAGAGAGAAAGAAAGAGAGAGACACAGAGAGAGACACAGAGAGAGACACAGAGACAGAGAGAGAGATGTTGACAAGGACCTCCGAAGCGTAAGATACTGAAGCAACAAAATGAACACGTGCATCTTCAGGGGGATCTCGAGGGGGTAATAATTACCTAAATTTGTGAGCAGATAGGCCACCTTTTCATATACCTGATGAAAGAAACACAGTTAACACTTGACAAATAGCCTGACTAAATACAAGCCAGTTGATATGTGAGACATGAAGACGATATGTATTACGTAATCAGTGAGACAACAAGCGTCGCAAAATAAGCATCTTGTACAGTGAATAATAAGAAAACTCACTCTGAAAACCGTATTTTATAACTCTGCAAATTGCAAAATATACGTTTATGTAACATAAAACATTACTGTGAATCATTTATGTAACACTTGTTGGACTTGAAATACTGTTTGACTGTGCGTATCAGATGGCTTGGCTTGGTTTGGCAAGACACCCACCACATTCACAGACATGGTGATCATGAAGTTAAAATCTGACTGTGGATCAGTTATACAACATTATACTGTATGACTGTGTATATCCAGTGGGCTGGTCTGGCCGTGATCATGAAGTTAAAATCTGATCGTGGATCAGTTATGCAACATTATCCTGTATGACTGTGTATATCCAGTGGGCTGGTTTGGCCATGATCACGAAGTTAAAGGCTAAGTCTCCAATGAGACCCTAGTCCCGAGTGGCGCAGTGTTCTAAGGCACTGCATCTCAGTGCTTGAGGCTGTCACTACAGACACCCTGGTTCGATTCCAAGGCTGCATCACAACCGGCCGTGATTGGGAGTCCCATAGGGCGGCGCACAATTGGCCCAGCGTCGTATAGTATACTACTTTTGAACGGTAGTATATATAGTATACTACTTTTGAACAGGAGTATTAAATAGTATACTACTTTTGAACGGTAGTATTAAATAGTATACTACTTTTGAACGGTAGTATTAAATAGTATACTACTTTTGAACGGTAGTATATATAGTATACTACTTTGAACAGTAGTATATATAGTATACTACTTTTGAACAGTAGTATTAAATAGTATACTACTTTTGAACGGTAGTATATATAGTATACTACTTTTGAACGGGAGTATTAAATAGTATACTACTTTTGAACGGTAGTATATATAGTATACCACTTTTGATCAGGGCCCATAGGGAAGGCAATAGGGTGCCATAACGTTTTTCTTTTCTATTCCATTCCATTCTATCTATTCTATGGTTTAGTTTGGCCAGACACCCACCACATTGAGAGACATGATGATCATGAAGTTGATACAGACTCCGGTGCCAGAGGTGGCAAACTGCCAGTTCTTCTTGACAAACTCCCAGTCGAACGATGCAAACTTCTCCATGGCAATCAGTCGGAACACCACCACCGCAAACACTGCAGTCAGCACCAGAGAGATCTGGGGAGTGGACACACACATACACACACACACACAGATAGAGAGTGGCGGAGGAGAGAGAGAGAGAGAGAGAGAGAAAGACAGAGCGAGAGAGAGAGAGAGAGAGAGGCAGAGAGAGAGGCAGAGAGACAGAGAGAGAGAAGCAGAAAGAGAGAGACAGAGAGACAGAGAGACAGAGAGAGAGAGACAGAGGCAGAGAGAGAGAGAGGCAGAGAAAGAGAGAGGCAGAGAGAGAGACAGAGAGAGAGGCAGAGAGAGAGAGAGAGAGAGAGAGGCAGAACGAGAAAGAGAGACAGAGAGAGAGGCAGAGAGAGAGGCAGAACGAGAAAGAGAGACAGAGAGAGAGGCAGAGAGAGAGACAGAGAGAGACAGAGAGAGATCCAGAAAAGAGCAGTTAAATTCTACAACCACCTAAAAGGAAGCGATTCCCAAACCTTCCATAACAAAGCCATCACCTACAGAGAGATGAACCTGGAGAAGAGTCCCCTAAGCAAGCTGGTCCTGGGGCTCTGTTCACAAACACAAACACACCCCACAGAGCCCCAGGACAGCAGCACAATTAGACCCAACCAAATCATGAGAAAACAAAAAGATAATTACTTGACACATTGGAAAGAATTAACAAAAAAACAGAGCAAATTAGAATGCTATTTGGCCCTAAACAGAGTACACAGTGGCAGAATACCTGACCACTGTGACTGACCCAAACTTAAGGAAAGCTTTGACTATGTACAGACTCAGTGAGCATAGCCTTGCTATTGAGAAAGGCCGCCGTAGGCAGACATGGCTCTCAAATGAAGACAGGCAATGTGCACACTGCCCACAAAATGAGGTGGAAACTGAGCTGCACTTCCTAACCTCCTGCCCAATGTATGACCATATTAGAGACACATATTGCCCTAAGATTACAGAGATCCACAAAGAATTCGAAAACAAACCCAATTCTGATAAACCCCCATATCTACTGGGTGAAATACCACAGTGTGCCATCACAGCAGCAAGATTTGTGACCTGTTGCCACAAGAAAAGGGCAACCAGTGAAGAACAAACACCACTGTAAATACAACCCATATTTATGGTTATTTATTTTCCCTTGTGTACTTTAACTATTTGTACATTGTTACAACACTGTATATATACATAATATGACATTTGTAATGTCTTTATTCTTTTGAAACTTCTGTATGTGTAATGTTTACTGTTCATTTTTATTGTTTATTTCACTTTTGTATATTATCTACCTCACTTGCTTTGGCAATGTTAACATACGTTTCCCATGCCAATAAAGCCCCTTGAATTGAATTGAGCAAGGCAGAGAGAGAGAGAGAGAGAGAGAGAGAGAGAGAGAGAGAGAGAGAGAAAGCAAGAGAGAGACAGAGAGAGAGAGGGAGAGAGAGAGAGAGAGAAAGCGAGAGACAGAGAGAGAGAGAGAGAGAGAGAGAGAGAGAGGCAGAGAGAGAGAGAGAGAGAGAGAAGCAGAGAGAGAGAGAGACAGAGAAAGTGAGAGAGAGACAGAGAGAGAGACAGAGAGAGAGGCAGAGAGAGAGAGAGAGAGAGAGAGAGGCAGAGAGAGAGAGAGACAGAGAGAAAGAGAGAGAGTAAATATATCTGTAATCATTACAGTATCTTCTGAGGATGTATGTTATGAGGCCAGCAGTATTTTAAGCAATAAGGCCTGAGGAGGTGTGATATATGGCCAATATACCACGGCTAAGGACTGTTCTTAGGCAACACAGAGAGTCTGGATACAGCCCTTAGCCGTGGTATATTGGCCATATATCACACAAACCCCTGAGGTGCCTTATTGCTATTATAAACTGGTTACCAATTTAAATAGAACAGCAAACAAGTGTCTTTGGGTCATACTGTTGCGTCAAATGCTGTTTTAGCCAATCAGCATCCAGGACCCAAACTACCTGGTTTATATAATGGGTGTAGTCTGGGATTGTGTGTTTACAATGCTCATTGGTCATATTGGTAAACAATGAATCATCATTACGTGTCTCGGTCTCTAGACACTTCCTATTGTTGATGAGTGATGAGGAACACTGGGAAAACAATCCCCAACAACAGTCACTGTTTCCAGAGCGTCTGTTGTATTTCTGGCTCCTATCCACCAGGGGGTGGTAGCAGGCTGCTAGAAGCTCATTAACGTATTACACATTGAAAAGGTAGTAAACAAGTAAACAGCATTCCAGGATTGGGGTCAGTTACATTTCAATTAATTCAATTTAGAAAATAAACCAAAATTCCAAATCCAATTTTCTTCATTGCTTTTCAATTAAAGCATTTAAGTTTACTTTCAGAATTGACTGAATTGAAATGGAATCGACCCAAACCCTGCAGTGTGTTCACTGAGCACAGATCCACAGTACAGCCTGATGACTCATGTGATGACATGGTCTTACCATGAAGAAGATGCCGGACACAGAGACCATGAGTCTGCTGAGTTTGTCAGTGAAGGGCTGGAAGGGCTCCGGCTTGCCAGAGATAGGGTTTACTCTCTCTACTCTGGAGTACTTGGCTTCGAACTGGGGCCGCAGATTCTCCTGGGACAAACACACATACACTCCAGTATATCATATCAATAACTCTGATATTTCTGACTGGTCCAATCATGAATAACCCCGACCCAGTCAATACTAGGACCGTATCTTAATAACTACATAAGTACATGTTCATGACATATAATATGGATCAACCAGACATTGCTGACTGAGTAATGTCTGAATACTAGTGTTCATACAGTACCAGTCAACAGATTGGACACACCCTAGTCATTCTAGGGGTTTACTTTATTTTGACTATTTTCTACATTGTAGAATAATAGTGAAGACATCAAAACTATGAAATAACACATATGGAATCATGTAGTAACCAAAAAACTGTTCAACAAATCAAAATATATTTTATATTTTGAGATTCTTCAAAGTAGCCACCCTTTGCCTTGATGACACTCTTGGCATTCTCTCAACCAGCTTCATGAGGTAGTCACCTGGAATGCATTTCAATTAATACGTGTGCCTCGTTAAAAGTTAATTTATGGAATTTCTTTCATTCTTAATGCGTTTGAGCCAATCAGTTGTGTTGTAACAAGGTAGGGGTGGGTATACAGAAGGTAGCCCTAATTGGTAAAAGACCAAGTCCATATTATGTCAAGAACAGCTCAAATAAGCAAAGAGAAACGACAGTCCATCATTATTTTAAGACATGAAGGTCCATCAATCCGGAAAATTTCAAGAACTTTGAAAGTTTCTTCAAGTGCAGTCGCAAAAACCATCAAGCGCTATGATGAAACTGGCTCTTATGAGAACCGCCACAGGAAAGGAAGACTCAGAGTTACCACTACTGCAGAGGATACGTTCATTAGAGTAACCAGCCTCAGAAATTGCAGCCCAAATAAATGCTTCACAGAGTTCAAGTAACAGACCGATTTCAACATCAACTGTTCAGAGGAGAATGCGTGAATCAGGCCTTCATGGTCAAATTGCTGCAAAGAAACCATTACTAAAGGACACCAATAATAAGAAGAGATTTGCTCGGGCAAAGAAACACAAGCAAAGGACATTAGACCGGTGGAAATGTGTCCTTTGGTCTGATGAGTGCAAATTTGAGATTCTTGGTTCCAGCCGCCGTGTCTTTAAGAGACGCAGAGTAGGTGAACGGATGATCTCCGCATGTGTGGTTCCCACCGTGAAGCATGGAGGAGGAGGTGTGATGGTGTGGGAGTGCTTTGCTGGTGACACTGTCAGTAATGCATTTAGAATTCAAGGCACAGTTAACCAGCATGGCTACCACAGCATTCTGCAGTGATACACCATCCCATCTGTTTTGCGCTTAGTGGGAATATCATTTGCTTTTCAACAGGACAATGACCCAACACACCTCCAGGCTGTATAAGGGCTATTTGACCAAGAAGGAGAGTGGTGGAGTGCTGCATCAGATGACCTGGCCTCCACAATCACCTGACCTCAACCCAATTGAGATGGTTTGGGATGAGTTGGACCGCAGAGTGAAGGAAAAGCAGCCAACTAGTGCTCAGCATACGTGGGAACTCCTTCAATACTGTTGGAAAAGCATTCCAAGTGAAGCTGGTTGAGAGAATGCTCTCATCGAGGCAAAGAGTGGCTACTTTGAAGAATCTAAAATCTAAAATATATTTTGATTTGTTTAACAGTTTTTTGGTTACTACATGATTCCATATGTGTTATTTCATAGTTTTGATGTCTTCACTATTATTCTACAATGTAGAAAAATAGTAGAAATAAAGAAAAACCCTTGAATGAGTAGGTGTGTCCACACTTTTGACTGGTACTGTGTATGTACATGTCTTTGACATATCATATTAATATACCAGATATTGCTAACCTCTTCCTCTACCCAATCAATAGTTTCTAAATGACTTGACCGTATCATACGTAACATAATGACGTTATGTAGTAGTATAGTAGTAGTAGTAGTATACATGACCAGTATCACATGATATCATATTAATAAAGCAGATATTGGTGGATAGACCAACCTCTTCCTCCTCCCAGTCGATGAGGTCCCAGTCATAAGTCAGCTCTGCCCTCCTCCTCTTCCAGAACTCCAAGAACACCGTGGCTACAGGGACAACATTCCAACAGAACACGGATCAATCAACATTCCATGGAATGACTGAATTGATTTATTCCAGTATATAGAAAATAGAAATAGATTAATATAACTGCAATGCAGCTTGACAGACAGAGGGTTCAAGTTACATATTGTCTCTTGGAGTTCCCCGACGTCTCTTGGCGGTGCCCAGCGTCGATATTTTTGAAAATTGTGGGAGGGGCCACATTGATATTTAAATTCTCGAGGGGGAATAACTCTATGGCATATTCCCTAAACACAGAAACATTGGATACACGAGAATTATGGGGATTTCTAATACCGATGCAAATAGCAATATTTTGAATCGGCAGCGAGATTTGGGCAGAATTTGAGTCTTTCTATGCCTGTTTAATTTAGCAGTCTCCTGTTCAGGATATAGTTTAACATAGACTGACCCACTTCTCTGTTTAAAGAGGAGTACAGGAGGAAGAGCAGCCAATCAGATGGGCCGACCCATTTTTCATCTGAGCCTCATGTGCTGCAGAGCTGTTGCTTCCTGCTCATCTACACTGCCACTAGAAAAGTCTGCCACTGTAACAACCAGTCTGATTGGACCTAGACTTGCTGTCCAGGTGTATACACGTTTGTTCCATACTGATGAACGAGACTTGAAAAGATGCCATTACGAGACCAGACGGGTCTACTGTGACCCCAGACACACCAGTCACAATAGAGGCTTCATTTACTGTGACCCCAGACACACCAGTCACAATAGAGGCTTCATTTACTGTGACCCCAGACACATCAGTCACGATAGAGGCTTCATTTACTGTGACCCCAGACACACCAGTCACAATAGAGGCTTCATTTACTGTGACCCCAGACACACCAGTCACGATAGAGGCTTCATTTACTGTGACCCCAGACACATCAGTCACGATAGAGGCTTCATTTACTGTGACCCCAGACACACCAGTCACAATAGAGGCTTCATTTACTGTGACCCCAGACACACCAGTCACAATAGAGGTTTCATTTACTGTGACCCCAGACACACCAGTCACAATATAGGCTTCATTTACTGTGACCCCAGACACACCAGTCACAATAGAGGTTTCATTTACTGTGACCCCAGACACACCAGTCACAATAGAGGCTTCATTTACTGTGACCCCAGACACACCAGTCACAATAGAGGTTTCATTTACTGTGACCCCAGACACACCAGTCACAATAGAGGTTTCATTTACTGTGACCCCAGACACACCAGTCACAATAGCCCAGCAAGTTTCCCCTGAACCGGGGTGATTATTCAGCAGACCAGCCTAACTGACAGGGTGATTATTGAGCAGACCAGCCTAGCTGACAGGGTGATTATTCAGCAGACCAGCCTAACTGACGGGGTGATTATTCAGCAGACCAGCCTAACTGACAGGGTGATTATTGAGCAGACCAGCATAGCTGACAGGGTGATTATTCAGCAGACCAGCCTAACTGACAGGGTGATTATTCAGCAGACCAGCATAGCTGACAGGGTGATTATTCAGCAGAACAGTCTAACTGACAGGGTGATTATTCAGCAGAACAGTCTAACTGACGGGGTGATTATTCAGACCAGCCTAGCTGACAGGGTGATTATTGAGCAGACCAGCTTAAGTGACAGGGTGATTATTCAGCATGACCAGCATAGCTGACAGGGTGATTATTCAGCAGACCAGCCTAAGTGACGGGGTGATTATTCAGCAGACCAGCCTAAGTGACGGGGTGATTATTCAGACCTGCCTAAGTGACGGGGTGATTATTCAGCATGACCAGCATAGCTGACAGGGTGATTATTCAGCGGACCAGCCTAAGTGACGGGGTGATTATTCAGCAGACCAGCCTAAGTGACGGGATGATTATTCAGACCAGCCTAGCTGGTGGATGCTGGTGGATGGATCTATAGTACAGCGTGTTTGGCTGCAGCAGCCTACAGTGAGTTTCCTATTGATCGTAATGGAGTCAGTGCCTCGGTCCCATAAGGCACCCTATTCTCATGGTCGATGGTCCCTGGTCAAAAGTAGGTCACTATAAAGGGAACAGGGTACCATTTGGGACAAATCCTGGATGTTTTCCATTTCCTGTCCTGGAGGTGTGGACAGAGCTGAGGGAAGATTGCTTTGGATGGGTGTTAAGAGAATGATGCTGGGACACAGTCCAACAGGAGCGGTGTTAGCTAACATCAGTGTGAGACTGTACTGCGTGGGTGTTTCCTCTCAAAGAGCACATGAACGCACACACAACCTCTCCCTCCTGGGTGTTTCATTACTAATTACTATTAGACTTAATTAGTAGGGGAGACTGGGTAACAAAGTAACAGTTTTAGAGTTTTACTTACTATGAAAATAATATTTGAGGTAGATTCATAATACCTTTATACAAACAACATACATGTACCTGCTACCATTACACACTGTAACAACGTTTCTAGGACCTACCTGTTGTTTACAATTCAACCGACAGTGGTGGAATTGAAATGTTCCCCTTGTATTTCTCACAGGGTTAATTGTAACAGGCTGTGGGGTTAATTGTAACAGGCTGCAGGGTTAATTGTAACAGGCTGCGGGGTTAATTGTAACAGGCTGCAGGGTTAATTGTAACAGGCTGCAGGGTTAATTGTAACAGGCTGCAGGGTTAATTGTAACAGACTGCAG
Organism: Salmo salar; assembly: GCF_965601325.2. NCBI lineage: Eukaryota > Metazoa > Chordata > Actinopteri > Salmoniformes > Salmonidae > Salmo > Salmo salar. Next base: position 46,145,839 of record NC_138313.1, read on the forward strand.
GGTTAATTGTAACAGGCTGCAGGGTTAATTGTAACAGGCTGCGTGGTTAATTGTAACAGGCTGTGAGGTTAATTGTAACAGGCTGCAGGGTTAATTGTAACAGGCTGCAGGGTTAATTGTAACAGGCTGCAGGGTTAATTGTAACAGGCTGCGAGGTTAATTGTAACAGGCTGCGTGGTTAATTGTAACAGGCTGCGAGGTTAATTGTAACAGGCTGCGTGGTTAATTGTAACAGGCTGTGGGGTTAATTGTAACAGGCTGCGGGGTTAATTGTAACAGGCTGCAGGGTTAATTGTAACAGGCTGTGAGGTTAATTGTAACAGGCTGTGGGGTTAATTGTAACAGGCTGCAGGGTTAATTGTAACAGGCTGCAGGGTTAATTGTAACAGGCTGCAGGGTTAATTGTAACAGGCTGCGGGGTTAATTGTAACAGGCTGCAGGGTTAATTGTAACAGGCTGCGAGGTTAATTGTAACAGGCTGCGTGGTTAATTGTAACAGGCTGTGGGGTTAATTGTAACAGGCTGCGAGGTTAATTGTAACAGGCTGCGTGGTTAATTGTAACAGGCTGTGGGGTTAATTGTAACAGGCTGCGGGGTTAATTGTAACAGGCTGTGGGGTTAATTGTAACAGGCTGCAGGGTTAATTGTAACAGGCTGTGGGTTAATTGTAACAGGCTGCGTGGTTAATTGTAACAGGCTGCAGGGTTAATTGTAACAGGCTGCGAGGTTAATTGTAACAGGCTGCGAGGTTAATTGTAACAGGCTGCGTGGTTAATTGTAACAGGCTGTGGGGTTAATTGTAACAGGCTGCAGGGTTAATTGTAACAGGCTGTGGGGTTAATTGTAACAGGCTGCAGGGTTAATTGTAACAGGCTGCAGGGTTAATTGTAACAGGCTGCAGGGTTAATTGTAACAGGCTGCGAGGTTAATTGTAACAGGCTGCGTGGTTAATTGTAACAGGCTGTGGGGTTAATTGTAACAGGCTGCGAGGTTAATTGTAAAAGGCTGCGTGGTTAATTGTAACAGGCTGTGGGGTTAATTGTAACAGGCTGCGGGGTTAATTGTAACAGGCTGCAGGGTTAATTGTAACAGGCTGTGAGGTTAATTGTAACAGGCTGTGGGGTTAATTGTAACAGGCTGCGTGGTTAATTGTAACAGGCTGTGGGGTTAATTGTAACAGGCTGCAGGGTTAATTGTAACAGGCTGTGGGGTTAATTGTAACAGGCTGCAGGGTTAATTGTAACAGGCTGCAGGGTTAATTGTAACAGGCTGCAGGGTTAATTGTAACAGGCTGCGAGGTTAATTGTAACAGGCTGCGTGGTTAATTGTAACAGGCTGTGGGGTTAATTGTAACAGGCTGCGAGGTTAATTGTAACAGGCTGCGTGGTTAATTGTAACAGGCTGTGGGGTTAATTGTAACAGGCTGCGGGGTTAATTGTAACAGGCTGCAGGGTTAATTGTAACAGGCTGTGAGGTTAATTGTAACAGGCTGTGGGGTTAATTGTAACAGGCTGCAGGGTTAATTGTAACAGGCTGTGGGGTTAATTGTAACAGGCTGCAGGGTTAATTGTAACAGGCTGCAGGGTTAATTGTAACAGGCTGCAGGGTTAATTGTAACAGGCTGCGAGGTTAATTGTAACAGGCTGCAGGGTTAATTGTAACAGGCTGCAGGGTTAATTGTAACAGGCTGCAGGGTTAATTGTAACAGGCTGCAGGGTTAATTGTAACAGGCTGCGAGGTTAATTGTAACAGGCTGCGTGGTTAATTGTAACAGGCTGCGGGGTTAATTGTAACAGGCTGCGAGGTTAATTGTAACAGGCTGCGTGGTTAATTGTAACAGGCTGTGGGGTTAATTGTAACAGGCTGCGGGGTTAATTGTAACAGGCTGCAGGGTTAATTGTAACAGGCTGTGAGGTTAATTGTAACAGGCTGTGGGGTTAATTGTAACAGGCTGCAGGGTTAATTGTAACAGGCTGCAGGGTTAATTGTAACAGGCTGCGGGGTTAATTGTAACAGGCTGCAGGGTTAATTGTAACAGGCTGCGAGGTTAATTGTAACAGGCTGCGTGGTTAATTGTAACAGGCTGTGGGGTTAATTGTAACAGGCTGCGAGGTTAATTGTAACAGGCTGCGTGGTTAATTGTAACAGGCTGTGGGGTTAATTGTAACAGGCTGCGGGGTTAATTGTAACAGGCTGCAGGGTTAATTGTAACAGGCTGTGAAGTTAATTGTAACAGGCTGTGGGGTTAATTGTAACAGGCTGCAGGGTTAATTGTAACAGGCTGCAGGGTTAATTGTAACAGGCTGCGAGGTTAATTGTAACAGGCTGCAGGGTTAATTGTAACAGGCTGCGAGGTTAATTGTAACAGGCTGCGAGGTTAATTGTAACAGGCTGCAGGGTTAATTGTAACAGGCTGCAGGGTTAATTGTAACAGGCTGCAGGGTTAATTGTAACAGGCTGCAGGGTTAATTGTAACAGGCTGCGAGGTTAATTGTAACAGGCTGCGTGGTTAATTGTAACAGGCTGTGGGGTTAATTGTAACAGGCTGCGAGGTTAATTGTAACAGGCTGCGTGGTTAATTGTAACAGGCTGTGGGGTTAATTGTAACAGGCTGCGGGGTTAATTGTAACAGGCTGCAGGGTTAATTGTAACAGGCTGTGAGGTTAATTGTAACAGGCTGTGGGGTTAATTGTAACAGGCTGCAGGGTTAATTGTAACAGGCTGTGGGGTTAATTGTAACAGGCTGCAGGGTTAATTGTAACAGGCTGCAGGGTTAATTGTAACAGGCTGCAGGGTTAATTGTAACAGGCTGCGAGGTTAATTGTAACAGGCTGCAGGGTTAATTGTAACAGGCTGCAGGGTTAATTGTAACAGGCTGCAGGGTTAATTGTAACAGGCTGCAGGGTTAATTGTAACAGGCTGCGAGGTTAATTGTAACAGGCTGCGTGGTTAATTGTAACAGGCTGCGGGGTTAATTGTAACAGGCTGCGAGGTTAATTGTAACAGGCTGCGTGGTTAATTGTAACAGGCTGTGGGGTTAATTGTAACAGGCTGCGGGGTTAATTGTAACAGGCTGCAGGGTTAATTGTAACAGGCTGTGAGGTTAATTGTAACAGGCTGTGGGGTTAATTGTAACAGGCTGCAGGGTTAATTGTAACAGGCTGCAGGGTTAATTGTAACAGGCTGCGGGGTTAATTGTAACAGGCTGCAGGGTTAATTGTAACAGGCTGCGAGGTTAATTGTAACAGGCTGCGTGGTTAATTGTAACAGGCTGTGGGGTTAATTGTAACAGGCTGCGAGGTTAATTGTAACAGGCTGCGTGGTTAATTGTAACAGGCTGTGGGGTTAATTGTAACAGGCTGCGGGGTTAATTGTAACAGGCTGCAGGGTTAATTGTAACAGGCTGTGAAGTTAATTGTAACAGGCTGTGGGGTTAATTGTAACAGGCTGCAGGGTTAATTGTAACAGGCTGCAGGGTTAATTGTAACAGGCTGCGAGGTTAATTGTAACAGGCTGCAGGGTTAATTGTAACAGGCTGCGAGGTTAATTGTAACAGGCTGCAGGGTTAATTGTAACAGGCTGCAGGGTTAATTGTAACAGGCTGCGAGGTTAATTGTAACAGGCTGCGTGGTTAATTGTAACAGGCTGCGGGGTTAATTGTAACAGGCTGCGAGGTTAATTGTAACAGGCTGCGTGGTTAATTGTAACAGGCTGTGGGGTTAATTGTAACAGGCTGTGGGGTTAATTGTAACAGGCTGCGAGGTTAATTGTAACAGGCTGCGTGGTTAATTGTAACAGGTTGTGGGGTTAATTGTAACAGGCTGCGGGGTTAATTGTAACAGGCTGCGTGGTTAATTGTAACAGGCTGTGGGGTTAATTGTAACAGGCTGCGGGGTTAATTGTAACAGGCTGCAGGGTTAATTGTAACAGGCTGTGAAGTTAATTGTAACAGGCTGTGGGGTTAATTGTAACAGGCTGCAGGGTTAATTGTAACAGGCTGCAGGGTTAATTGTAACAGGCTGCGAGGTTAATTGTAACAGGCTGCAGGGTTAATTGTAACAGGCTGCGAGGTTAATTGTAACAGGCTGCAGGGTTAATTGTAACAGGCTGCAGGGTTAATTGTAACAGGCTGCGAGGTTAATTGTAACAGGCTGCGTGGTTAATTGTAACAGGCTGCGGGGTTAATTGTAACAGGCTGCGAGTTTAATTGTAACAGGCTGCGTGGTTAATTGTAACAGGCTGTGGGGTTAATTGTAACAGGCTGCGGGGTTAATTGTAACAGGCTGCAGGGTTAATTGTAACAGGCTGTGAGGTTAATTGTAACAGGCTGTGGGGTTAATTGTAACAGGCTGCAGGGTTAATTGTAACAGGCTGCGGGGTTAATTGTAACAGGCTGCGGGGTTAATTGTAACAGGCTGCAGGGTTAATTGTAACAGGCTGTGAGGTTAATTGTAACAGGCTGTGGGGTTAATTGTAACAGGCTGCGAGGTTAATTGTAACAGGCTGCGTGGTTAATTGTAACAGGTTGTGGGGTTAATTGTAACAGGCTGCGGGGTTAATTGTAACAGGCTGCAGGGTTAATTGTAACAGGCTGTGAAGTTAATTGTAACAGGCTGTGGGGTTAATTGTAACAGGCTGCAGGGTTAATTGCAACAGGCTGTGGGGTTAATTGTAACAGGCTGCAGGGTTAATTGTAACAGGCTGCAGGGTTAATTGTAACAGGCTGCAGGGTTAATTGTAACAGGCTGCAGGGATAATTGTAACACTGTCTTCAATGGTACAAATCTTCTAAATATCAGTTTGACACTAGATGAAAATACACAACTTTTTTTTATATACACAGTACCAGTCAAAAGTTTGGACACACCTACTCATTCAAGGGTTTCTACATTAAAGAATAATAGTGAAGACATCAAAACTATGAAATAACATATATGGAATCATGTAGTAACCAAAAAAGTGTTAGACAAATCAAAATATATTTTAGATTTTAGATTCTTCAAAGTAGCCACCCTTTGCCTTGATGACAGCTTTGCACACTCTTGGAACACTCTTTGCATTTTCTCAGCCAGCTTCATGTGGTAGTCACCTGGTATGAATTTCAATGAACAGGTGTGCCTTGTTAAAAGTTAATTTGTGGAATTGATTTCCTTCTCAATGCGTTTGAGCCAATCAGTTGTGTTGTGACAAGGTAGGGGTGATATACAGAAGATAGCCTACTTGGTAAAAGACCACGTCCATATTATGGCAAGAACAGCTCAAATGAGCAAAGAGAAACGACAGTCCATCATTACTTTAAGACATGAAGGTCAGTCAATACGGAAAATTTCAAGAACATTGAACTTTGTTTCAGAGGAATGGAAGACCCAGAGTTGCCTCTGCTGCAGAGGATAAGTTCATTAGAGTTACCAGGGTGGCTACTTTGAAGAATCTCAAATGTAAAACATATTTTCATTGGTTTAACACTTTTTTGGTTCCTCCCTGATTCCAGTTGTATTTTTCTTAGTTTTAATGTCTTCACTATTATTCTACAACGTAGAAAATAGTGAAAATAAAGAAAAACCCTTGAATGAGTAGGTACACTACAGTTCAAAAATTTGGGGTCATTTAGAAATGTCCTTGTTTTTGAAAGAAAAGCTAATTTTTTGTCCATTAAAATAACATCAAACTGATCAGAAAGACAGTATAGACGTTATTAATGTTGTAAATGACTATTGTAGCTGGAAACGGCAGATGTTTTATGGAATATCTACATAGGCGTACAGAGGCCCATTATCAGCAACCATCACTCCTGTGTTCCAATGGCACGTTGTGTTAGCTAATCCAAGTTTATAATTTTAATAAGATAATTGATCATTAGAAAACCCTTTTGCAATTATGTTAGCACTGCTGAAAACTGTTGTACTGATTAAAGAAGAAATAAAACTGGCCTTCTTTAGATTAGTTGAGTATCATTTGTGGGTTCGATTATACGCTCAAAGTGGCCAGAAACAAAGAACATTCTTCTGAAACTCGACAGTCTACTCTTGTTCTGAGAAATTAAGGCTATTCCATGCGAGAAATTGTCAAGAAACTGAAGATCTGATACAGCGCTGTGTACTACTCCCTTCACAGAACAGCGCAAACTGGCTCTAACCAGAATAGAAAGAGGAGTGGGAGGCCTAGAGTGTCTAGTTTGAGAAACAGATGCCTCACAAGTCCTCAACTGGCAGCTTCATTAAAAAGTACCCGCAAAACACCAGTCTCAACATCAACAGTGAAGAGGCGACTCCGGGATGCTGGCCTTCTAGGCAGAGTAGCAAAGAAAAATCTCAGACTGGCCAATAAAAATAAAATATTAAGATGGGCAAAAGAACACAGACACTGGACAGAGGAACTCTGCCTAGAAGGCCAGTATCCCGGAGTCGCCTCTTCACTGTTGACATTGAGACTGATGTTTTGCCGTTACTATTTAATGAAGCTGCCAGTTGAGGACTTGTGAGGCGTTTGTTTCTCAAACTAGACACTCTAATGATCAAATAGCATTTTAAAATGATAAACTTGGATTAGCTAACACAACGTGCCATTGGAACACAGGAGTGATGGTTGCTGATAATGGGTCTCTGTACGCCTATGTAGACATTCCATAAAAAAATCTGCTGTTTCCAGCTACAATAGTCATTTACAACATGATATTTTAATGGACAAAAAATGTGCTTTTCTTTCAAACAAGGACATTTCTAAGTGACCCCAAACTTTTGAACGGTAGTGTACGTCCAAACGTATGACTGGTACTGTATATACTGTATATATTTTAGTTATGGACCCTATATGTTCGCAAAATAAAAATGCCTTATTACGTAAATGATAAAGGAGAAGTAGAGTCATTCACATTCTAGATGTATTTTAAAGTGAATTGGTAGCTCAGTTGGTAGAGCATGGTGTTTGCAACGCCAGGGTTGTGGGTTCGATTCCCACGGGGGGCCAGCACAGAAAAAAAAATGTATGCATTCACTACTGTAAGTCGCTCTGGATAAGAGCGTCTGCTAAATGACTAAAATGTACATGTAAATGTACTTTCTACTGTATGTAAAATGCTCTCCAGCTATTGTGTTGATTTCTCAGGTGAATATGTTATTTGGTTGACTTGGAGCCGTGTTCAGCTCTAAAAGGATCAGTTTTGCTATAAATAGATTCAATGTGGAAAACTGTTACAGTGGTGTAATGGTAAATGGTGTGTCTGTGTGTATTTGCCCACAAATGATTGAAAATAACCAAAGCTATTGTGCCGTTGGATCATGCAACTGAGCTAATATCTTTTTTTTTTAAGCTTTAGGGACTCCAAATTCACTGAACATAAAAATAAACGCAACAACTTCAAAGATTTAACTGAGTTAATGTTCATAGAAGGTAATCAGTCAATTGAAATACATTCATTAGGCCTTAATCTATGGATTTCACATGACTGGGAATACAGATATGCATCTGTTCGTCACAGATACCTTAAAAAAAAGAGGTAGGGGCGTAGATCAGAAAACCAGTCAGTATCTGGTGTGACCACCATTTGCCGCGCAACACATCTCCTTCGCACAGAGTTGATCAAGCTGTTGATTGTGGCCTGTGGAATGTTGTCCCACTCCTCTTCAATGGCTGTGCGAAGTTGCTGGATCCAGAGCATCCCAAACATGCCCAATGGGTGACCTGTATGGTGAGTACGCAGGCCATAGAAGAACTAGCACATTTTCAGCTTCCAGGAATTATGTACAGATCCTTGCAACATGGGGCCATACATTATCATGCTGAAACATGAGGTAATGGCGGCGGATGAATGGCACGACAATGGGCCTCGGGATCTCTTCATGGTATCTCTATGCATTCAAATTGCCATTGATAAAATGCAATTGTATTTGTTGTCCGTAGCTTATGTCTGCCCATATCATAACCCCACCGCCACCATGGGGCACTTGGTCACAACGCTGACATCAGCAAACCGCTCTCCCACACAACGCAATACACACTGTCTGCCATCTGCCCGGTACAGTTGAAACCGGGATTCATTCATGAAGAGCACACTTCTCCAGTGTGCCAGTGGCCATCGATGGTGAGCATTTACCCACTGAAGTCGGTTACGATGCCGACCTGTAGTCAAGTCAAGACCCTGGTGAGGACGACGAGCACGCAGATGAGCTTCCCTGAGACGGTTTCTGACAGCTTGTGCAGAAATTCTTCGGTTGTGCAAAACCACAGTTTCATCAGCGTCCAGGTGGCTGGTCTCAGACGTTCCCGCAGGTGAAGAAGCCGGATGTGGAGGTCCTGGGCTGGTGTGGTTACATGTGGTCTGCTGTTGTGAGGCCGGTTGGACAACTGCCAAATTCTTTAAAATGACATTGGAGGCGGCTTATGGTAGAGAAATGAACATTCAATGGTGGACATTCCTGTAGTCAGCATGGCAATTGCACGCTCCCTCAAAACTTGAGGCATCTGTGGCATTGTGTTGTGTGACATAACTGCACATTTTAGAGTGGCCTTTTATTGTCCCCAGCACAAGGTGCACCTGTGTAATGATCATGCTGTTTAATCAGCTTCTTGATATGCCACACCTGTCAGGTGGATGGATTATCTTGGCAAAGGAGAAATGCTAAAATTTGTCCACAACATTCGAGAGATATAAGCTTTTTGTGCGAATGGAAGATTTCTGTGATCATTTATTTCAGCTCATGAAACATGGTACCAACACTTTTTACATGTTGTGTTTATATTTTTGTTCAGTGTATCATAAAAGGGCTTTATAAATACATTTGATTGATTGATTGATTTCTACTTTTCCACAACAGTAATAGAAAAGGCTGAGAGAAAGAGAGAGAGAGGCCACAGAAAAATACCAAATAATCTCTTTACCTACCCCATATTGCCATAAAGATAGCAAAGAACACAGTTCCTCCATTGTCGAAGAGATGGGTCACCTGCAGAAAAACACTTTGATCTACATAAACAATTTTCTTCCAGTTCCATTCATTGTAACTGGTTAATAATCAGTCAATCCAGGATTTTGAGATTCTGCACTTGAAGATTAATTTTTTTGTTGCTAAATCATCTCCCTGCATATTATGTGACTGCTTGCACATTTCACCAATCAGGGCACAATAACCACAAAAAAACAAAAACGGTCAAATCATCACAACATTACACATAAAACTGTCTGATCATCACACTCCAACATGAGGGCTCCAATTTTAACCAATCACCACACTTTTACAACATGAAATTGTTAAAGAAAGTGACACGTCAACACAATGTCCCGCCCGTCAGTGCATATCTGTGGCAAATTTGACAAAACATCATCACAAATTGCCATGCAAAATGTCAGAACTGCAGTGGAAAAAGCAAGCATTTTTTCAAGCAAATTCTAGAGACTGAATAATCAATACTCTCATAAAAATGTTTGCATGACTATCGCTTTGGATAAAGGCATCTGGTAGACGGCATATTGTTATTATTACCTTCTGGAATGGGGCACCATTACTCGAACATTTACAATATAATATCACAGCAAAACAAAACTGATTGTAATGATGTCCTTTTCAACCAGTTTTGCCCACTTCACTTCTGCATGAAAATACATCCACATCACATCCACATCCGCTACGGCAGGTCATACAGCCGTTAAACCCTTCAAATTCAACTCTGGACCTTGAAGCCACTTCCACTACTTTTGTTCTTTCTTCCCCTCTAATTAGAGACTGATTTAGACCTGGGACACCAGCTAGGTGCGATTCATTATCATGCAGAACCTAAAAGCAGCAGTAGTCTGGACCTCATAGGGTAAGATTTGAATAACCCTGCATTAAGCATTCCTGTCATGACTGCTCAGCATAGCTTAACAATAATATGCATCAACTGTTGTGTGATTGATACTCAGGGACAGTAACAGTACTAGTTAACTGTTGTGTGATTGATACTCAGGGACAGTAATAGTACTAGTTAACTGTTGTGTGATTGATACTCAGGGACAGTAATAGTACTAGTTAACTGTTGTGTGATTGATACTCAGGGACAGTAATAGTACTAGTTAACTGTTGTGTGATTGATACTCAGGGACAGTAATAGTACTAGTTAACTGTTGTGTGATTGATACTCAGGGACAGCAATAGGGACAGTAATAGACATTACATTACATTTAAGTCATTTAGCAGACGCTCTTATCCAGAGCGACTTACAAATTGGTGCATTCACCTTATGATATCCAGTGGAACAACCACTTTACAATAGTGCATCTAAATAGCACTAGATAACAGTTGTGTGATTTGATTCTCAGGGACAGTAATAGTACTAGTTAACTGTAGTAGTACTTCTGTTTACTACAGTACTTCTACACCTACAGCATACCAGCATAGCGTTCTATTTTTAAACCTGTTAGCTCTAATTCCTCAGGGGATTTACTAATCTCGGAAGCCACCAAATGTTGTGTGGCTAGCTAGCACATTTATGTTAGCGATCTCAAACTGTTAAGAGAGATTAGCATTTAATTGACCTTTGCATAGACACAGCTATTATATTCCACTCTGAGCTAACAGGGTGAAATAGAACAGAATAGAACTTAATAGAATAGAACAGAATTGAACATAACAGAATAGAACAGAATAGATTTATGGTCTAATTACTGACCTTTGCATAGACACAGCTGTCACTGAGTTTCCAGGGGTTGCAGTTCTCCTCACACATAGGACACATGATAGTAGTGTTGGCCTCACAGATCTCTTTACTGAAGGGACAGACATAGGATAACTTCATAAACAATTGAACCAGACATAGAGATCAGGCATAAAGAGATCGAAATGTATTAAAGTTAAGGTTAGGGGTGCTAAATTGAAGTTCAAGGTTAGGGGGTTAGGGGTGTTAAATTTAGGGTTAAGGTTAGGCATAGGGTTAATGTAAACCCTTTCAAATCTGCAGGCTGTATACACTGCCAGAACAATAACAATATCATTGAGAGTTGTTGGGTGTCCTGACTGGCACCCTAATCTCTTTATAGTGCCACGACTTTTGACTAGGGCCCATAGGCTCTGTTGTGCACTATAAAGGGAATAGGGTATCATTTGGGTTGCTCATAAGGGATCGGGTCAAAGGGAAGAGGGTATCATTTGGGATGCCTATAAGGGCTCGGGTCAAAGGGAAGAGGGTATCATTTCGGATGCCTATAAGAGCTCGGGTCAAAGAGAAGAGGGTATCATTTGGGATGCCTATAAGGGCTCGGGTCAAAGGGAAGAGGGTATCATTTGGGATGCAGTGTGGTGTGTCCTGACTGACCTGACTTGGCTGGTGTCCATGGTAAGGAATCCGTAGAGGAAGACGAGGAGACCCACCAGAGCTGCAGGGATCAGCATGCCAGTGTACCAACCCAGCCAGGCAAAGTACAGCCCAATCTTCTCCCCAAAGTAACGCCTGGAGAGGAGAGTCCAATGAACAAGATAAATTAGCAAAAGCTTCCTAACATGGTCGACCTTGAAATTCAGACCCGGCTGTATTTGCCAACCAGGCACAGAACAGGCGTGGCAGGGAACAAATACTTTGTAACCAACCAGGCAAAGAACAGGTGTGGCATGGACCAAGTACTTTGTAACCAACCAGGCGTGGTAGGGAGCAAATACTTTGTAACCAACCAGGCAAGGAACAGGCGTGGCAGGGAACAATTACTTTGTTACCAACCGGGCAAAGAACAGGCGTGGCAGGGAACAAGTACTTTATAACAAACCAGGCAAAGAACAGGCGTGGTAGGGAACCAGTACTTTGTAACCAACCAGACAAAGAACAGATGTGGCAGGGAACAAATACTTTGTAACAAACCAGGCAAAGAACAGGTGTGGGAGAGAACAAATACTTTGTAACAAACCAGGCAAGGAACAGGCGTGGGAGGGAACAAATACTTTGTAACAAACCAGACAAGGAACAGGCGTGGCAGGGAACAAGTCCAATAAAGAGGATAGATTAGCAAAAACTCCCCGACATGGATTAATGCAATTGGACCCCCTAACGGCAGCAGGGACAGTGTTGGCCCAGTAACGGAAAGGTCACTGGTTCGAATACTTGAGCCGACAAGGTGAAAAATCTGCCAATGTGCCCTTGAGCAAGGCACCTAATTTGCTAAAACAACACATTTCACTGCACCTATCTGGTGTAAGTGACACAGGAAAGAAGTCCATGAATTAAAATAAGTATATTATGCACATATGTCGTGTTTCTATTATAGGTGGATGGACGAGAAAACTATTCATAGAAAGTGAAGGAATTCCAGCACATACAAGTAGGTGATCTTGGATGCACAACTAACAATTTTAATGCATGTGGTGGCTAATTTCTGCATTACCAAATGAGGAGAGTTACAAACTTCACACACCAGTCAGAGTTATACTTAAAGTACATCTTTAATAATTAAGAGCTTTTTCAAAAGCACTTGACTTTCAATGATGCGCTATCTCTAATGAACCATTGAAAAGTGATTACACAAAAGTACAAAGATCTTTTATAGCCAAGATACACCCCTCTCAACGTACATGACGAACCACAGATACATAGAATGGGTCACAAGGTTAAGTTTTGTATGAAAGATATATATAAAACATAGCAGACAGCAACTGCTGTGTCAACAGTTTTCATTGTATAGACCAGTGTCTGGTCCTCCTACTCCAAACTGGAACTGTCTCTCCCTGGTACGGTGTAGAACAGAACCATTAGCTCATCCAATGGCATAAATCAATTGACAACTCTAGATATTCCCATCTCAAGTAAACCCCCTCTTGACTCCACTCCTGGACAAGCTCACTGAGGGGAGTGAGCCTCTAGGTCATACACTATCCCAAGATAAGTGCAACATCAGAGGGGACATACAATGGTCCAGACACTGCCATACACCTTCCCCCAATGCCAAAGGAGGGAGTGACTTGCGCACAGACATTGTGGAGACAAGTAATTGGTTCCCCATTAATCACGCATCCCTTCACATGGTTTAACAGATACATTCACATATGACAAGTATCTCACATAAGCATATTATGCAAATAAAACATCTTAATTATCTATGTTACCCAACTAATTCTGATTCATCCGCCACATGCATCTCACGCCAACATTTCGTCAATCAGGGTTGAACGAATCCAACTAAAAAGATAGACTAGCAAAAAACCTCCCAACTAGGTGATCACACCTACTGTACAGCTGTATTTCAGTTGTGTTAAATGCAGAGAAAATAAGTCCAATGAATAAGAAACCTCACGACTGGAGTGGACTTCTAAATTTGACTTGTTTAGACCTAGTTGTATGAAATGCAGAGGAAAGAAGTCCAATGAGAAGACAGAGTAGCAAAAACTCCCCGGCCTCCCGTGGTTGTGGGTCGACTTTTAAATTGGAACAGATCAGACCTAGCCACTCTATTTAATTCAGAAACGACTCCTGAGAAGGAAAGTTAGCCTGGGGTTTCCTGTGGAGAAGTTTATTCCTGAAAAATGACATGTCTGGAGCCAGAGAGGAGAGCCCGGGCTCATAATACAGACTCAACACACACACACACAGACACACACACAGGCACACACCAGTGGTTACCTGATAAGGTCGAGAGGCTGGTACTTGTACCACATGCCCCAGCGAGCCCACCTCTCGTACAGCAGGTGTCTGTGGTTCTGGGCACCGTGGGTCTTAATAGGGTGTCTGCTCTTGTATCCACCCTGAAAAAAAGAAGTACAGAACACAGAACACAATTAACATTACTGGAAGACAGGTAAATAGTGATGCCTAGCCTAGTTCATACTGTATGGGGCTGTAGCCAACTCTTCTATAGCCGTCCAGGGACAGAAACAGAAAACGCAGAGAATTCACATGAGTGAAAGAGACAAATAAACGTATATATTGTATATTTCTGGGAGACAGGTAGACACTAGCCTAATCCCATACTTTTGTATCCACCCTAAAACAGAAGCAAAGAGCCTTATGTAACAGGTGGAGTTCTGAATAAATCAAAACATGCCGACTACGCCACATGAAACACACCAAACAAGGGGTATGTCTAGACAGCATTTATACAGTGCCTTGCAAACATATTCATCCCCCTTGGTGTTTTTCCTATTTTGTTGCATTACAAACTGTAATTTAAATTGATTTTTATTTGGATTTCATGTAATGGACATACACAAAATAGTCCAAATTTGTGAAGTGAAATGAAAAAAATTACTAAAAAACTGAAAGGGGGTATGTATTCACCCCCTTTGCTATGAAGCCCCTTAACCTGTTGGGGATAGGGGGCAGTATTTACACGGCCGGATAAAAAACGTACCCAATTTAATCTGGTTACTACTCCTGCCCAGTAACTAGAATATGCATATAATTATTGGCTTTGGATAGAAAACACCCTAAAGTTTCTAAAACTGTTTGAATGGTGTCTGTGAGTATAACACAACTCATATGGCAGGCAAAAACCTGAGAAGATTCTGAACAGGAAGTGGCCTGTCTTACAAGTTGTTGTTCATCTTGGCTCTTTTTATTGAAGACTGAGGATCTTTGCTGTAACGTGACACTTCCTACGGCTCCCATAGGCTCTCAGAACCCGGGAAAAAGCTGAATGATATCGAGGCAGCCCCAGGCTGAAACACATTAGCGCGTTTTGATAGTGGCCTGTCAGAGGACCATTAGACTGAGGCTCGTGCACGAGGGCACGAGATGTATTTATTTTCCCTCTCTTTGAACGAAAACCACCACTCCCGGTCGGAATATTATCGCTTTTTTACGAGAAAAATGGCATAAAAACCGATTTTAAACAGCGGTTGACATGCTTCGAAGTACGGTAATGGAATATTTAGAATTTTTTTGTCAAGAAATGCGCTGTGCTCGTCACCCTTCTTTGCCATTCGGATAGTGTCTTGAACGCACGAACAAAACGCCGCTATTTGGATATAACAATGGATTATTTGGGACCAAACCAACATTTGTTATTGAAGTAGAAGTCCTGGGAGTGCATTCTGACGAAGAACAGCAAAGGTAATAACATTTTTCTTATAGTAAATCTGACTTTGGTGAGTGCTAAACTTGCTGGGTGTCTAAATAGCTAGCCCTGTGATGCCGGGCTATCTACTGAGAATATTGCAAAATGTGCTTTCACCGAAAAGCTATTTTAAAATCGGACATAGTGAGTGCATAGAGGAGTTCTGTATCTATAATTCTTAAAATAATTGTTGTGTTTTTTGTGAACGTTTATCGTGAGTAATTTAGTAAATTCACCAGCAGTGTTCGGTGGGAATGCTAGTCACATGCTAGTCACATGCTAATGTAAAAAGCTGGTTTTTGATATAAATACAACGAAAGCAAAACATTAGATTATGTCAGCAGAGTACCCAGCCAGAAATAATCAGACACCCATTTTTCAAGCTAGCATATAATGTCACATAAACCCAAACCACAGCTAAATGCAGCACTAACCTTTGATGATCTTCATCAGATGACACTCCTAGGACATTATGTTATACAATACATGCATGTTTTGTTCAATCAAGTTCATATTTATATCAAAAAACAGCTTTTTACATTAGCATGTGATGTTCAGAACTAGCATACCCACCGAAAACTTCAGGTGAATTTACTAAATTACTAACGATAAACGTTGACAAAATACATAACAATTATTTTAAGAATTATAGATACAGAACTCCTTTATGCAATCGCTATGTCCGATTTTAAAATAGCTTTTCGGCGAAAGCACATTTTGCAATATTCTGAGTACATAGCTCGGCCATCACGGCTAGCTAATTTGACACCCACCAAGTTTGGGACAACCTTAACTCAGAATTACTATTAGAAAAATTGGATTACCTTTGCTGTTCTTCGTCAGAATGCACTCCCAGGACTTCTACTTCAACAACAAATGTTGTTTTGGTTCCAAATAATACATAGTTATATTCAAATAGCTCCGTTTTGTTCGTGCGTTCAGGTCACTATCTGAAGGGTGATGCGTGAGCGCATTTCGTGACAAAAAAATGCAAAATATTCCATTACCGTACTTAGAAGCATGTCAAACGCTGTTTAAAATCCATTTTTATGCGATTTTTTTCGTAAAATAGCGATAATATTCCAACCGGGCAACGTTGTATTCATTCAAAGGCTGAAAGAAAAAAATGGAGTAGTCTCGTGAACGCGCATCTCAGTCTCACTGTCCCCAGGCTGACCACTAACAAATTCTGCTGCTGTTCTTTGCCCAGAGACAGCAGACACCCCATTCCACTTTCTGGCGGCTTTAGAGAGCCAATGGAAGCCTTGGAAAATGTCACGTTACAGCACAGATGCTGTATTTTTGATAGAGATGCAACAGAAGGACAACAAATTGTCAGACAGGGCACTTCCTGTATGGAATCTTCTCAGGTTTTGGCCTGCCATATGAGTTCTGTTATACTCACAGACACCATTCAAACAGTTTTAGAAACTTTAGAGTGTTTTCTATCCAAATCTACAAATTATATGCATATTCTAGTTTCTGGGCAGGAGTAGTAACCAGATTAAATCGGGTACGTTTTTTATCCGGCCGTGAAAATACTGCACCCTATCCCAAAGAAGATAAGGGAAAACATTTACATGTCTTGGAATGGCCTAGTAAAAGCCCAGACCTCAATCCAATTGAGAATCACTGCTTTTAATCAGGGCAAGGTGACCGGAAACATGACCAAATACAAACAGTGTAGCTAATCCCTCCGCAAGACAATCAAACAAGCTAAGCGTCAGTATAGAGACAAAGTACAACGGCTCGGCTCAGACAACGGCTCAGACACGAGAGGTATGTGGCAGGGTCTACAGTCAATCACAGACTATAAAAGGAAAACCAGCCCCGTCGCGGACCAGGACGTCTTGCTCCCAGACAGACTAAACAACTTCTTTGCTCACTTTGAGGACAATACAGTGCCACTGACACGGCCCGCTACCAAAACCTGCGGGCTTCACTGCAGCCGACGTGAGCAAAACATTTAAACGTGTCAACCCTCACAAGGCTGCAGGCCCAGACGGCATCCCCAGCCGCGTCCTCAGAGCATGCGCAGACCAGCTGGATGGTGTGTTTATGGACATATTCAATCAATGCTTATCCCAGTCTGCTGTCCTCACATGCTCCAAGAGGGCCACCATTGTTCCTGTTCCCAAGAAAGCTAAGGCAACTGAGCTAAATGACTACTGCCCCGTAGCACTCACTTCCGTCATCATGAAGTGCTTTGAGAGACTAGTCAAGGACAATATCACCCCCACCCTACCTGACACCCTAGACCCACTCCAATTTGCTTACCGCCCCAATAGGTCCACAGACGACGCAATCGCAATCGCACTGCACACTGCCCTAACCCAACCGGACAAGAGGAATGCCTATGTGAGAATGCTGTTCATCGACTACAGCTCAGCATTTAACACCATCGTCATCAAGCTCGAGATCATGGGTCTCGACCCCGCCCTGTGCAACTGGGTCCTGGACTTCCTGACGGGCCGCCCTCAGGTGGTGAGGGTAGGTAACAACATCTCCACCTCGCTGATCCTCAACACTGGGGCCCCACAAGGGTGCGTTCTCAGCCCTCTCCTGTACTCCCTGTTCACCCACAACTGCGTGGCCATGCACACCTCCAACTCAATCATCAAGTTTGCAGACGACACTACAGTGGTAGGCTTGATTACCAACAACAATGAGACGGCCTACAGGGAGGAGGTGAGGGCCCATGGAGTGTGGTGTCAGGAAAATAACCTCACACTCAACGTCAACAAAACAAAGGAGATGATCGTGGACTTCAGGAAACAGCAGAGGGAGCACCCCCCTATCCACATCGATGGGACAGTAGTGGAGAGGGTAGAAAGATTTAAGTTCCTTGGCGTACACATCACGGACAAACTGAAATGGTCCGACCACACAGACAGTGTGGTGAAGAAGGCGCAGCAGCGCCTCTTCAACCTCAGGAGGCTGAAGAAATTCGGCTTGTCACCAAAAACACTCACAAACTTTTACAGATGCACAATCGAGAGCATCCTGTCGGGCTGTATCACCGCCTGGTACGGCAACTGCTCCGCCTATAACCGTAAGGCTCTCCAGAGGGTAGTGAGGTCTGCACAACACATCACCGGGGGAAAACTACCTGCCCTCCAGGACACCTACACCATCCGATGTCACAGGAAGGCCAAAAATATCATCAAGGACAACAACCACCCGAGCCATTGCCTGTTCACCCCGCTATCATCCAGAAGGCGAGGTCAGTACAGGTGCATCAAAGCAGGGACAGAGAGACTGAAAAACAGCTTCTATCTCAAGGCCATCAGACTGTTAAACAGCCATCAGTAACATTGAGTGGCTGCTGCCAACATACTGACTCAACTCCAGCCACTTTAATAATGGAAAAATGGATGTAATAAATGTATCACTAGCCACTTTAAACAATGCACTTCATATAATGTTTACATACCCTACATTACTCATCTCATATGTATATACTGTACTCTATACCATCTACTGCATCTTGCCATCTTGATGTAATGTATCACTAGCCACTTTAAACAATGCCACTTTATATAATGTTTACATACCCTACATTACTCATCTAATATGTATATACTGTACTCTATACCATCCACTGCATCTTGCCTATGCCGTTCTATACCATCACTCATTCATATATTTTTTTATGTACATATTCTTATTCCTTTACACTTGTGTGTATAAGGTAAATGTTGTGAAATTGTTAGGTTAGATTACTCGTTGGATATTACTGCATTGTCGGAACTAGAAGCACAAGCATTTTGCTACACTCGCATTAACATCTGCTAACCATGCAGATCAAATAAAATTTGATTTGATTTTAATCTGTGGTATGACTTAAAGATTGCTGTACACCAGCGGAACCCATCCAACTTGAAAGAGCCGGAGCAGTTTTGACTTGGGCCAAAAATGGCCAAAAATCCCAGTGACTAGATGTGCCAAGCTTATAGAGACATACTCCAAGAGACTTGCAGCTGTAATTGCTGCAAAAGGTGGCTCTACAAAGTATTGACTTTAGGGGGGGTGAATAGTTATGCACGCTCAGGTTTTCTCTTTTTTTGTCTTATTTCTTGTTTGTTTCACAAGAAAAAATATTTTGCATCTTCAAAGTGGTAGGCATGTTGTGTAAATCAAATGATACAAACCCCCCCAAAAAATACATTTTAATTCCAGGTTGTAAGACAACAAAATATGAAAAATGCCAAGGGGGGGTGAATACTTTCATAAGCCACTGTATTTTAATCATTTAGCAGACTCTCTTATCGAGAGAGGCTAACAATGTTCTTACCTCGTGCGGAGGAAATGCAGCCTCATATGTCCCATTTCCCAGTAACCTATTGATACCTTCAATAGAAGAACAAACACACTTTAGCAGAAGCACTAATAGAGACTGGAAAAATAAAGTTAGAATTCAAAACATATTTATTTCCCATCCCAAGACTCAAACATTGCTAGACTCCCAATCACCATTACGCAGCGGCCTCCAATGAGGATTCTATGTAAAACGTCCACACTTTTAATAATGATTATTATAATACATTATATAAGAGAGAAGCTCAATGATGAGCTAGTTATGGTCGATGTCATTATCCCCCCGGTGTGGTGATAAAATTTTGATTAGGTTCTCAGCCTCTTGCACTAGATAATTGTGTACTCTGTTAATTTTGGGACGGAGCATAGTCTCAGAAATCCTAGTCCTAAAGCTAACTGCATTAGCTGGGTATGCTGCTGGAACATTGTTACTTGTGAGGGGTAAACCGTCTCCCTAGGGAGACTACGTGGAGTATGGTGGGTGTCTGTAGCAGGCTAGTCATAGAATAGCCTGGAATACAAAATGAGGGGTATACTACGAAAGCAGGATCAATGAGTTAGCCAGGTAACTTTGATAAACAACCAGAAATAACTTTAGAATTTTCTGATTCATTAAAAAAGCTAGACATTAGACCATGACCATGTCAAGTGCATCTTTCTAAAAAATAAAAAGTAATTTCAGAATATTTAGGCAAGTTAGCTGGCTAACTCCTTGATCCTGCTTTGTAATATACCCCTTTGATATGCTTAGTTTCAGAGAATATCAGCTTGATCACTAGAAGCTGTAGATCACTTTAAGAAGAAGTGCACTGTACATAGGCCTATGACAGACTTCCTTTAGCCATGGAGAGATAACACTTAGCTCTATTATCAATGGATGGAACGCTGAGACAATGCAGCATCGTTACCACAGAGACAACCACAGACACATAAGATCACAACGGTCAACAAGCAACACTACACGAAGGACAACATAGTAAAACAACACAATCAACATAGATATTTGTATTTTATTTTTATGTCTCACTTTAAATAATAAACTGTGTTTCTTTTTTAAATGGAGATATATTGTATTAACGTGTGTCAATGTGTCACTGTATACTACTACAGATAGTACGGGTCACTCTTGTAAAAATAAATGTTTATCTCAATCAGAATAACCTGTATAAATAAAGAGACTTCATCTCAATCAGTCTAACCTGTATAAATACATAGATTTTATCTCAATGAGTCTACCTGTATAAATAAATAAATAGATGTTATCTAAATGAGACGAACCTGTATAAATAAATAGATTTTATCTAAATGAGTCTAACCTGTATAAATAAATAGATTTTATCTAAATGAGTCTAACCTGTATAAATAAATAAATAGATTTTATCTAAATGAGACGAACCTGTATAAATAAATAGATTTTATCTAAATGAGACGAACCTGTATAAATAAATAGATTTTATCTAAATGAGTCTACCTGTATAAATAAATAGATTTTATCTAAATGAGACGAACCTGTATAAATAAATAGATTTGATCTAAATGAGTCTAACCTGTATAAATAAATAGATTTTATCTAAATGAGTCTAACCTGTATAAATAAATAAATAGATTTTATCTAAATGAGACTAACCTGCATAAATAAAGAGATTTTATCTCAATGAGATTAGCATGTATAAATAAAGATCTATGCAAAATATGAATAATCTGAAAGTAGAAAGTGTATATATATTGCTACAGGTATCCAGCTGTCTGAAAGGTAATTCTAAGTCAGTAAGACGACAGGGGATGTCAACAACATTAAGTCCAGACCGTTTCTACTGGCTCTCTGCCCAGGATCTCTGCTACAAAGAGTCTCAGAGTAAAAGGGTGCTGTTCTAGGATCAGTTTTGCATTTTAGATCAGAATGAATAAGATGACATGGACAGGAAGGATCTGATCCTAGATCAGATTGTATCAGATTATATGGAGAGGGGTGACCTGGTCCTAGATCAGCACTCCTACTCTGAAGACAAGACCGATTTTGAATACGGGCCCAAATGATGCCACCATCACATCACCAACACAGATACGCACCTTCCCAGAAGCTCACAGACTGAGAGATCAGTTTCCGGTCATGGTGACCATAATAATTTAGTAGAGACTCACAACATAGAGGAGGAGCTGTTGAGACAATGGAGGACAGAGGACGTAACTAGCAAAACGCTCTAGACAGACAGAAACACTATAGTATGTTAGTGGGGTGTAGGCGCTGTCCTATTGCTGGTTATATTGTGTTATATACACACAGACACAGTGGCGGACACGTAACTAGAAAAACGCTCTAGACTGAAACACATTAGTGGGGACTGGGGACCATTTTATTTTGGGGTTTAAGGGTTAAGGTTAAGGTGACCTTTTGCAATATATAAGAGACTTCACAATAACAAGTGCTTTCTATCATATGAAAGCATGCTTTTACTGTACACACAAACAGGTTAACATACAGACCGATATTAACAAAAAGAGGATGGACATGAACATGGGACAATACATGGATGGATAACAGCCCAACTATCCATGGAGGCAAGGCAACCTAGCCTGATCTTCCATGCAAAGTGTCTAGCCTGGTTTTCCATGCAAAGTGAAAGCTTTTATAAACGCTAATATAATAATGATATATGCCACTTAGCAGGCACTTTCATCCAAAAACTTTGTTCAATGTATTATCTAGAAGTATCTACTAGTATCTAGTAGTCATATCTAGTAGTAGCATCTAGTAGTAGTATCTAGTAGTAATATCTAGTAGTAATATAGTAGTAGTATCTAGTAGTAATATCTAGTAGTAGCATCTAGTATTAGTATCTAGTCAAATCTAGTAGTATCTAGTAGTAATATCTAGTAGTAATATAGTAGTAGTATTTAGTAGTAATATCTAGTAGTAGTATCTAATAGTAATATAGTAGTAGTATCTAGTAGTATCAAGTAGTAATATCTAGTAGTAGTATCTAGTAGTAATATAGTAGTTGTTTCTAGTATTAATATCTAGTAGTAGTATCTAGTAGTAATATAGTAGTTGTTTCTAGTATTAATATCTAGTACTAGTATCTATTAGTAATATAGTAGTTGTTTCTAGTATTAATATCAAGTAGTAGTATTTCTGGGGTGATGAATAACGCTTCACCATCTGGCAGTCCTACAGACGAATCTGGGCTAGACTGTAAACTCTCCTTCCAGACTCATATTAAACATCTCCAATCCAAAATTAAATCTAGAATTGGCTTTCTATTTCGCAACAAAGACTCCTTCACTCACGCCGCCAAACATACCCTCGTAAAACTGACTATCCTACCGATCCTCGACTTCGGCGATGTCATTTACAAAATAGCCTCCAACACTCTACTCAGCAAACTTGATGCAGTATATCACGGCGCCATCCGTTTTGTCACCAAAGCCCCATACACCACCCACCACTGCGACCTGTATGCTCTCGTCAGCTGGCCCCCGCTACATATTCGTCGCCAGACCCACTGGCTCCAGGTCATCTATAAGTCTTTGTTAGGTAAAGCTCCGCCTTATCTCAGCTCACTGGTCACGATAACAACACCCACCCGTAGCACGCGCTCCAGAAGGTATATCTCACTGGTCACCCCCAAAGCCAACTCCTCTTTGGCCGCCTTTCCTTCCAGTTCTCTGCTGCCAATGACTGGAACGAATTGCAAAAATCGCTGAAGCTGGAGACTTACATTTCCCTCACTAACTTTAAACATCAGCTATCTGAGCAGCTAACCGATCGCTGCTGCTGTACATAGCCCATCTGTAAATAGCCCATCCAATCTACCTACCTCATCCCCGTATTGTTTTTATTTACTTTTCTGCTCTTTTGCAAACCAGTATTTCTACTTGCACATCATCATCTGCACATCTATCACTCCAGTGTTAATTTGCTAAATTGTAATTACTTCGCTACTATGGCCTATTTATTGCCTCACCTTCTCATGCAATTTGCACACACTGTATATAGACTTTATTTTTTTCTATTGTGTTACTGACCGTACGCTTGCTTATTCCATGTGTAACTCTGTGTTGTTGTTTTGTGTCGCACTGCTTTGCTTTATCTTGGCCAGTTCGCAGTTGTAAATGAGAACTTGTTCTCAACTGGCCTACCTGGTTAAATAAGGGTGAAATAAAAAAATAAAAAATATATAGTAGTAGTAGTAGTAGTAGTAGTATCTAGTAGTAATATCTAGTAGTCATATCTAGTAGTAGTATATAGTAGTAGTATCTAGTAGTAGTATATAGTAGTAAAATCTAGTAGTAGTATCTAGTAGTAGTATATAGTAGTAATATCTAGTAGTAGTATCTAGTACTAGTATCTAGTAGTAATATTTAGTAGTAATATCTAGTAGTAGTATCTAGTACTAGTATCTAGTAGTAATATTTAGTAGTAATATCTAGTAGTAGTATCTAGTAGTAGTATCAAGCAGTAGTATTGGTAAGAGGAGGAATGTAAGGTAAATGTTCTAGCAAACATTGTCAACATTTTCCTGTTGCAGCTGGACACTACTAAGCAATAATCCTTTAGCATGTCTGATTCAGTGACGAGGTCGGTATCTATGTGTGTGTGTGTATGTATGTGTGTGTGTGTGTGTGTGTGTGTGTGTGTGTGTGTGTGTGTGTGTGTGTGTGTGTGTGTGTGTGTGTGTGTGTGTGTGTGTGTGTGTGTGTGTGTGTGTGTGTGTGTGTGTGCGTGTGTGTGTACGTGTATGTGTGTGTGTGTGTGTGTGTGTGTGTGCGCGTGCGTGCGTGTGTGTGTACGTGTATGTGTGTGTGATGTGTAGTTCATCCCTTGGCAGCATCAGGAGTAGGTCTCTCTGAAAAATAACGTCAGCCTCTGATTTCAGTACTACATTTTTTAGGCCACGTGCACGACCGAGGGGATTTGAAGAGGATTTGTCACTCATTTGGCACGCTCTGATCTTATTGGTTGAGGAGGCATGGAGAGGTCACAGTATTATAATATTACATAGAGCCCTTCAAAGCCAAACTCTAATGAGCAAACAAGTAACAGGGCAAACAGACAAGAGGTTTGAATGAGAGGGACAAGCCTGGTCCCAGATCTGTTTGTGCCGTCTTGTTCAAGACCATAGGAGTTGGTAAGATAGCACAAACAGATCTGAGACTAAGCTAGAGATGGATGGTGTTGGGAGAAAGGAAGGTCTGTTGATTAACCTGGTCCCCAGATCTGTTTGTGCTGTATAGCTAATGCTTTGCCTAAATATCATATCTTATCCAACTCCTATGGCCATCGCTATACAGCACAAACAGATCTGGGATCAGTCTGTGGAAGGGAGAGAAAACAACAACAACATTAGCCAGAATGATGGATAATGGAGTAGACTAGAGGGTCAGCTAGCATTGGAAGAATACCAACTACAGTGGATTACATTTTAATCAACCCCCACCAACACAACAAGTCCTGCATTATAAAATATATTATAATTGCCCCCACAACTACTCTCAAATTCCAGAGGCATAAATAAGTAACTATATCCCTGAGGCATAAATAACTAACCAACGCCACCATAAATAACTAACCAACGCCACCATTAATAACTAACCAAAGCCACCATTAATAGCTAACCAAAGCCACCATTAATAACTAAACAAAGCCACCATTAATAACTAACCAAAGCCACCATTAATCGCTAACCAAAGCCACCATTAATAACTAACCAAATACACTATTAATAACTGACCAAAGCCACCATTAATAACTAACCAAATACACTATTAATAACTGACCAAAGCCACCATTAATAACTAACCAAAGCCACCAAATTCTAAATTATAGATGTCCTCCTCTTTCCTTCCTTAGTTTCTAGAGAGCCAAATGGTATTCAACAGAATGTCCCCAAAGGATTTGAAACAGTGAGCCACGTGACAATGGACACACAGATAAATGACACAAGTTCAAACGAGACAAATGTGATCAGCAGGACAGAGGAAAACAGAAAGAAGACAGACAATTCATACGTTTCTGTAATGGGTGCGTGCTGGTGGCAGGGAAGTCAGGCACAGGAGAACGAACTTGGTATAAATGGAGTCGTTTAATAAGTGCTCACAAAACTCCGAAAACCAAAATATACAAAATAATAAAAGTGGGTACAAAACCCGTCGCACACCAGAACATAACTGCACATAACATACAATCAAACAATCACCGACAAGGACATGAGGGGAAACAGAGGGTTAAATACACTACATGTAATTGATGAGATTGGAAACAGGTGTGATGGAAGACAAGACAAATCCAATGGAAAATGAAAAATGGATCAGCAATGGCTAGAAGGTCGTTGACGTCGACCACCGAACATCGCCCGAGCACGGAGAGGGACCGACTTCGGCGGAAGTCATGACAGTTTCACTGTATTAGCTAATGCTTTCCCTTTCTTAAACATCTCGACCTTTGATCTGTATAGAGTATAATGTACTGGATATAGTAGTACTGGATATATAGCACTGGATATATAGTACTGGATATAGAGCACTGGATATATAGTACTGGATATAGAGTATTGGATATAATAGTACTGGATATATAGTACTGGATATAGTAGTACTGGATATATAGTACTGGATATAGTAGTACTGGATATAGTAGTACTGGATGTAGTAGTACTGGATATATAGTACTGGATATATAGTACTGTATATATAGTACTGGGTATAGAGTACTGGATATAGTAGCACTGGATATACTAGTACTGGATATATAGTACTGGATATAGTAGTACTGGATATAGTAGTACTGGATATATAGTACTGGATATCTAAACTCAGCAAAAAAAGAAACGTCCCTTTTTCAGGACCCAGTCTTCCAAAGATAATTCGTAAAAATCCAAATAACTTCACAGATCTTCGTAGTAAAGGGTTTAAACACTGTTTCCCATGCTTGTTCAATGAACCATAAACAATTAATGAACATGCACCTGTGGAATGGTCGTTAAGACACTAACAGCTTACAGACGGCAGGCAATTAAGGTCACAGTTATGAAAACTTAAGACACTTTCTACTGACTCTGAAAAACACCGAAAGAAAGATGCCCAGGGTCCCTGCTCCTCTGCGTGAACGTGCCTTAGGCATGCTGCAAGGAGGCATGAGGACTGCAGATGTTGCCAGGGAAATAAACTGCAATGTCCGTACTTTAAAACACCTAAGACAGCCCAACAGGGAGACAGGACGGACAGCTGATCGTCGTCGCAGTGGCAGACCACGTGTAACAACACCTGCACAGGATCGGTACATCCAAACATGACACCTGCGGGACAGGTACAGGATGGCAGAACCAACTGCCCGAGTTACACCAGGAATGCACAATCCCTCCATCAGTGCTCAGACTGTCCGCAATAGGCTGAGAGAGGCTGGACTGAGGGCTTGTAGGCCTGTTGTAAGGCAGGTCCTCATCAGACAAAACCGGCAACAACGTCGCCTATGGGCACAAACCCACAGTCGCTGGACCAGACCGGACTGGCAAAAAGTACTCTTCACTGACAAGACACGGTTTTGTCTCACCAGGGGTGATGGTCGAATTCGCGTTTATCATCGAAGGAATGAGCGTTACACCGAGGCCTGTACTCTGGAGCGGGATTGATTTGGAGGTTGCGGGTCCGTCATAGTCTGGGATGGTGTGTCACTGCATCATCGGACTGAGCTTGTTGTCATTGTAGGCAATCTCAAGTCTGTGCGTTACAGGGAAGACATCCTCCTCCCTCATGTGGTACCCTTCCTGCAGGCTCATCCTGACATGACCCTCCAGCATGACAATGCCACCAGCAATACTGCTCGTTCTGTGCGTGATTTCCTGCAAGACAGGAATGTCAGTGTTCTGCCATGGCCAACAAAGAGCCCAGATCTCAATCCCATTGAGCACGTCTGAGACCTGTTGGATCGGAGGGTGAGGGCTAGGGCCATTTCCCCCAGAAATGTCCGGGAACTTGCAGGTGCCTTGGTGGAAAAGTGGGGTAACATCTTTCGGGGTTCGTTCCTTGTTCCTTGTCAATCATTGGCTCATTTGAAAAATTAGCATTCAGACAATATCTTTAAGTAAATCAATCAAAAACCTTTATTAACGCAATTGCAGACAGAAGTTGACAACAGGAACATAACACACATGTTTCCGAGTAAGTTCTGCAAAATAGTAAAGGGTCCAAGTTATTTTATTAAGCCCGAAGTCCAGCCTTAGTGATGTCACTGCCTACGTCATTACCTTCTACTCATGAGACCAAACCCATGCCTACACAGCTATACAAACACTAGTTCCAGTGTTTTCTAAAGGCTCAGCAGTAAATGTCCACTCCCCAAGTTGATTTATAGTGGAATGTCTGACTAGTCTCTTATCTCTTTCACTCCCCTGCAGAGTTCTCTCACAGCCACACATCTCTCAGACCGTTTCTTTATAAGAGGCAGAGACTAGAAAAGACTGTGGAACAATATTAAACCTTATAATGCCTTAATATATTGTTAATCTGTAGTCTAGGACCCTATTAATGTAAGGGGGGGGGGGGGGGGGGGGGGGGGGGGGTCTTATTACCCTTCCCCTTCTAGTAATACAACATAAGCATAATCAATTATTATAATACATCAAACATTTGGTACAGCCCCTATCATGACCCCAAGGTGAACCCGACACATCTCACAGCAAGAACTGGCAAATCTGTGCAGTCCATGAGGAGGAGATGCACTGCAGTACTTAATGCAGCTGGTGGCCACACCAGATACTGACTCTTACTTTTGATTTTGACCCCCCCCCCCCCCCTTTGTTCAGGGACACATTATTCCATTTCTGTTAGTCACATGTCTGTGGAACTTGTTCAGTTTATGTCTCAGTTGTTGAATCTTGTTATGTTCATACAAATATTTACACATGTTAAGTTTGCTGAAAATAAACACAGTTGACAGTGAGAGGATGTTTCTTTTTTTGCTGAGTTTAGTACTGGATATACAGTAATACTATGATGATTGGTATTATGTACCATCACGTTGAACTGTAGTATTATTGGATTATCATTCACAGTCACTGTATTTCAGATGTGCATTGTAAAATACTGCATTTTGTTTTGTACAATGAATATTGAGTCTACACAGGGTGTTTCAAAGCCTAAGATGCAATAAGATTTAAGGACAACCCCTGATATATAAAGTAGATTACATAGATAGATAGATAGATAGATAGATAGATAGATAGATAGATAGATAGATAGATAGATAGATAGATAGATAGATAGATAGATAGATAGATAGATAGATAGATAGATAGATAGATAGATAGATAGATAGATAGATAGATAGATAGATAGATAGATAGATAGATAGATAGATAGATAGATAGATAGATAGATAGATAGATAGATAGATCTAGAATGTAGCTCCGTACCCATCTTAGACTTCCCGTCCTCATACTTGGTGCGTTGGAGAACATGGTGGACTATTCTGCTTCTGGTGGAGTTGGAGAAGAACGTATGTCTGTTGTTGATGGTAAAACTGAGAGAAGAGAGTAAAAGAAACAAAGAAGTCATCATTGTCTTTTATAGCAAACGGAGGACGTGGGAATAGAACCCTGGTCACTGGCGTGAAAGGCAGTCCCACTATGCATCGCCCCAATAGGGTTAACCCACTTGGGGGGAATTGGAAAGTGGCTCATTAGCAAGGATTTGCTAAAGAATTATCATAGAGTATACATTATCATCCATTGATAGGTTACTTTCTTTTTTGTAATCAGTTACAGTTACTAGTTACCTGTCCCAAATTTTAATCAGTAACGTAATTTTAGGATTACCCAAACTCAGTAATGTAATTGGATTACTTTCAGTTACTTTATGATTACTTTCCCCCTTAACAGGCATTAGAATAAGACAAAAAAGATCCATCAAAATGGATTTGGTGTGTTGTCATAGTGGTCTCTGACTTGTGGTCAGACTCGCTCAGGTGGAACATACTTAAACTTGGGATTTTCTCAACGCTGAATTGAGCTGAGGAGATGAAAACAAACTGGCAGAAAGAGCTGAGGAGATGAAAACAAAATGGCAGAACGAGCTGAGGAGATGAAAACAAAATGGCAGAATGAGATTAGGAGATGAAAACAAAATGGCAGAATGAGATGAGATGAAAACAAAATGGCAGAAGGAGATGAGGAGATGAAAACAAAAGAGAAAGGGAGAGTAGGGGTTGTCATAACAGAACCAGTTACCGCTGCTGTAGGCTTTATCATGTCCTCCTCTACTCTCCAATGCAGCCTATACAAACACACATTATAGAATACAAATAACCCAGTCTATCTATTCTATCCCTATTCACAAGCTGTTAGAGCTGTGTGTGTGTGTGTGTGTGTGTGTGTGTGTGTGTGTGTGTGTGTGTGTGTGTGTGTGTGTGTGTGTGTGTGTGTGTGTGTGTGTGTGTGTGTACGTGTGTGTGTGTGTGTGTGTGTGTGTGTGTGTGTGTAACCCACTGGTGCATGCGTGCCCTACTGAACGGGGCTGTGTTAGGGTTAGGTTAGGGGGTTGAGGTAAGGGTTAATGTTAGGGGGTTAAGGTAAGGGTTAGGTTTAGGTTAGGGGTTGAGGTAAGGGTTAGGGTTAGGTTAGGTTAGGTTAGGTTAGGTTAGGTTAGGTTAGGGGGTTAAGGTAAGGGTTAGGGTTAGGTTAGGTTAGGGGGTTGAGGTAAAGGTTAAGGTTAGGGGGCTGAGGTAAGGGTTAGGTTAGGGGGTTGAGGTAAGGGTTAGAGTTAGAGTTAGGTTAGGGTGTTGTGGTAAGGGTTAGGGTTAGGTTAGGGGGTTGAGGTAAGGGTTAGGCTTAGGTTAGGGTGTTGAGGTGAGGGTTAGGGTTAGGGTTAGGTTAGGGGGTTGAGGTAAGGGTTAGGGTTAGGTTAGGAGGTTGAGGTAAGGGTTAGTTTATGGGGTTGATGTAAGGGTTAGGGTTAGGTTAGGGGGTTGAGGTAAGGGTTAGGATTAGGTTAGGGGGTTGAGGTAAGGGTTAGGGTTAGGAGGTTGAGGTATAGAACCTACTGGTGCATGCGTGCCCTGCTGAACGGGGCTGTATAGCAGTCTGTCTCCTCTAGGTCATGTAAGGGTTAGGGTTAGGGGGTTGAGGTAAGGGTTAGGGTTAGGAGGTTGAGGTATAGAACCTACTGGTGCATGCGTGCCCTGCTGAACGGGGCTGTATAGCTGTCTGTCTCCTCTAGATCAGGTAAGGGTTAGGGTTAGGTTAGGAGGTTGAGGTAAGGGTTCGTTTATGGGGTTGAGGTAAGGGTTAGGGTTAGGTTAGGGGGTTGAGGTAAGGGTTAGGATTAGGTTAGGGGGTTGAGGTAAGGGTTAGGTTAGGGGGTTGAGGTATAGAACCTACTGGTGCATGCGTGCCCTGCTGAACGGGGCTGTATAGCAGTCTGTCTCCTCTAGGTCAGGTAAGGCCTCTTTGTCCAGCTTCATGGGGTTCCTGGGTAACCAGCTCTTTATCTGACGACACCTCAGATGGAACCGGCTGCAGGGAGAAACAACAGAAAATACAGGATTAAAGAATGAATTACAAGGATTATCCTAGAGACTGTTGTGTTTGCTCAGTGATAAAAATGAGCAATTAGCCTGGCTCAACCAGAGTAAACTGACTCACATTAGTGTCACAATGACATACATTTACTGTTTATACTTTCTACACAAACAGTATGCTATAGTCCTATAATTACAACGGTCTTCCTAAACATCTCTGTATGGAGACTGCATTATTATGATTCATTTGTTTTGCAGAAACGTTACTTTATTCAGGGTGACTTATTGGGCTTAACAGAGCTTAAATCGCACATTCTTACACACAACAGAACAGGTTTAAATAGAAGGATAAACTAATCCTGAACTAATTAATAAAATCCTGATTTAAGTCCTCTGGGGTAGAGCTAGATGACAGTTTGACCCTTTCACCCTCTGTGATTAAATGACAGTTAACCTCTTCCATGCTTTGTTTAGAGAGTACAGAAGTACTCAGAAGGGGGAGATAGGCAAGTAACTCTCTGATGGCCGATGATGGCTACATCTTAAAATAACAGCCAGATCATCTAACTCCCTGACAGCCGATGATGGCTACATCTTAAAATAACAGCCAGATCATCTAACTCCCTGACGGCCGATGATGGCTACATCTTAAAATAACAGTCAGATCATCTAACTCCCTGACGGCCGATGATGGCTACATCTTAAAATAACAGCCAGATCATCTAACTCCCTGACGGCCGATGATGGCTACATCTTAAAATAACAGCCAGATCATCTAACTCCCTGACGGCCGATGATGGCTACATCTTAAAATAACAGCTAGATCATCTAACTCCCTGACGGCCGATGATGGCTACATCTTAAAATAACAGCTAGATCATCTAACTCCCTGACGGTCGATGATGGCTACATCTTAAAATAACAGCCAGATCATCTAACTCCCTGACGGCCGATGATGGCTACATCTTAAAATAACAGCCAGATCATCTAACTCCCTGACGGCCGATGATGGCTACATCTTAAAATAACAGCTAGATCATCTAACTCCCTGACGGCCGATGATGGCTACATCTTAAAATAACAGCCAGATCATCTAACTCCCTGACGGCCGATGATGGCTACATCTTAAAATAACAGCCAGATCATCTAACTCCCTGACGGCCGATGATGGCTACATCTTAAAATAACAGCTAGATGCTCTCATCTAGAACAGAGTCACTCCAGCTGTGCTGAATGCTGACGATTGTGTATTTCATTAGAAGTGCTCTGCAGTGCTCAGCCAGTCAGCTCAGCAGCACACTGTGGCTGAACTTTACGATCATACTGAAAGTCCACATACCTGCCCATAGCTTTGCTCTTCCAATCCGTAAAGTAACTTTTTTTTCTGAAAGATATATAACAATAAATTAGATATTGTGGGATGGGTGGAAGAATCCAACAGATCAAGCCATACAAATAGACCCAATGCTTTATAGAACGTGCTGTTGTTATAGATGTTTATGAGCAGTTATTAACGCTTATGTCGTGCATTATAATGCATTATGTATATTGCTCATAAACCTTATAAATGTGTTTATAATGCATTATGAAGAAGGTATTCATAGGAAGTGCTACCTGAATGGCATTCTGATATTCATCTGCTCAGCGTATTTACAGAGAGTGTCCCACGGAGCATGGATCTTCACAAACATGATGTCGGTGTTGGTCAGAGACGGCTTTAGAGGGCACAAAACTAGAAATTAGCTTGTGACAAAAACAAATATCTAACAATCTGATGACGATATTTGAGAAAATACTCACGAGTGCCACAGCACTTATTATTTACCAAATAGCTGAATAAAAGCTGTAAAAACAAATTCAAGGCATTGTCAAAAAATGGGCTTCAGACTAGTTTCTGTAACCAGATACAAAGACAAAGAGAAACTTTGTCATTAATACAGAGCTGAAGGGAGAATATGGGAAAGAGTATGTACTATATTCATGTAGTTATAGCATACAGTAGCAGAGTATGTACTATATTAATGTAGTTGTAGTATACAGTAGTAATGTACTATATTAATGTAGTTATAGTATACAGTAGTAGAGTATGCACTATATTAATGTAGTTATAGTATACAGTAGTAATGTACTATATTAATGTAGTTGTAATATACAGTAGTAATGTACTATATTAATGTATTTGTAGTATACAGTAGTAATGTAAAATATTAATGTAGTTGCAGTATACAGTAGTAATGTACTAAATTAATGTAGTTATAAAATACAGTAGTAATGTACTATATTAATGTAGTTGTAGTATACAGCAGTAATGTATTAAATTAATGTAGTTATAGCATACTGTAGTAATGTACTTTATTAACGTAGTTGTAGTATACAGTAGTAATGTACTATATTAATGTAGTTGTAGTATACAGTACTATAGTATTTACAATAATAATGTAATTGTGGTTTACAGTAGTAGAATATGTAAAATGTTTTACATTTTAGTCATTTAGCAGACGCTCTTATCCAGAGCATACATTTCATACATTTTTTTCCATTCTGGCCCCCCGTGGGAATCGAACCCACAACCCTGGCGTTGCACACACCATGCTGGCGTTGCAAACACCATGCTCTGTCAACTGAGCCACAGGGAAGGCTGTATTAATGTATACTATATTAATGTAGTTGTTGTATACAGTAGTAATGTAGAATCTTAATGTAGTTGTAGTATACAGTAGTAATGTGCTACATTAATGGCATTGTAGTAGAAAGCAGTAATGTACTACATTGACTCGGCCTCCCCCCCTCCCCCCCTCCCCCACTGTCTTTGAGGTGGGTGAGGCTGAGTCAAGACCAAGACAAGAGGGGGAGGCTGAGTCAAGACCAAGACAAGAGGGGGGGCGAGTCAAGACCGAGACCGTAGGGGGGGCCGAGTCAAGACCAAGACTGGGAGGTGGACAAGACCATGACCCCAAAAATGTGAGTCCATTTCAAGACCATAATAAGAGTTCAAAAATATCCAGTATTTCTGTGTTCATCTTTTTAGATTCTTTAGAGAAATAGAGCCACTCTGGAGATCGCACTAGAGACCGAGACACTCAATATGTGGACTGGAGTACAACGACACCAGGTATTTCCTGTATACTATAGTATATCAGAGCATGTAGGTCTACCCTACCTCTTTCTCCAGCATTAGCCCCTCAGCTCTCAGGTTCCTTTCAAAGGTGACTCTCTTTTCCACCAGAGGACTGGACTTCTTATACACCAGGATGTAATCGATACGCTTCTTCCCATCTCTGAACAGCAGACCGGACGGCTGCCCCGGGTTGGTCCCCTATGGAAATATGTTTTTATCAATAATACTGATTAGGGTACCTACATAAGGCATTCACAACCCATTCATAAGCTGCATAACTGTGAGATATTGAAAAAGATTGGTGCAATATCATTCGGGTTATTGTGTGAGGGTGTGTGTGTGTGTGTGTGTGTGTGTGTGTGTGTGTGTGTGTGTGTGTGTGTGTGTGTGTGTGTGTGTGTGTGTGTGTGTGTGTGGGTGTCTGTGTGTGTCTATGTGTGTGTGTGTGTATGTGTCTACGTGTGTGTGTCTATGTGTGTGTCTATGTGTGTGTGTGTGTCTGTGTGTGTGTGTGTGTGTGTGTGTGTGTGTGTGTGTGTGTGTGTGTGTGTGTGTGTGTCTATGTCTGTGTGTCTGTGTGTGTGTGTGTGTGTGTGTGTGTGTGTGTGTGTGTGTGTGTGTGTGTGTGTGTGTGTGTGTGTGTGTGTGTGTGTGTGTGTGTGTCTATGTGTGTGTGTGTGTGTGTGTGTGTGTGTGTGTGTGTGTGTGTGTGTGTGTGTGTGTGTGTGTGTGTGTGTGTGTGTGTGTGTGTGTGTGTGTGAGCATACACATGCATGGGGTACCTGAAGCGAATCTACGCGTGCCTCTAATTTAGCTCGGGTGGCAGGTTTCTGAATGAGAAACGACTCGTCTGTCCTTCCTGCCTCGTACGTACTAGCTTCTGCCTCCTCCTCGTAGTGGTCCTTGACAGCTTCTGCCAGACCTAGACAGACCGAACGAGCAGTGGTCAGGACATGTTGTTACTGTAGGTATAAAAGGTAATGCTTGAACATTGCTATTCCTTCTATACATAACGGTCCTTCACAGCTTCTGCCAAAGACAGACAAACACAGTACACGAGGTGGTGAAGTGGACAGGACAGGGAGTACAGTACTAGACTGTGCCGGTTAGCAAACCCTATGATCCCCATATGCCTACACTATGTTGTTGCTTTAGGAATTGCAGTCACAACCTTAGCATTGTTAGTGCTGCACTCTAACCAACTGGTAATGTAGTTACCTGTATTTGTTTGGCTTCAATCAAATCTAATCACATTGTATTGGTCACATACACATGGTTAGCAGATGTTATTGCGAGTGTAGTGAAATGCTTGCGCTTCTAGTTCCCAACAGTGCAGCAATATCTAACAAGTAATATCTAACAATTCCACAACAAATACCCAATACACACAAATCGAAGTAAAGGAATGGAATAAGAATATATAAATATAAGGATGAGCAATGTAAAAGAGGCATAGACTAAGATGCAATAGATTTTATAGAATACGGTATATACATATGTGTCACGTCCTGACCAGTAAAGGGGTTATTTGTTGTATTAGTTTGGTCAGGACGTGGCAGGGGGTGTTTGTTTAGAGTGTTTCAGGGTTTGTTGGGCTATGTGTTTTGTAGAGGGGTGTTTGATTAGAGTGTTCCGGGGTTTTGGTTTATGTTCTATGTTAGTATATTTCTATGTTCTAGTCTAGTCTTTCTAGTTCTATGTTTAGTTTATTGATTTGTCCTTCAATTGGAGGCAGCTGTTCCTCGTTGCCTCTGATTGAAGGTCCTATGTATAGGGGTGTTTTGGTTACGGGAATTGTGGGTAGTTATTTCCTGTTTAGTGTATGTAGCACCTGACGGGACTGTTTAGTGGCGTTCGTTCGTTTTTGTATACGTGTTTCTTCTGGTTTTTCCTTCTTTTATAATAAATAAGAAGATGAGTATACATTTTCCCGCTGCACCTTGGTCTACTTCATACGACACCCGTTACAATATGAGATGACTAATGCAAGATATGTAAACATAAAAAATAAATCATTCTCTCTACTATTATTCTGACATTTCACATTCTTAAAATAAATTGGTGATCCTAACTGACCTTAAACATGGAAGTTTTACTAGGATTAAATGTCAGGAATTGTGAAAAACTGAGTTTTAACGTATTTGGCTACGGTGTATGTAAATTTCCTACTTCAACTGTACATATGAGATGAGTAGTGAAAGATATGCAAACATTATTAAAGTGAACTTTATAACAATCAATGTCATGTATGGAGGTGGGAGAAAGATCAGTGTTAATTCTGTGAAGCGTTTCTACTCTGGGCCTGCGTCCCAAATGACACCCTATTCCCTAAAAAGTGGTGCACTACTGTTGACCAAAGTGTCCATAGAGCTCTGGTCTAAAGTAGTGCACTACATAGGGAATAGGGAGCCATTTGGGACACCACCCCTATGGAAGCATCAGGGGGAAAGGATGAGTGGGAGTTCAAAGCTAAATCATGTCAGTCGTTCTGCCATCGCCAGAGTCTGAAAGAAGCCTGGAAAGTTTTATCTGTTTTCTTTAATCCAAACGAGGGGGGGATTTTCAGACAGAGCTCAGATCTTTTGGATCCTCTCATATCTTTAGCGATGACCCAAACGTGATCTCGAGAGACGGGGAACGTTAGTTCCACGAGTCCTGCATCATGATCGTATTTTTAACTAGCCTTCTCCCAGATCTGACGGCACAAACGGATCTGACACCAGGGTATATTTTTCTCTGCTCGGATCGTGCTCAGAATAGACAGAGGCTGTTACCTAGACAGTGCACTACTTTCGACCAGAGCCCTAGGTGCAAAGTAGTGCACTATGTAGGGGAATAGGGTGCAATTTGGGATGCACAAAGACTTCTGAGTCATGCTAAACTACTCATTTGAACGTGAATGGTCTTTTGAGTGAATTCTCCTACTGCTACACATTTCATCGTTAGAGGTGAATGATTTTTTTCTTCTCCCTACTGCAGTGACATTTAACTACTCCACAGAGTCTCAATGTGGTATGTTTTTCACCACACCGCTGCATAATTTTCCCCTCAGTGGTGACAGCCTTCATCGGCAGCCGCCACATTACACCTCCCTACCTCCTGAAGCTGTCTCACAATCATTTCAAATTCATATTATGTGTAAGCAGTCACTGTCACTATGAAAATCTATGTAAAAATAGTAGATTTTGTAATGGTTCTGGATGGTGGTTCATTAACCCTTATGTCTAAGCATAACCTTTGGATCTGCCAATTGAATATCCACTTCATATTTTCTAATACGGTACATAATAGAAGTATACAGTCGGCCAACAATGAATAAAACCCCTATAACATGTTATCACAGGGGTTCAAGCAACAACAACAAAAATCCCATGACTGAAACTTAAGTCGATCTCAGGTCGATTGTCTGCGGGGGGGGGCAAAATGACCATCAAGCTTTTAGGGAAAGAGGATCAATTTTGTACATGATTACCAATTCCAGTCACCTTGCTTAGGGATTATTTTTTATGTAGAAGGACTGCGAAGCTCAGTTCTGGAGACTTTAAAATGGACATTCTACTCCAAAATGATATTTTTTTTTTTAAATGATGATGCCAACATCATCTAAAATATAATTTCCACCTCCAGAAATGAGTCCAATAACATATTGGAAAAAAAATATATATAAATATTATCATCAGATGTGCTATTAGCAATAGGCATTATTACCTGTAACCCAACTGATGCAGCATAGTGACTATAAATAGAAAGACAGAAGCATGGGATTGGTCCATCTGCATTTACCCCATTGGACACAATGATATGTATAAACCCTGGATGACTGACAGGGGGCGCTGTACTGAAGCCACCGCACAGCCATCTTAGTTCTCCTCATTTGTAAAACATGTTTGGAAGCTATATATAAATACATTTATTAATGTTTAGTCTACATTCTTTTTTGACACCTTTATTCTATTACAGACACTTTAATGCATACTTTTAAATTAGATTATGTGAGCTAAACATACAAATAATCTTTAAAGTCTTATTTTCAGAGAGTACTAATGTTACTGTCTGACCTACAACAAGAACAATTCTTAAATACATGTAATTTTGTCCTTGAAACATTTCATTGAAATACTGTAGAATTCCATTCATTCCTATTCCTATGGTGGACTGCTCCTACTGGGGAGTACCAATATGGCCAACCGGTGGCGTCAAAGCCTCTCAATGGCCAATACATAGCATCAGAAAAACAGGGATTATATACATCATTCATTGGACACAACATCCTGATTGTTATTATTCGTTATTATTTTGAAATTATTATTAATTATTATTCACTCAAATGTTTTAATTTTGTTGGTTTCTGGCCAACAGTATCTGCACACCTGCTCGTCGAACATTTCATTACAAAATCATGGTCATTAATATAGAGTTGGTCCCCCCCCTTTGTTGCTATAACAGTCTCCACTCTTCTGGAAAAGCTTCCCACTAGATGTTGGAACATTGCTGCGGGGACTTGCTTCCATTCAGCCACAAGAGCATTAGTGAGATCAGGCACTGATGTCGGGCGATTGGGCCTGCCTCGCAGTCGACGTTCCAATTCATCCCAAAGGTGTTTGATGGGGTTGAGGTCAGGGCCAGTCAAGTTCTTCCACACAGATCTAAAAAACAAATGTATGTATGGACCTCGCTTTGTGCACGGGGGCATTGTCATGCTGAAACAAGAAAGGGCCATCCCTTGGCACTATGCATTGGGGCATAGTGCCAAACCCAGATTTGTCCATCGGACTGCCACATTGTGAAGCGTGATTCATCACTCCAGAGAACGCATTTCCACTGCTCCAGAGTCCAATGGTGGCAAGCTTTACACCACTCCAGCCGACGCTTGGCATTGCGCATGGTGATTATAGGCTTGTGTACGGCTGGTCGGCTATAGAAACCCATTTCATGAAGCTCCCGACAAACAGTTTTTGTGCTGATGTAACCGGTGTGAAATTGCTAGCTAGTTGGCGGGGTGCGAGCTAATAGCGTTTCAATCGGTGACGTCACTCGCTCTGAGACCTTGAAGTAGGTGTTCCCCTTGCTGTGCAAGGGCCACGGCTTTTGTGGAGCGATGGGTAACGATGCTTCGTGGGTGTCAGTTGTTGATGTGTGCAGAGGGTCCCTGGTTCGAGACTAGGTAGGGGCGAGGAGAGGGACGGAAGCAAAACTGTTACACTGACATTGCTTCCAGAGGCAGTTTGGAACTTGGTAGTGAGTGTTGCAACAGAGGACAGATGATTTTTACAAGCTTCAGCCCTTGGCGGTCCCGTTCTGTGAGCTTGTGTGGCCTACCACTTCGTGGCTAAGCCGTTGTTGCTCCTAGACATTTCCACAGCTCTAGCAGAGCAGAAATTTGACAAACTGACCTGTTGGAAAGGTGGTATTGTAAGTCACTGAGCTCTTCAGTCACTGAGCTCTTCAGTATGGGCCATTCTACTGCCAATGTTTGACTATGGAGATTGCATGGTTGTGTGCTCAATTTTATACACCTGTCAGCAACGGGTGTGGCTGAAATATACTTTTGTCCATGTAGTGTTTGTCATTGCCCTTTTAAGACGCCATTGCCCCTGTAAGAGATATGTTGCGTCTAAAGGGAAAGGGAAAGGGGGATACCTAGTCAGTTGTACAACTGAATGCATTCAACTGAAATGTGTCTTCCGCATTTAACCCAACACCTCTGAATCAGCCATGCATTAATCATGCCACCCCCTCAATTTTAGGAGTAGAAAAATAAACGTGGCAGCAATGGAAAGCTGGGATCCCCATCCAAAACTTCTTTCAAAAGTGATTTTCCTGCGATTGCATTCAGAATTGTCATAAACAAATCTTACATGACGGTACATTAAGTACCAGTCTATTCAGTGGATTATGTATTTATCATATGATGAACAGTAAACAGTCCATGATAAACAGTAGAAATTATAGTGCAGAGAGAGGACCATCAATATATGTCATGATGCTGTGGCTGACAGTGTTAATGGTCTCCCATTGCATCACACCTACAATGACCTCGTTAGACGATAATGGTCTCCCCCTGCATCAACCTACAATGACCTCGTTAGACGATAATGGTCTCCCCCTGCATCAACCTACAATGACCTCGTTAGATGATAATGGTCTCCTCCTACATCACACCACAATGACCTCGTTAGACGATAATGGTCTCCCCCTGCATCAACCTACAATGACCTCATTAGACGATAATGGTCTCCCCTGCATCAACTTACAATGACCTCATTAGACGATAATGGTCTCCCACTGCATCACACTACAATGACCTCGTTAAACGATAATGGTCTCCCCCTGCATCACACCACAATGACCTCGTTAAACGATAATGGTCTCCCCCTGCATCACACCACAATGACCTCGATTGACGATAATGGTCTCCCCCTGCATCACACTACAATGACCTCGTTAGACGATAATGGTCTCCCCCTACCTCAACCCTCTACGGCCTCATTAGAACTAGTGTTGTGGGTTTACTTCCTGCAGGAATCACATACACAATAAAACTGCATGCACTGTAGTAACGGCACTGCAAGTCACTGTGGATAAAAGCGTCTGCTGCTTTTATTTTTGGTGTTTATACATGTATAGATCTCCGTCAGGCTGTGGGGGGACAGAGACAGACGGACGGACAGACAGACAGCCCAATCAACCAACTGACCGACCGATCGACCAACTGACCGACCGACTGATCGACCAGCTGACCGACCAGCTGACCGACCGACTGACTGACCTGTCTTGGAGGAGATGAGGGTGCAGGAAGTGCTGTGACTGTGGGTCAGAGGTTGGGTGTGTTGTGCCTGGATCTGGCAGTGGTCCTGGGCCTGGTGCTGTAGCCAGGGGTCAGCCAGCTGGGCCTGGTCCTGAACCTGGAGTTGAGGCACTGACTGCAGATGGTCCTGAGGTTAGAGGTGGAAGAAGACATATATTTAGTTGAGAATCGCGATTAAAATATAAAATCTAGGTTAAAAGAATACTAGAAAAGACTATAAAAACAGTAGAACGAGGAGCGGAAGCAGGGCGGTAGCTCCACCCCTCTCTTTGCATGTTAAGTGCAAGTCTAAATGAGAAAGATGTTAAATCTAACTTTGGGATTGAAATTGGAATTTGGTTTTACTTTCTGAATTGACTGGTCAACACTGATCGTGACCTAATTATCGTGATAAAAATCCCTGCCTGTGGGTGTGTCTGGGGCTTGTCGTCGGGGGTGAGGGGCATGGACAGGAAGTGGTTGATGTTCTGTGGGTGGGTTTGGCTCTGGGCCAGGCAGGGCAGGCTACGACGGGACGGCTTCAGGGTCTTCTCCTTCAGGATCTCACTGATGCTTGTGTGCATACCTGGAGGGAAAGAGAGAGGGAGAGAGAGATTAATGAATGAATTAATTGAATTGTCCAATGTGAATCAGAGTCTTTGCTCTCTTGTGTTGTTCCCCTAACCCGGACACCATCATAGGCTGGGAGCAGCACTGGGTCAGCTGCTTGGGTTAAGTTGCTCAAGGGCACAATGGCAGTAATCAATGGCAGTAAGCCAATGGCAGTAGTCAATTGTAGTAGTCAATGACAGTAGTCAATTATAGTTGTCAATGGCAGTAGTAAATGGCAGTAGTCAATGGCAGTAGTTAATTGTAGTAGTCAATGGCAGTATGTCACGTCCTGACCAGTAAAGGGGTCTATTTGTTATTGTAGTTTGGTCAGGACGTGGCAGAGGGTATTTGTTTTCATGGTTTTGTGTACGTGTTTAGATAGAGGGATATTTTGTGTAGAGTGTTTCTGGGGTTTTTGGTGTAAGTGTCGATGTAGAGGGGGTAGTTGATTTAGGTGGTTCGGGGTGTTGGGTATGTTCTTGTGTTTGTATTTCTAAGGGGCTGTTCTAGTTTTGTATTTCTGTGTTGGCCTGGTATGATTCTCAATCAGGAACAGCTGTACATCGTTGTTGCTGATTGAGAGTCATACTTAGGTCGCCTGTTTTCACCTGTTAGTTTGTGGGAGATTGTGTTGTGTATAGCTTTGTGCCTTACTGGCCTGTTATTCGTCGTTGTGTTTCGTATACGTGTTTGTTTTGGGTTTTTCCTTCTTTGTCCGTAATAAAGAAGATGAGTGTACATATTCCCGCTGCGTTTTGGTCCTCTCCTTACGACTACCATGACACAGTAGTTAATGGCAGTAGTCAATGGCAGTTGTTAATAATGGCAGTAGTTAATGGCAGTAGTTAATGGCAGTAGTTAATAATAGCAGTAGTTAATGGCAGTAGTTAATAATGGCAGTAGTTAATGGCAGTAGTTAATGGCAGTAGTTAATAATAGCAGTAGTTAATGGCAGTAGTTAATGGCAGTTGTTAATAATGGCATTAGTTAATGGCAGTAGTTAATGGCAGTTGTTAATAATGGCAGTAGTTAATGGCAGTTGTTAATAATGGCAGTAGTTAATGGCAGTTGTTAATAATGGCAGTAGTTAATGGCAGTTGTTAATGGCAGTTGTTAATGGCAGTAGTTAATAATAGCAGTAGTTAATGGCAGTAGTTAATGGCAGTAGTTAATAATGGCAGTAGTTAATGGCAGTAGTTAATGGCAGTTGTTAATGGCAGTTGTTAATGGCAGTAGTTAATAATGGCAGTAGTTAATGGCAGTAGTTAATGGCAGTTGTTATTAATGGCAGTAGTTAATGGCAGTAGTTAATGGCAGTTGTTAATAATGGCAGTAGTTAATGGCAGTAGTTAATGGCAGTTGTTAATAATGGCAGTAGTTAATGGCAGTAGTTAATGGCAGTTGTTAATAATGGCAGTAGTTAATGGCAGTAGTTAATAATGGCAGTAGTTAATGGCAGTAGTTGGCACCCTGAGATTCTGATACCATCAACCCTCTAATTGCCTTATTTTCCCTTTGGGTTTGAACCAGCATTCCCCCAGTTACTGTCCTGCTGTTACCACCGCCCCTCTGAGAGGAGAGAGGGGGAGGTGTCGGAGAGACAGTGAGTGGATAGGAGGAGGGGGGAATGACTCCAATCACTCAGGGGTCCCTCCTGTCAAGGAGTCAGGGTGTCATGGTGACACGATGACATGGTGTCATGGTGACATGGTGACACGATGACATGGTGTCATGGTGACATGGTGACACGATGACATGGTGCTATGGTGTCATGGTGAAATAGTGTCATGGTGTCATGGTGAAATGGTGTCATGGTGTCATGGTGTCATGGTGTCATGGTGAAATAGTGTCATGGTGTCATGGTGAAATGGTGTCATGGTGTCCAGGTGTGTCATGGTGTCATGGAAACATGGTGACATGGTGTCATGGTGTCCGGGTGTGACATGGTGTCATGGTGTCATGGCGACATGGTGACACAGTGTCATGGTCACATGGTGTCATACTTCAAGTAGGAGTGTATTACCGTCAGTGTACCCTCAAACCTCCCATCAAATCACATACCAACACAATACTACTTCATGTAGGAGTACATCAGCATCAGAGCCGTACATCTACTACTACCCTCCCATCAGCATCAGTATACACTCAGTGACCAGTTTATTAGGTACACCGCCCCGTTCACGAAAATGGTTCGCTCCTACAGACAGTCACATGGCCGTGGCTTGCTACTCTATATAAAGCAGGCAGACAGGCATTGAGGCATTCAGTTACTGTTTGATTGAACGTTAGAATGGGAAAAACTGGTGACCTAAGCAACTTTGAGCGTGGTATGATCGTCGGTGCCAGGTGCACCGGTTCCAGTATCTCAGAAACAGCTGGTCTCCTGGGATTTTCACGCACGACAGTGTCTAGGGTTTACTGAGAACGGTGAGACAAACAGAAAAACATCCAGTCAGCACCAGTCCTGTGGGTGAAAAACAGCTTGTTGATGAGAGGTGGAAGGAGAATGGCAGGAATCATGCAAGCTAACAGACGAGCCACAAACAGACACATTAAGGTACAGTACAACAGTGGTGTGTAGAACAGCATCTCAAAACACACAACTCGACGGTCCTTGTCGTGGATGGTTATTACAGCAGACGCCCACACTGGGTTTCACTCCTATCAGCTAAAAACAAGAAGAAGTGGCTCCAGTGGACACGCCATCACCAACACCGCACAAATGAGGAGTGGAAAAACATTACCCGGTCCGACAGATACCAGTTCCTGTTACGTCATGCTGATGGCAGAGTCAGGATTTGGCATAAGCAGCATGAGTCCATGGACCTGTCCTGCCTGGTGTTAACGGTACAGGCTGGTAGTGGTGGTGGTGTAATGGTGTGGGAATGTTTTCCTGGAACACGTTAGGTCCCTTGATACCATTTACATTTACATTTTACGTCATTTAGCAGACACTCTTATCCAGAGCGACTTACAAATTGATGCATTCACCTTATGATATCCAGTGGAACAACCACTTTACAGTAGTACATCTATATTTTTTGGGGGGGGAGTGTATGCATTGCAAACTAGCGAGAATGTTCAGCTAATTATAACAGTTATTTAAATTACAGAATCAGGGCCAGTATTGTCACAGTAGGAGTGCTGATATAGGATACATTTTACCTTAATTTAGATGACTCATAATGAATACGATTATATGGATTAGAGGGGACCTAATCCTAGATCAGCACTCTGACCAGCACTAATTATAAAAGCAATATTTTATTATCTCATGTTATTATCATGGATGTTACAGGCAGCGGTCAGCTGCAAGGTTATTCTGACATCACAGAGATGAGTGTGTGAACGGATGAAGAAATCATAGACTGTAATCCCAAATGGCACCCTATTCCCTACATAGTGTACTACTTTAGACCAGAGCCTATTGGCACCCTATTCCCTATATATAGTGCACTACTTTAGACCA
The DNA here is from genome assembly GCF_965601325.2 of Salmo salar. Lineage (NCBI taxonomy): Eukaryota > Metazoa > Chordata > Actinopteri > Salmoniformes > Salmonidae > Salmo > Salmo salar. The sequence goes on from NC_138313.1 coordinate 46,190,661, forward strand.
GAGCCTATTGGCACCCTATTCCCTATATATAGTGCACTACTTTAGACCAGAGGCCCTATGGACCCTGATTAAAAGTACTGCACTACATCAGGAATAGGGTTCCCTTTGGGACACAGACAATGACCCCCCCCCCCCTCAGTGCCTGCCATTTTATTTAACGTCCTCAGACCAGACACAGTGATACTGTCTGACTCTACCATCCTACCAGACACAGTGATACTGTCTGACTCTACCATCCTACCAGACACAGTGATACTGTCTGACTCTACCATCCTACCAGACACAGTGATACTGTCTGACTCTACCATCCTACCAGACACAGTGATACTGTCTGATTCTACCATCCTACCAGACACAGTGATACTGTCTGACTCTACCATCCTACCAGACACAGTGATACTGTCTGACTCTACCATCCTACCAGACACAGTGATACTGTCTGACTCTACCATCCTACCAGACACAGTGATACTGTCTGACTGTACCATCCTACCAGACACAGTGATACTGTCTGACTCTACCATCCTACCAGACACAGTGATACTGTCTGACTGTACCATCCTACCAGACACAGTGATACTGTCTGACTCTACCATCCTACCAGACACAGTGATACTGTCTGACTCTACCATCCTACCAGACACAGTGATACTGTCTGACTCTACCATCCTACCAGACACAGTGATACTGGTGTAACTAATTAAAACATGTACAGAGTCATTCAATAGCTAATTAACATCATAAATGAGCAGCGATGAAAGCACTTTCCTCATTCCATCCTTCACTCTATTCATTATAACCAGGCCCCCCTTTTTCCTGACACGTTTAGAGTGAAATGTCTTAGACCGCGTCCCAAATAGAATCCTTCACTCACGCTGCCAAACATACCCTCGTAAAACTGACCATCCTACCGATCCTCGACTTCGGCGATGTCATCTATAAAATAGCCTCCAACACTCTACTCAACAAATTGGATGCAGTCTATCACAGTGCCATCCGTTTTGTCACCAAAGCCCCATACACTACCCACCACTGCGATCTGTACGCTCTCGTTGATTGGCCCTCGCTTCATACTCGTCGCCAAACACACTGGCTCCAGGTCATCTACAAGTCTTTGCTAGGTAAAGCCCCGCTTTATCTCAGCTCACTGGTCACCATAGCAGCACCCACTCGTAGCACGCGCTCCAGCAGGTATATCTCTGGTCACCCCCAAAGCCAATTCCTCCTTTGGTCGCCTTTCCTTCTCTGCTGCCAATGACTGGAACGAACTACAAAAATCTCTGAAACTGGAAACACTTATCTCCCTCACTAGCTTTAAGCACCAGCTGTCAGAGCAGCTCACAGATCACTGCACCTGTACATAGCCCATCTGTAAACAGCCCATCTATCTACTTCATTCCCATACTGTTATTTATTTATTTATTTATCTTGCTCCTTTGCACCCCAGTATCTATACTTGCACATTCATCTTCTGCACATCTATCACTCCAGTGTTTAATTGCAATATTGTAATTACTTTGCCACCATGGCCTATTTATTGCCTTAACTCCCTTATCTTACCTCATTTGCACTCACTGTATATAGACTTTTTGTTTTCTTTTTTTTCTACTGTATTATTGATTGTATGTTTTTATTCCATGTGTAACTCTGTGTTGTTTTATGTGTCGAACTGCTTTGCTTTATCTTGGCCAGGTCGCAGTTGCAAATGAGAACTTGTTCTCAACTAGCTTACCTGGTTAAATAAAGGTGAAATATATTTTTTTTAAATTAAAATTACAATAAAATTACATTCTTCTATTTTTAGGGAATAGGGTGTCATTTGGGATGTAGAGCTTTCTGAAGCCCTCTATTACACCACAGCACCAGAGGACTCCCTATTCACCTCCAGCGTCACCAGGAATTCTCTCGGCGACCTTCTGCAGTGCTCAGCTACATAGCTGCATTGGTAATTATCTCTCCTTCTCGCTTGGTCTCTTTCTTTCTCTTAAGCCCCCCCCTTCATCTCTACTCTCTTTTCTCCTCCCCTATTTCTTTCATTCCCTCTTCCTATGTCTCTCTCTCTCTCTCATCTCTCTCTCCCTCTCTCATCTCTCTCTCCCTCTCTCATCTCTCTCTCTCCCTCTCTCATGTCTCTCCCTCTCTCATCTGTCTCTCCCTCCCTCCTTCTCTCCCCCTCTCCCCCTCCCTCCCTCCCTCATATCTCCTCAGGGCCTGTGTGCCACTGCTGTAAGAAGAGTAGCAATAACTCATTTCTGTCTCAACACATTGATTTCACCGGGGTTCCCTCTCCTGTTGGGTGAGAACAGACCCATTTAAAGATGTAAGGCATCAGGGCCAGGGGATCCACCAATCACGCTGCAGCTCTGCTTTTTTCTTCTGCAGCCTCACATACATCAAATGAAGGACGCTCTAGTGAAGGAAGCTCTAGTAATGGATGCTCTAGTGAAGGAAGCTCTAGTAATGGAAGCTCTAGTGAAGGAAGCTCGAGTGAAGGAAGCTCGAGTGAAGGAAGGTCTAGCAATGGAAGCTCTAGTAATGGAAGCTCTAGTAATGGAAGCTCTAGTGAAGGAAGCTCTAGTGAAGAAAGCTCTAGTGAAGAAAGCTCTAGTGAAGAAAGCTCTAGTGAAGAAAGCTCTAGTGAAGGAACCTCTAACAGTCCATAACGGCTTGGCTACATCATGAATACTGAATAAAGAATGCATGCATTGTCGTGACTCTTGGACCCATATCATTAACAATCCAAATGTGAAATCTAAATTGAGATTTACTTCATTCTGTTCCTGAGAGAAATAGAATGTTTATACATATTTTTAAACAAGGGTACAAGTTCATAAGATAACATTGACAACGACAAATGGTGTATGTGAGTGCAAACCAACACCAACATCATGCTGTGTACACAATGTTTTAATCCTACTAACTGATTGTCCTATATATGTGTGTGTATTCATTAGGCCTAATTGTCATTTAAAACAAATATTTCTCCTAAGCAATGGCATCTGTACTGGCATCTGTAAACAGCAATAGCATCTGTACACTCAAAAATCGGCTTTCAACATTTGAATCCCTACTATATAAACTAATACATCCAGCTGCCACTAGCATCCTGTTCAGGGGGTGTACTGGTACATCAAGCTGCCTCACGCTACAGAAACAGGAGATAGACTAGCATCCTGTCCAGGGGGTGTACTGGTACATCAAGCTGTCACACTACAGAAACAGGAGATAGACTAGCATCCTGTCCAGGGGGTGTACTGGTACATCAAGCTGTCTCACTACAGAAACAGGAGATAGACTAGCGTCCTGTCCAGGGGGTGTACTGGTACATCAAGCTGACTCACACTACAGAAACAGGAGATAGACTAGCATCCTGTCCAGGGGCTGTACTGGTACATCAAGCTGCCTCACTACAGAAACAGGAGATAGACTAGCATCCTGTCCAGGGGCTGTACTGGTACATCAAGCTGACTCACACTACAGAAACAGGAGATAGACTAGCATCCTGTCCGGGGGGTGTACTGGTACATCAAGCTGTCTCACTACAGAAACCGGAGATAGACTAGCATCCTGTCCAGGGGGTGTACTGGTACATCAAGCTGTCTCACTACAGAAACAGGAGATAGACTAGCATCCTGTCTAGGGGGTGTACTGGTACATCAAGCTGCCTCACACTACAGAAACAGGAGATAGACCAGTGTCCTGTCCAGGGGGTGTACTGGTACATCAAGCTGCCTCACTACAGAAACAGGAGATAGACTAGCATCCTGTTCAGGGGGTGTACTGGTACATCAAGCTGCCTCACACTACAGAAACAGGAGATAGACCAGTGTCCTGTCCAGGGGGTGTACTGGTACATCAAGCTGCCTCACACTACAGAAACAGGAGATAGACAAGCGTCCTGTCCAGGCGGTGTACTGGTACATCAAGCTGTCTCACTACAGAAACAGGAGATAGACTAGCATCCTGTCCAGGGGGTGTACTGGTACATCAAGCTGTCTCACTACAGAAACAGGAGATAGACCAGTGTCCTGTCCAGGGTGGTGTACTGGTACATCAAGCTGCCTCACACTGCAGAAACAGGAGATAGACTAGCAACCTGTTCAGGGGGTGTACTGGTACATCAGGAGATTAAAGAGGGCTTGCCCAGGTGTGGGTACCATAAAGAGGGCTTGCCCAGGTGTTGGTACCATAAAGTAGGGCTTGCCCAGGTGTGGGTACCATAAAGAGGGCTTGCCCAAGTGTTGGTACCATAAAGTAGGGCTTGCCCAGGTGTGGGCACCATAAAGAGGGCTTGCCCAGGTGTGGGTAACATAAAGAGGGCTTGCCCAGTTGTGGGCACCATAAAGAGGGCTTGCCCAGTTGTGGGCACCATAAAGAGGGCTTGCCCAGGTGTGGGTACCATAAAGAGGGCTTGCCCAGGTGTGGGCGCCATAAAGAGGGCTTGCCCAGGTATGGGCACCATAAAGAGGGCTTGCCCAGGTGTGGGTGCCATAAAGAGGGCTTTCCCAGTTGTGGGTGCCATAAAGAAGGCTTGCCCAGGTGTGGGTGCCATAAAGAGGGCTTGCCCAGGTGTGGGTGCCATAAAGAGGGCTTGTCCAGGTGTGGGTGCCATAAAAAGGGCTTTCCCAGTTGTGGGTGCCATAAAGAAGGCTTGCCCAGGTGTGGGTGCCATAAAGAGGGCTTGCCCAGGTGTGGGTACCATAAAGAGGGCTTGCCCAGGTGTGGGTGCCACAATTCCACTCTTCCTCTGTGGCAATCTGCTGACTTGAGCAGTAAATCGTTTCTTACTAAATAAAAATGGTGGATGTAAGGGTGGAGGACATAGCCTCTCCTGTTCTCTCTCCTTCACTTCTTTACTCCAATGGATCAGTGGCTCAGTGCCATAGAGATCCTGGTACATCAAGCTGACTCACACTACAGAAACTGAAGATAGACTAGCGTCCTGTCAAGGGGGTGTACTGTACATCAAGCTGACTCACACTACAGAAACAGGAGATAGACTAGCGTCCTGTCCAGGGGGTGTACTGGTACATCAAGCTGCCTCACACTACAGAAACAGGAGATAGACTAGCATCCTGTCAAGGGGAAATACCTTATTTACGTAAGTATTCAGACACTTTGCTATGAGACTCAAAATTGAGCTCAGGTGCCTCCATTCCATTGATCATTCTTGAGATGTTTCTACAACTTGATTGGAGTCCACCGGTGGTAAATTCAATTGATTGGACATGATTTGGAAAGGCACACACCTTTCTATTTAAGGTCCCACAGTTGACAGTGCATGAGGTCAAAGGAATTGTCCATAGAGCTCCGAGAAAGGATTGTGTCGAGGCACAGATCTGGGGAAGGGTACCAACAAAGTTCTGCAGCACTGAAGGTCCCCAAGAACACAGTAGCCTCCATCATTCTTAAATGGAAGAAGTTTGGAACCACCAAGCCGCCCGGCCAAACTGAAAAATCGGGGGAGAAGGGCCTTGGTGAGGGAGGTGACAAAGAACCCGATGGTCACTCTGACAGAGCTCCAGAGTTCCTCTGTGGAGATGGGAGAACCTTCCAGAAGGACAACCATCTCTGCAGCACTCAGGCCTGTATGCTAGAGTGGACAGACGGAAGCCTCTCACTAGTAAAAGGCACATGACTGCCCGCTTTGAGTTTTCCTAAAGGCACCTAAAGGACTCTCAGACCATGAGAAAGAAGATTCTCTGGTCTGATGAAACCAAGATTGAACTCTTTGGCCTGAATACCAAGCATCGCGTCTGGAGGAAACCTGGCCCTACCCCTATGGTGAAGCATGGTGGTGGCAGCATTATGCTGTGGGATGTTTTTCAGCGGCAGGGACTGTGAGACTAGTCAGGATCGAGGGAAAGATGAACGGAGCAAAGTACAGAGAGATCCTTGATGAAAACCTGCTCTAGAGAGCTCAGGACCTCAGACCGGGGCAAAGGTTCACCTTCCAACAGGACAACAACCCTAAGCACACAGGCAAGAAAACGCAGTGGCTTGGGTACAAATCTCTGAATGCCCTTGAGTGGCCCAGCCAGAGCCCGGACTTGAACCCGATCGAACATCTCTGAAGAGATCTGAAAATAGCTGTGCAGCAATGCTCCCCATTGACAGAGATTGAGAGGATCTGTAGAGAAGAATGGGAGAAACTCCCCAAATACAGGTGTGCCAAGCTTGTTGCGTCATACCCAAGAAGACTTGATGCTGTAATCGCTGCCAAAGGTGATTCAACAAAGTACTGAGTAAAGGGTCTGAATACTTATGTAAATGTGATGTATACGTTTTTGATTTGTAATACATTTGTAAAAAGTTTTTGCTTTGTCATTATGGGGTATTGTGTGTAGATTGATGAAGCAACAAAATTTTTTTTTTATACATTTTAGAATAAGGCTGTAACGTAACAAAATGTGGAAAATCTGAAGCGGCCTGAATATTTTCCGAATGCACTGTACTGACACAGGGGCTGGAATACTTATCTAATAAAATATATTAGTGTTTTATTTTGTATAAATGTTTTAGAAATGGTGATGCAGCCAGTCAAGATGCTCTCGATGGTGCAGCTGTTGGACTTTTTGATGATCCGAGGGTTTATGCCAAATCTTTTTAGCCTCCTGAGGGGAAAGAGGCGCTAATCTCATAAGACTGGAGCTAGCCTCAACATGTTTATCCCTGATCCAATAAGACTGGAGCTAGCCTCAACATCTCTATCCCTGATCCAATAAGACTGGAGCTAGCCTCAACATGTCTATCCCTGACCAATAAGACTGGAGCTAGCCTCAACATGTCTATCCCTGACCAATAAGACTGGAGCTAGCCTCAACATGTCTATCCCTGACCAATAAGACTGGAGCTAGCCTCAACATGTCTATCCCTGACCAATAAGACTGGAGCTAGCCTCAACATGTCTATCCCTGACCAATAAGACTGGAGCTAGCCTCAACATGTCTATCCCTGACCAATAAGACTGGAGCTAGCCTCAACATGTCTATCCCTGACCAATAAGACTGGAGCTAACCTCAACATGTCTATCCCTGACCAATAAGACTGGAGCTAGCCTCAACATGTCTATTCCTGACCAATAAGACTGGAGCTAGCCTCAACATGTCTATCCCTGACCAATAAGACTGGAGCTAGCCTCAACATGTCTATTCCTGACCAATAAGACTGGAGCTAGCCTCAACATGTCTATCCCTGACCAATAAGACTGGAGCTAGCCTCAACATGTCTATTCCTGACCAATAAGACTGGAGCTAGCCTCAACATGACTCTCAGTCAGTAGAAGTAGCAGTTAGTTTAATTGGCCTGTAGAGGCATGGCTCGGTGACTCCCCAATGAGTTTAAAATAGTCCTTCCTTTTTTGTAATATTTCATTGTATTTTTCTTGACAATAAACAAAAAAACATATATACACAAAACAATAGACAACTTAACATTTACAAACATGAAATAGGCCTTCCACTGAATGTGCTTGGTCTTGTGTGAAATTAGCTCCCATGGAAATTCATCATGGGTTTGAAGAAGGAACACCAACTGCAAACTCTTTCAACCCAGTCGCCAGAGGCAACGTGATGTTAGGGAAAAAATCCAGCCGCATATAGAGATAAAGAGACTATGACATCAGTGCCAGGCTAAAAACCTTTTGTTTGAATATTTCATGTGCTCTAAAATGTCTGTCTGAACTCTTGTCCCAGCACCAGACCAGCTGTGTGCTGCATTTTATAAGTATCTCTCTGTATGTCTGTCTCACACACACACACACACACACACACACACACACACCACACACACACACACACACACACACACACACACACACACACACACACACACACACACACACACACACACACACACACACACACACACAGTATAAATCTATAATATAAATATATAAAGGCTTCATCTACTGTGCAATCCAGCTGTTAATCTGGCTGTCAATCCAGCTGTTAATCTGGCTGTTCTGTGGGGTGATGGATAGAACCGGTTTATTAAGAGAGAGTTAATCATGTGTGTGTGTGTGTGTGTGTGTGTGTGTGTGTGTGTGTGTGTGTGTGTGTGTGTGTGTGTGTGTGTGTGTGTGTGTGTGTGTGTGTGTGTGTGTGAGAGAGAGAGAGAGAGTGAGTGAGCGTGTGTGTGTGTGTGTGTGTGTGTGTGTGTGTGTGTGTGTGTATGTGTGTGTGTGAGAGAGCATGTGTGTGTGAGCATGTGTGTGTGTGTGTGCGTGTGTGAGAGCGTGTGTGTGTGTGTGTGTGTGTGTGTGTGTGTGTGTGTGTGTGTGTGTGTGTGTGTGTGTGTGTGTGTGTGTGTGTGTGTGTGTGTGTGTGTGTGTGTGACAGTGTGAGAGTGTACACACACCACATATTGTGGGGAAGGTTATGGGCTGGTCAGTGGGACAGTCTTGTAGAGTGGAAGATGAAAGATGGTAAAAAAAAAGAGAATGAAGAAAAGAGGTAAAGAGATGGGAAGCAGCTCCATAGACCGACCACTGTGTGTCGAGGTGGGATGAGAAGCACCTCCATAGACCGACCACTGTGTGTCGAGGTGGGATGAGAAGCACCTCCATAGACCGACCACTGTGTGTCGAGGTGGGATGAGAAGCAGCTCCATAGACCGACCACTGTGTGTCGAGGTGGGATGAGAAGCACCTCCACAGACCGACCACTGTGTGTCGAGGTGGGATGAGAAGCAGCTCCATAGACCGACCACTGTGTGTCGAGGTGGGATGAGAAGCACCTCCACAGACCGACCACTGTGTGTCGAGGTGGGATGAGAAGCAGCTCCATAGACCGACCACTGTGTGTCGAGGTGGGATGAGAAGCACCTCCACAGACCGACCACTGTGTGTCGAGGTGGGATGAGAAGCAGCTCCATAGACCGACCACTGTGTGTCGAGGTGGGATGAGAAGCAGCTCCATAGACCGACCACTGTGTGTCGAGGTGGGATGAGAAGCAGCTCCATAGACCGACTACTGTGTGTCGAGGTGGGATGAGAAGCACCTCCACATTATAGTCAACACGTGTGTGTGTGTGTGTGTGTGTGTGTGTGTGTGTGTGGGTGTGTGTGCATGTATGTGTATGGGAGATAGTGTGTGTGCATGCGTGTGTGTGTGCGTGCGTGCGTGCGTGTGTGTTAGCTGGTGCTCGTTTCAAGGAAGGCGGTGATCCTGGATTTTGATATTTTCTGGGCAAGCTGCCCATGAGGATCTTGTAAAGTGAGATTAAAATGATTTTTCATAGTGTGTGTGTGTGTGTGTGTGTGTGTGTGTGTGTGTGTGTGTGTGAGAGAGAGAGATAGTGTGGGTGTGTATTTGTGTGAGCATGTGTGTGAGCGTGTGTGTGTGTGTGTGTGTGTGTGTGTGTGTGTGTGTGTGTGTGTGTGTGTGTGTGTGTGTGTGTGTGTGTGTGTGAGAGAGAGATAGTGTGTGTGTGTGTGTGTGTGTGTGTGTGTGTGTGTGTGTGTGTGTGTGTGTGTGTGTGTGTGTGTGTGTGTGTGTGTGTGTGTGTGTGTGTGTGTGTCAAGTCCGTGTATGTGTTTGTGATAAACAGGATTTGTTTTTTTTTGGTTCGCCAGAAGGTCACTCCGTCCTCCTGCTGTGTCCTAACTCTAACCCACTGTCTGACATCAGAAACAAGTACAGTCAATCCTAACACAGGGTTTCTGTCATTGTGAATCTGTAATGACAAGTCTTTCATTTGTTTCCATTGAATGGACATGAAGCACTGATTGCTTTTCAAATGTCACGATTTAGGACTGAAGTACTACAGGACTGTATTCACCGTGTCTCAAGGTATGAGTGATGATCTAGAATCACATTGTCCTTCTAGATCATAAGGACTGAGCTTACATGGAACGGGGGGGGACCTGATCCTAGATCAGCACTACTCAGAGAATTTCCAGAACAGATGATGTACTGTATGAGAGGCAGACATGTCAGCCAGACGAGTCAGATGCCAGATGAGGAGCGACAGACGTGTCAGCCAGACGAGTCAGATGCCAGATGAGGGGAGGCAGACATGTCAGCCAGACACTTCAGATGCCAGATGAGGCAGACATGTCAGCCAGACGAGTCAGATGCCAGATGAGGAGAGGCAGACATGTCAGCCAGATGAGTCAGATGCCAGATGAGGAGAGGCAGATATGTCAGCCAGACACTTCAGATGCCCGATAAGGAAGACATGTCAGTCAGACGAGTCAGATGCCAGATGAGGAGAGGCAGACATGTCAGCCAGACACTTAAGATGCCAGATGAGGCAGACATGTCAGCCAGACGAGTCAGATGCCAGATGAGGAGAGGCAGACATGTCAGCCAGACACTTCAGATGCCAGATGAGGAGAGGCAGACATGTCAGCTAGACGAGTCAGATGCCAGATGAGGAGAGGCAGACGTGTCAGCCAGATGAGTCAGATGCCAGATGAGGAGAGGCAGACATGTTAGCCAGACGAGTCAGATGGCAGATGAGGAAGACATGTCAGCCAGTCGAGTAAGATCTAACCCTATGTTCTCTCACACCTGTTAAAGGCTAGCCTGGTCCCAGATCTGTCACGCCAAATAATGATGATAGGACTTGGAAAGACAGCACAAACTGATCTGGGACCAGGCTAGTTATAGGCCAGATCAAACCGATCTGGGACCAGGCTAGTTAAAGTCCAGATCAAACCGTTCTGGAACCAGGCTAGTTAAAGGCCAGATCAAACCGATCTGGGACCAGGCTAGTTATAGGCCAGATCAAACCGATCTGGGACCAGATTAGTTAAAGGCCAGATCATACCGATCTGGGACCAGGCTAGTTAAATGCCAGATCAAACTGATCTGGGATCAGGTTAGTTAAAACCTGTTGGGGCTAGGGGGCAGTATTTGCACGGCCGGATAAAAAACGTACCCGATTTAAACTGGTTACTACTCTTGCCCAGAAACGAGAATGTGCATATAATTAGTAGATTTGGATAGAAAACACTCTAAAGTTTCTAACACTGTTTGAATGGTGTCTGTGAGTATAACAGAACTCATATGGCAGGCCAAAATCTGAGAAGATTCCATACAGGAAGTGCCCTGTCTGACAATTTGTTATCCTTCTGTTGCATCTCTATCGAAAATACAGCATCTCTGCTGTAACGTGACATTTTCTAAGGCTTCCATTGGCTCTCAGAAGGCGCCAGAAAGTGGAATGACGTGTCTCCTGTCTCTGGGCAAAGAACAACAGGAGATTTTGTGAGTGGTCAGGCTGGGAACAGTGACACTGGAGATGCGCGTTCATGAGAATTCTCCATTTTTTTCTTTCAGCCTTTGAATGAATACAACGTCGCCCGGTTGGAATATTATCGCTATTTTGCGCGAAAAATGGCATAAAAATTGATTTTAAACAGCGTTCGACATGCTTCGAAGTACGGTAATGGAATATTTTGACATTTTTTGTCACGAAATGCGCTCGCGCGTCACCCTTCGGATAGTGACTTGAACGCACGAACAAAACGGAGCTATTTGAATATAACTATGGATTATTTGGAACCAAAACAACATTTGTTGTTGAAGTAGAAGTGCATTCTGGGAGTGCATTCTGACAAAGAACAGCAAAGGTAATCACATTTTTCTTATAGTAATTCTCAGTTTGGTGAGGGCCAAACTTGGTAGGTGTCAAATTAGCTAGCCGTGATGGCCGGGCTATGTACTCAGAATATTGCAAAATGTGCTTTCGCCGAAAAGCTTTAAAATCTGACACCGCGACTGCATAAAGGAGTTCTGTATCTATAATTCTTAAAATAATTGTTATGTATTTTGTGAACGTTAATCATGAGTAATTTAGTAAATTCACCAGAAGTTTGCGGTGGGTATGCTAGTTCTGAACATCACATGCTAATGTAAAAAGCTGGGTTTTGATATAAATATGAACTTGATTGTGTGTCATCTGATGAAGATCATCAAAGGTTAGTGCTGCATTTAGTTGTGGTTTTGGTTTTTGTGACATATATGCTTGCTTTGAAAATCGCTGTGTGATTATTTTTGGCAGGGTACTCTCCTGACATAATCTAATGTTTTGCTTTCGCTGTAAAGCTTTTTTGAAATCGGACAATGTGGTTAGATTAACGAGAGTCTTGTCTTTAAAATGGTGTAAAATAGTCATATGTTTGAGAAATTGAAGTTATAGCATTTTTGAGGTATTTGTATTTCGCGCCACGCGATTCCACTGGCTGTTGACTAGGTGGGACACAAGCGTCCCACCTAGCCCAGGGAAGTTAAAGGCCAGATCAAACCAATCTGGGACCAGGCTAGTTAAAGGCCAGATCAAACCGATCTGGGACCAGGCTAGTTAAAGGCCAGATCAAACCGATCTGGGATCAGGCTAGTTAAAGGCCAGATCAAACCAATCTGGGACCAGGCTAGTTAAAGGCCAGATCAAACCGATCTGGGACCAGGCTAGTTAAAGGCCAGATCAAACCGATCTGGGACCAGGCTAGTTAAAGGCCAGATCAAACCGATCTGGGATCAGGCTAGTTAAAGGCCAGATCAAACCGATCTGGGACCAGGCTAGTTAAAGGCCAGATCAAACCGATCTGGGATCAGGCTAGTTAAAGGCCAGATCAAACCGATCTGGGACCAGGTTTGTTAAAGGCCAGATCAAACCGATCTGGGACCAGGCTAGTTAAAGGCCAGATCAAACCGATCTGGGATCAGGTTAGTTAAAAGCCAGATCAAACCGATCTGGGATCAGGTTAGTTAAAGGCCAGATCAAACCGATCTGGGATCAGGTTAGTTAAAGGCCAGATCAAACCGATCTGGGACCAGGCTAGTTAAAGGCAAGATCGTTGTAGATAGAAACCCAGCATCATTACTGTATTTAACTAGGCAAGTCAGTTAAGAACAAATTCTTATGTACAATGACGGCCTACACCGGCCAAACCCAGACGGTGCTGGGCCAATTGTGCACCACTATTGGATTCCCAATCACGGCCCGTTGTGATACAGCCTGGAATCGAACCAGGATCTGTAGTGAATGGCTCTAGCACTGAGCTGCAGTGCCTTAGACCGCTGCGCCACCCAGGAGCCCAAAACTCTATAGAGGCATTCAGGTCATTGGGTTCTCTCCTCTCTCTATCCTGTGATGCTTCCATCCTCTATGTTCCCTCATAAAGACTCCCATACCTTCAATAATTCATTGCACAATCTCTGCCCCATTGCTCTCAGCCTCGCTCAGCTCTGAGAGGAACAACCCTATGAGCCCTGAGAGAAACACTCCCCATTAGATCCTCAGTGCTGAGAGAAACACTCCCCATTAGGTCCTCAGTGCTGAGAGGAACACTCCCCATTAGGTCCTCAGTGCTGAGAGGAACACTCCCCATTAGGTCCTCAGTGCTGAGAGAAACACTCCCCATTAGGTCCTCAGTGCTGAGAGAAACACTCCCCATTAGGTCCTCAGTGCTGAGAGAAACACTCCCCATTAGGTCCTCAGTGCTGAGAGAAACACTCCCCATTAGGTCCTCAGTGCTGAGAGGAACACTCCCCATTAGGTCCTCAGTGCTGAGAGGAACATCAGATTATGTTTGTACCAGTGTATTAAAGTCTGTGTGAGCTGGTGTGGAGGAGTCAGGCGCAGGACAGCAGATATGAGTAAAAAACGTATTTACTCAAAATACAAACAAATACAACACAATAATGCGAGCCCACAATAACGGACCGTATTACATACAAACAAACATGGGGGAACAGAGGTTTAAATAATGAACAAGTAATTGGGGAATTCAAACCATGTGTGTAAGACAAAGACAAAACAAATGGAAAATGAAAAGTGGATGGGCGATGGCTAAAAGGCCGGTGACGTCGACCGCCGAACGAACAAGGAAAGGGACCGACTTTGGCGGAAGTCGTGACAACCAGTGTTAATTCTGCCGCTCTTTTTTTAGATTAAGTCATTTTGAATAATATATCATTATGTCTTAGTCACATTTTTATCTTTTGAATAATGATTTAGTCTAGCTGTTGTCCAAATAGTGGTCCATTTTAGTCAACTACATGCATTTTAGACACATTACATTTGTATTGCCTCATTAACCTTTAGTAAACATAAATCACTGACTTCCATGTGCACAGATACACATAGCCTTGTCCTACCAACATATTGTTCTGCATAACATCCTATTCTCTTACCAACAGCAGAAATATGACAAACATTTATGAGGATAATATTATACTATCTTAAAATTATCTGGCTAAGTAAATTCCTAATTCATCTTACATAGAAATTACATACATAACATACAGCCACACACAATCAGAGTGAGAGAGAGAGATTACACAGATCCAGGAAACACAGATCTACAAAGAATTCAAAAACAAACCCAATATGGTTAAACTCCCATATTTATTGGATGAAATACCACAGTGTGCCATCACAGCAGCAAGATTTGTGACCTGTTGCCACAAAAAAAGGGCAAACAGTGAAGAACAAACACCTCTGTACCATTGGGTACAGAGATGAGGTAGTCGTTAAAAAGTAATGTTAACCACTGTTATTGCACACAGAGTGAGTCCATGCAACTTATGTGACTTGTCAAGCAAAATTTGACTCCTGAACTTATTTAGGCTTACCATAACAAAGGGGTTGAATACTTATTGACTCAAGACACTTCAGCTTTTCATTTTGTATTAATTCATAAAAATGTCTAAAAGTCATTCCACTTTAACATTATGGGGTATTGTGTGTAGGCCAGTCACACAAAATCTCAATTTAATCAATTTTGAATTAAGGCTGTAAGACAACAAAATGTGGAAAAAGTCAAGGGGTGTGAATACTTTCAGAAGGCACTGCATATGCAGTGGTGAAAAGCAGGGAGGGGTTGAGTGAGACTACAAATTCAAAGATAGCCTACTTTTCTGCAGGGAGAGAAAAACATAGCTAGACTGTTGTTACGCTATTCAACTCAATACTGCTTTTTTTTAAATTCTGTAAAGCAGCTTGTGTTTCTTTACCAGGCAAATGGTAGCTAACTAGAAGGCTGATGGTGACTGGTTAGCTACGGGAAAGCAGATTAAAAAACATGAGCTGGCGCACACCCAGAAAAATCTGTTTGTGTGGAGGTGCTGACTAACGGCGAATAAAATATGAACTATCTGTCACGCCCTGACCTTAGAGATCCTTTTATGTCTCTATTTTGGTTGGTCAGGGCGTGAGTTGGGGTGGGCATTCTATGTCCTTTTTTCTATGTTTGGTATTTCTTTGTTTCGGTCGGGTATGGCTCTCAATCAGGGTCAGCTGTAATTTGTTGTTGCTGATTGGGAGCCATACTTAGGCAGCCTGTTTTCCTTTGGGTTTTGTGGGTGGTTATTTTCTGTTTAGTCATTTGTTACCTGACAGAACTGTTTGGCTGTTGTCTTTTCTTTATTTGTAAAGTGTTCTCTTTTTCCATTAAATTACAAAGATGAGCACTAACCACACTGCGCCTTGGTCTACTCCATTCAACAGCCGTTACACTATCAAAATAAAGAGAGTCGCACACCCTATATATAAAACTCCCAGTAATTTAATGGGCATTTACCAACGTTTTGGCATCACTGTGCCTTCTTCATGGTAATGTCATGAATACTTACACCAGATTATGTAGAAAAACAGCATTTCACACAGACTTATACACAAAGCCCATAGACTGCAATACCTTGCTATGTGCGGATAGTATGCATCCCCTTCCCCTCAAGAATGGTCTACCATATAGCCAGTTATGCAGGGTTAAAATAATCTGTGGCCACCAGATAGATTTTGACAGCAATGCTAAAACAAATGACAGTTAAATGAGAGGCTACAAGGACAAAACTATTGATGCTGCAATTAATAAAATATCTCAAACCAAGAGAGGAATTACTAAAAACTCAACCAAAGCAGAAACACAACGCACCCGTCTTTTGCAATAAGTACACCAAGAGTTCGGAGAAAATTAAAGCAATCCTGAAAAGCACTGGCATATTCTGCAGTCAGACAAAAATAATCGCACACCTCTTCAAGGAACCCCCACTGGTGGTCTATAAGTGTGGTCGCAATAATGGAGATAGTTTGGTGAGATCTGACCTGCCCCCTGAGCCCACTCAGACACTCTTGACACCCATTCCAAATGGGAACTACAAACGTGGCTCATGAGCACAGTGCAATAGCACTATAAAAACATCCTTCTTCAGACGCCCACATACAGGTCGAAAAATCCCTGTTAGGGGTATCATCTCATGCAAGACCAAGGGAGTAATCTGTCTCATCACCTGTTCATGTGGAAAAGCCTACGTAGGGCAAACGAAAAGACAATTAAAACAACGCATAGCTGAACACTGCAGCTCAATCAGGTGTAAGAACACTGACTATCCAGTAGCAGCTCACTTTGTTAAAGCTGACCATCCAATCTCCTCCCTCAAATACACAGGCATTGTTGAAGCTAACCATCCCATCTCCTCCCTCAAATACACAGGCATTGAGCATGTTGCTCTACCAAGGAGAGGAGGTAACATGGATATCCTACTACTACAAAGGGAGGTCTGAATATTGACTTTGATCTCAGGCCCTTCCTATGAACAATTCTTTATTTTATGAAAAAGTCTTAAAAAATTGATATATTCTTTCCACAGCGTAATACCTAATATGTTCCCCCTGTTGATGCTTATTATGCATTAAGGTTGAACCAAAAGATTACATGGAACAAATAAAAAATACAAAACAATTAAATATGTGAAATTGAATTAAACAATAACGTATGTTGATGCTAATATTATGTACAATATTCATTATGTTTCTATATGATAACAATAGCCTAATATATTTAATATGCCATAAACTATTGTTTTTTAACAGTTTCACTAATTCATTCTAATTAACTTAATCATTACGACACACCCCTCTCTATTGTCATTGGTTGCACTAAATTGCACTGTTTGTCTACATAACCTGCTTCAAGTATTCATGACATCACCCTGAGGAAGGCACAGTGATGCCACAACGTAGGTAAATACCCATTAAATTACTGGGAGTTTATATACTGAGTGTACGACTCTCTTTATTTTGATAGCTACGGGAAAGCAAAAATAATCGGCTGCGTGATGTGTATAATCTGAGCCGGAGCAGAGCCTGTCTGCCCACACTCATCGCTTGCTCCCCCGCAGCTCACCAGCTGATGTAGGCTGTGTGTGCCTGTGTGTGCCGGGTGTGACGAGTCCTTCCCACTGCTGAACAGAACTGCGCTACACGTCTGTGCTGCTAATATTAATTGTGCTTATCATGGAAAAGCTCTCAATATCTCCAAAAACTCTTGTCCAGTCCACTTCGTAGTCCGATTTTGACCACATAGATCTTCTAGTATTTCTGGGTCAATTTAGTCAGTTATAGTGTCATCAATTGCCACAGAAAAATAGGCGTTTGACAAATATTTGAGTCACTATTTTTGTTAACGAAATGAACACTGGTTTGTAATGCATCTCTGAGAGGAACTCAGTCCTGAGAGAAACAGCCGTGAGAGAAACAGCCGTGAGAGAAACAGCCCTGAGAGGATCTCAGCCCTGAGAGAAACAGCCCTGAGAGGATCTCAGCCCTGAGAGAAACAGCCCTGAGAGGAACTCAGTCCTGAGAGAAACAGCCGTGAGAGAAACAGCCCTGAGAGAAACAGCCGTGAGAGAAACAGCCCTGAGAGGATCTCAGCCCTGAGAGAAACAGCCCTGAGAGGATCTCAGCCCTGAGAGAAACAGCCCTGAGAGAAACAGCCCTGAGAGAAACAGCCCTGAGAGGATCTCAGCCCTGAGAGAAACAGCCCTGCGAGGATCTCAGCCCTGAGAGAAACAGCCCTGAGAGGATCTCAGCCCTGAGAGAAACAGCCCTGAGAGGATCTCAGCCCTGAGAGAAACAGCCCTGCGAGGATCTCAGCCCTGAGAGGATCTCAGCTATAAGAGGAACACTCTCATTAAGGTCCTTTTATGAGACTACAGACACCAAGGTCTTCCCCTCCCCTCAGTTCCCCTGACACAGAGGAGCATGAGAGGGAAGCCCTGCTGCAGAGCAAGAGGAAGAGAGAGAGAGAGGCACACACAGGCACATGCACATACGTAGACAGATAGACACACCCACCCACCCACAAACCCACACACACAGGCCCCAAACCCCAAAACTGCAGTGCTGCCCAGATTAATTCTCAGAGACAAGACTGGGGGCGATGCCCAAAGCTTCTCCTGAAGAAACTGTTTCTAAGCAATTACTGTGTTTGCTTGGCAACATATCAAAGAACACAAGCTGTGTCCCAAATGGCATCATATTCTCTATTGAGGGGGGAATTCTGACCCGAGTTATGCGTGCTTAAATGGTACGTAATTCCCTTTTTTAATGCACTTTTCTCTATACGCGTTTTCTGATCTTGAATTTAAGCATGAGAAGAGCATGAGAACCTGCTTTTCATTTGGGGGTGGAGATCAAATACATGAAGGTGCAGGAGGAGGTGTGTCTACAGATACACCGTATTCTGATCTTGATCTCATTCCCTCATAATTCCACCACCTTTACGTGCGATTGAACCAATGAATAAGGTCGAGCGACCTGTCGGTTCCAAGTGGAACAACATCTACTTTCTTTCCCCCGATAGAAATATCACCATTGTTACACCCTGATCTGTTTCACCTGTCCTTGTGATTGTCTCCACCCTCCTCCGGGTGTTGCCCATCTTCGCCATTATCCCCTGTGTATTTATACCTGTGTTCTCAGTTTGTCTGTTGCCAGTTTGTCTTGTTTGTCGAGTCAACCAGCGTTTTTGTTCTCAGCTCCTGCTTTTCCATGTCTCTCTTTTTCTCGCCCTCCTGGTTTTGACCCTTGCCTGTCCTGACTCTGAGCCTGCCTGCCTGACCACTCTGCCTGACCCTGAGCCTGCCTGCCGTCCGGTACCGTTGCCCCACCTCTGGTTTACTGACCCCTACCTGCCTTGACCTGTCTATTGCCTGCCCCTGTTGGATTATTAAACCATTGTTAATTCAACATTGTCTGCATCTGGGTCTTACCTTGATTCCTGATAACCATTATCCACGCACTGTCATTTACTATTTGATATGAGCTATTGAGGTAAATGAGTAAGCTGTTTGGATATGTGGATTGTAAATATAAAAGACAATTGTTTTAGATCTATTTTACCTTAAGATCGCTGGAGACAAATGTGAAACCAGTCACATGGCAGCAAACTGAAGCATATCAACATATCACCTTTCCACAGTGAAGTTTATGAAATGCTGGTATTATAACTTGTAGGGACCGTTGTCATTACAGTTCCATGATTAGTGGAGATTATTAGGTTAGATATATAGACTACTGTTCAACCTCTATTGTACACATTTCTCACCTTCCAATATTTCATGGGCAATTTTCAGGATGAATCAAAGCACTGTATTATATATTCACCAATATCTTTTGTGTGTAAAGGCTCTCCAAGCCTGTTTTTTTATTCATGAATACTTTCCTAAACCCTAAATAATATACAAGATCAGAGTATTTTTAAATCCACCAATTGGTGCTGAAATGGAGATGTTTTCTTTCATTGATCTCTAATATTCTGAACCGTTCTCTCCATGTATTCTAGTGAGTTTGTCGACAAAATTCTAATTTAAAGGTACACCATATTTAAAGGGATGGCTTTAGATACATGTACTGAAAACCCTATTGAACGAAAAACTCCCATGAGAAAAATCGGTTGGCCAGTAAGTGGGAGGGTTTTCAGTGGTTGAATTGAATGTATTTAGCGCACCCAAGTGAACCAAGTACATAGGAAAGACGTATATTTCCTAAGTCTGAATCGGGCCCAATCTGCACCACATAGTGTACTACTAAGGAAACATGGTGTCATTCGGTCTAAGGCACTGCATCTCATTGCTAGAGGCGTCACTACAGACCCTGGCTCGATCCAGGGCTGTATCACAACTGGCTCGGTTGATCGGGAGTCTCGTAGGGCGGCGCACAATTGGCCCAGCGTCGTCCGGGTTAGGGGAGGGTTTGGCCCGGGGGTAGGCCGTCATTGTAAAATAACTATTTGTTCTTAACTGACTTGCCAAGATATATAAAGGTACAAATAAATTGTACAGCCACAGACTCTGCTGGGTTCACAGAGGGGTGTCCAGACATCATTAGTGAACTAAGATAAATGTGTAGCTACTACAACAAAAATCAAAAATTGAATTGAAGATTGCATTTCTTTGAGTTAGGGCTTTAACGCTCATCACATACTCTTAAGGTAAAACTAGGTACATATTATGCGAGCTTAGTTTTAAGTTACTTATAGAAGTCAGCATTACGGATGTAAACTCAGCAAAAAAAGAAATGTCCTCTCACTGTCAACTGGGTTTATTTTCAGCAAACTTAACATGTGTAAATATCTGTATGAACATAACAAGATTTAACAACTGAGACATAAACTGAACAAGTTCCACAGACATGTGACTAACAGAAATGGAATAATGTGTCCCTGAACAAAGGGGGGGTCAAAATCAAAAGTAACAGTCAGTATCTGGTGTGGCCACCAGCTGCATTAAGTACTGCAGTGCATCTCCTCCTCATGGACTGCACCAGATTTGCCAGTTCTTGCTGTGAGATGTTACCCCACTCTTCCACCAAGGCACCTGCAAGTTCCCAGACATTTCTGGGGGGAATGGCCCTTGCCCTCACCCTCCGATCCAACAGGTCCCAGACGTGCTCAATGGGATTGAGATCCTGGCTCTTCGCTGGCCATGGCAAAACACTGACATTCCTGTCTTGCAGGAAATCATGCACAGAACGAGCAGTATGCCTGGTGGCATTGTCATGCTGGAGGGTCATGTCAGGATGAGCCTGCAGGCAGGGTACCACAGGAGGGAGGGGGATGTCTTCCCTGTAACGCACAGCGTTTAGATTGCCTGCAATGACAACAAGCTCAGTCCGATGATGCTGTGACACACCGCGCCAGACCATGATGGACCCTTCGCCTCTAAATTGATCCCGCTTCAGAGTACAGGCCTCGGTGTAACACTCATTCCTTTGACGATAAATGTGAATCCGACCATCCCCCCTGGTGAGACAAAACCACGACTCGTCAGTGAAGAGCACTTTTTGCCAGTCCTGTCTGGTCCAGCGATGGTGGGTTTGTGCCCATAGGCAACGTTGTTGCCGGTGATGTCTGGTGAGGACCTGCATTACAACAGGCCTACAAGCCCTCAGTCCAGCCTCTCTCAGCCTATTGCAGACAGTCTGAGCACTGATGGAGGGATTGTGCGTTCCTGGTGTAACTCGAGCAGTTGTTGTTGCCATCCTGTACCTGTCCTGCAGGTGTGATGTTCGGATGTACTGATCCTGTGCAGGTGTTGTTACACGTGGTCTGCCACTGCGAGGACGATCAGCTGTCTGTCCTGTCTCCCTGTAGCGCTGTCTTATGCGTATCACAATACGGACATTACAATTTATTGCCCTGGCCACATCTGCAGTCCTCATGCCTCCTTGCAGCATGCCAAAGGCACGTTCACGCAGATGAGCAGGGACCCTGGGCATCTTTCTTTTGGTGTTTTTCAGAGTCAATAGAAAGGCCTCTTTAGTGTCCTAAATTTTCATAACTGTGACCTTAATTGCCTACCGTCTGTAAGCTGTTAGTGTCTTAACCTCTATGGGCTAGGTGGGACGCTAGCGTGCCACCCGTGGTGCACTCCATCAACAGCAGGTGCATTTCAAGAGTGGCAAATTTGAATCCAAATAAATGTCAAAATTCAAATTTTTCAAACATACAACTATTTTACACCCTTTGAAAGATAAACATCTCCTTAATCTAACCACGTTTTACGATTTCAAAAAGGTTTTACGGCGAAAGCATAAATTTAGAGTATGTTAGGACAGTACATTTACAAGAGTTGTGTGTAATGTTTTGTCAAGTCAAAGACAGGGTCACCAAAACCATAAAACCAGCTAAAATGATGCACTAACCTTTTACAATCTCCATCAGATGACACTCCTAGGACATTATGTTAGACAATGCATGCATTTTTAGTTCTATCAAGTTCATATTTATATCCAAAAACAGCGTTTTACTATGGCATTGATGTTGAGGAAATCGTTTCCCTCCAATAACCGGCAGTCAAGTCAGCGTCACAAATTAAATAATTAAAATTAGAAAACATTGGTAAAATATTATATTGTCATTTAAAGAATTATAGATTTACATCTCTTGAACGCAATCAACTTGCCAGATTTAAAAATAACCTTACTGGGAAATCACACTTTGCAATAATCTGAGCACTGCGCCCAGAAAAATACGCGTTGCGATACAGACTAGACGTCATGTTGGGGAGATCTAAAATCGAAAATACTATGTAAATAATCCATTACCTTTGATTCTCTTCATCAGATGTCACTTCCAGGTATCACAGGTCCATAACGAATGTAGTTTTGTTCAAAAAAGCTCATCATTTATGTCCAAAAATCTCCGTCTTGTTAGCACATGATCTAAGCCAGCCGGACTTCTCGTCATGAACGAGGGGAAAAAATATATTTACGTTCGTTCAAACATGTCAAACGTTGTATAGCATAAATCATTAGGGCCTTTTTTAACCAGAACATGAATAATATTCAAGGTGGACGAATGCATACTCTTTTATAACGTATTGGAACGAGGGTACCCAACATGAACTCGCGCGCCAGGTGTCTAATGGGACATCATCGTTCCATGGCTCTTGTTCGGTCAGATCTCCCTCCAGAAGACTCAAAACACTTTGTAAAGGCTGGTGACATCTAGTGGAAGCAATAGGAAGTGCCAAAATATTCCTCAGCCCCTGTGTTTTTCAATGGGATAGGTTTAAAGGTAATACAACACATCAGGTATCCACTTCCTGTCAGAAAATGTCTCAGGGTTTTGCCTGCCAAATTAGTTCTGTTATACTCACAGACACCATTCAAACAGTTTTAGAAACTTTAGAGTGTTTTCTATCCATATATAATAAGTATATGCATATTCTAGTTACTGCGTAGGATTAGTAACCAGATTAAATCGGGTACATTTTTTTTATCCAGACGTGCAAATGCTGCCCCCTAGCCCTAACAGGTTAACGACCGTTCCACAGGTGCATGTTCATTAATTGTTTATGGTTCATTGAACAAGCATGGGAAACAGTGTTTAAACCCTTTACAATGAAGATCTGTGAAGTTATTTAGATTTTGATGAATTATCTTTGAAAGACAGGGTCCGGAAAAAGGGACGTTTCTTTTTTTGCTGAGTTTATATGCAGTGATATGGAGAAAACAGAGTTATAAATCATATCAAATCAAATTTTATTGGTCACATACACATGGTTAGCAGCTAATGCGAGTGTAGCGAAATGCTTATGCTTCTAGTTCCGACCGACAGGGAGGGGGAATAAGTCATTATCTATGAACGTCATCATTAAATATCTAATGTCCTGAGTTGAAACAAATAAGATACACACACACCCCTCAGAGCAGATGGAAGAGACCAGGTTGTACCATGGTTAGCAGGGTTTACTAGGTTCATGGTATATTACTCTGCGTCTCTGGGCTGCCACAGAGCCTCCTCAATGCATCATTGCAGCCAAGGGATTTTATTTATCTCTCCTTCTCTCTCTGTATCTCTTCTTCCTTCCATCCCCCTCTCTCTCTCATCCCTCTTTCCTTCCACCCTCCCCTCTCTCTCTCTCTCTCTCTCTCTCTCACTCCCTCTCTCTTCCCACTCGCTCTTCCCCCTCTCTCTTTCTTCCTCCCGATCTTCCCCTCTCTCTCTCTCTCTCTCTCTCTCTCTTTCTCTCACTCTTCCCTCTCTCTCTCTTTCTCTCTCTCTCATAACCCCCTTGATTGCTTGTCGTTTTTACTACGTCAAAACATTTCTACGCCTGTCCCAAGTCAAGTGCTTAACATTAATCTGGCGCTGTGTATAACTGCCCTCCCTTACTAATAGAAACTGCCCATCTTGGACACAAAATCAGGGACATTTGGAGCAATGTAAAAATTACAGTTGTCACACTGCCATTGTGTAATTTGTGGGGTGGATAGACTAAGATAAATTAACCCAATCAACTATTGTTTTATTGACTCACTGGCCAGATGGTTTCCCTAACTCACTGTCATTGTCCATAAATGACAGTGACAGGGAGGGGGAATAACTCATTATCTATGAATGATAGGGACAGGGAGGAAGAATAACTCATTATCTATGAATGATGGGGACCGGGAGGAGGAATAAGTCATGATCTATGAATGATGGGGACAGGGAGGAAGAATAACTCATTATCTATGAATGATAGTGACAGGGAGGAGGAATAACTCATTATCTATGAATGATAGTGACAAGGAGACGGAATAACTCATTGTCTAAGAATGA